>NC_026003.2:86502804-86619538 GCF_000442705.2 Elaeis guineensis | reverse complement strand
ATTGAATTGATGAGAGAGAGAGTTTCTCTCTCTTCTCTCTCTTCTCTCAGTCTGAACCCTGACTTTTCTCTCTCTAAAATTGAACTTTTTCTCTCTACTTTCTCTCTCTAAAATTTTCTCTCTCTAGCTTGTTTCTCTCTCTCTTGATGGATTTCTCTCTCTAAAATTATCCTTCTAGGATTAGCATAGGGGAAGGCTTCATCTGATGATTCTGATCGAGTTTAGAGACGAGTCTGATTTTAAGCGAGATTTTAATTTTGGGATTTGTTAGATTTAATTTTGAATTAAATTAATGTAAAAATATAATTTTGGATAATAGGCACGGAAGAATCTCTTAGAAGTTAGTCGATCTATTCGTTCAGTGCTCCGTGAAAGGTAAGTAATGAATCATCTTCTCGAGATATTCCATATTTATTCTGAAAATAAATAATTATTCTCTGAAATTATGCATGATTTATAAAATTATGTTTTGAAAGAAAAGTGCTTTTGAAATATTATGGTATGTCGATTTATGCACATGTTCAGTGAAAAATTATGATATATTATGATACAAAATATTTTGATACAGATCGGATTTATGCTCTCAGCCTAACTATGTTTCAGTGGGCCCCGCCAATGGGGATTATACGTTGGTGTTTGTGGACCCTGCCAGTGGGGTTGTGCGCTGGTATTTGTGGACCCTGCCAGTAGGGGTTGTGCGCTGGTATTCTGTGGACCCCGCCAATGGGGGTTAAACGTTGGTCATAGTCAAGGCTGTTGAGTTACGAGTGTTTTGAATCGAATCGGATTTATGATTATATTATATGTGAATATTTGAAAATATTTGATTTGTATTAAATCAGCATGAAATATATTCTTATGTTTATTGCAGTATTATTCTTGAAAATTATATAATATCTGAATTATCTAGTTGAGATATTTGTTACTTACTGGGCTGTCTAGCTCATTACCTTTCTTTCTATTTTTCAGATTCAGATAATTAATTTCGAGCGTGGGACGAAATATTGGGACAGAGCTTTTAGAAGCGAGATTAGCATTGTCAACTTCATTGAACTTAGATTTATTGTTTTTATTGTTAGTGAAAAATTTTATTGGATGTAAGACATTTGATTTAATTACTTGAATTACAGTTGAATAATAATTATTTGAATTTATTCCGCTGCGATGCATTGATATCGTGATTAGATGCCTTGCATGCTTATGGAGAGAGTTCTTCATGAGTATGCGACGGTTGCCGCGACCCTCGATTCACAATCTCGGGTCGGGGGTGTGACACATCGGGTCGGATTAATTTTGCTATCCCTAATCGTATGTCTTTCATCCATGTACTGCTGTCTCACGGGCCGCTTATCCGCTAGTGAGGTAGTGACCCACTTGTTTGCATGTTGATCATACAGGAAATTAGTTGAGATAGAAACTTGGTTTCTATCTTATTCACCACATATACTTTACAGTGTACTCAAAACAAAGCTGAATCTTTGAACCATGTTGCATATTGTGACATGATGCTTTTGAATACTGTAATTGGACCAGAATATGAAGCAAAACTATTGTTGTCAATTTGAGATGAAATTATAAGTATGAATGGTAATGAAATGAGTTAATGTACACTGTATCTGATAAGCCAATATTCTCTGCTCCATATATATTTTCCTTCATTTATACCTTCTTCATGAGGAGACTTGCTCCAAATTCAGGTTCTACAATCAATCTTAAGCTCTTATGCAGTTCAAGTGTCTCAAGAAAGTGGCGCGATTTATATCATTTAATCCATACTTCATCCATCTTTAGTCTTAGCGTTGCCATTGCTTCCTCTAGCCTTGTGTTGAATATGTTTCAGAATGATATACGGGAACTCCAGTGACAGACTGAAGACCAACTCCACCATCTGAGCAGGTACATTGGCTTCATCACCATGGCCTTGGATTAGCTGTGGATATGGGGGAGCTTGTTGTAAGCTACTATATGCGTTTGAGTTGCTTTTTTTATTTTTGTATTTAAATCCAGATATTAGGTGAGTTAGCTACTCGGAGAGACCAAGTTTGGGTGGGACCCGGTCATGGCCATGGAGTCAGAACTGCACCGGTCATCGGGTTTAGAATTCTGACGGTGGTTGGTCTCTTTTGGTGCTAGTTGTTCACTTCACCTTGAAATGTAACCGTCGGATCGAGTGGATAACGTCCTCACCATTTGATTGCATCTGTAGCAGTTTGCTGAAATAATAATAATGTCGGCAAATGATACCGCGTTTAATCGCAGTCCGCAATTACCGAGCTTATCTGCGCAAACGGAGAGACCGACTTCTTTAGAAGTCGTTGCCGAATTTATTGGCCAAACATTAACTAAAGCATTGAAATACAACTAAAACAACATGTCTCTCTTCCGTTTAAACTTTTATGGTGGAATGTATTGATGAGCATTAAGGATGCCTTCGTTCTTTGAAACATATACTAGGATTGGAGTATTTAGCTAAGTACTTGCATTTTCGATTTTTCTAAGCTTGGACAAGTAATCATGGAGGAGTACTGTGGGATCCTAACCATTGGCATCATAATATTGGAGGTAAAAAAGCAAAAACGAACAAATGGAAATGCATATCATAGTCATTTCTCCATAAATTGAAATATGGAAAGAGCATAAACTCATGATAGAACTGCCTTAAATTTCTTCTGTTCCACGCTCCTTGATCAAACTCAGTTCTCTTCGCATCCTTTATATTCCTATAGAAGAAGGTGGGTTTAGGCCCTCCAATGCTGTATTTTGGAACTTTCTCCTGATCTTCCTTAGCCCAGTGAAGAAATGACTGCACGTCCGATCGATCAGATCAGGATGCAGCAAATTTCAAAAGTTTTTTTTTTGATCCGACATGCGGTCAGATCGAGATCCGACCTCAATCGTGACCAGATCGATCATGCATCGAACATTAGAGAATATAAAATCAGAGATTTAAACTACTTTAAATCAGATGGTAATGTGATCATATCACCTTGCGCGGATAGAAGAACTTCGCAGTCTGATGATCTGTGGATTCGAGGTTTGTTGTTGAGCCATGCACATGCCCGACCTCTACAGGTATCCACTTGGGCTCGGACTAAGATGCTCTCTCCATCTTTGATTCGTCTACTCCTAGATGAATCTGCAAGCTCATGGATCAGCATTGGATCTGATCTCCGACAGGATTCGATCAGTGCTAGATCGCAGCCTTCTTGTTTCTTCACATAGATCGTATAGAACTCGATGCTTTGGGATCATCAGATGGAATGTCCAATACCCTTGGATGTGGGATAGGATCAGAGATCAAATAGGAAAGGGAAGATGGCATGGAGAAGAGGAGAGGAGGTGTGGAGACTTTGTTATGATCAGCAAACTTGTCAAACCATTTGATAGGGATCCTTTTACAGACATTTGATCCAATCAAATGCCTTAAAGCAGAAGGACTCTGCTAAGGCACCATCCACCATGAATATTTTCTCATTTTTGTCACACAAAATCAATGAGAAAACTCAAGATAGGCATGGACATGGATAAGGTAGTTGTTGCCCAAGTCAATCCTCTTTGATTCGAATTCGAACGCTTCAAATTCGAATCTGAATTTAAATCCAAATTTGAATTCAGATAAAATTACCTTATTCTTATCCTTATCAATAAGGAGATGGGGTTTATCTCCTTCTCTCTCCCTCCCTTATCTCCAAGAGGCACATGCCCCTGCACTACAGTGAAAATGGTAAAAGACAACGCTATTAAAGTTATTTTACGACGCTAATAAGCATCGTCAATAACGTTTATGATGCTTCAAAAAGTGTCACGAAAGCATCGCCTATGTAAGAGTGGAGACGAAAAGCGCCGACGCTTTTTAAAAGCATCGTTATTTTTTAACGACGCTTTAAAACGTCGTAAAATTCAATTATAATGGTGCTTTTTAGCGTCGTTAATGACAACGCGTCCTCCACTCTACCAAGATGCTTTTTGAAGCATCGGCTGTTAAGTTTTAGCGACGCTTATAAGCGTCGTTAAACGTTTTTAACGATGCTTATAAGCGTCATTAAACATTGTTTGTAACGACGCTTTAAAGCATCATAAAATTTAATTATAACGATGCTTTTTAGCATCGTTAATGACAACGCGTCCGCCACTCTACCAAGACCTTTTCGAAGCGTCGATTTTTTTGTCTTTAACGATGCTTATAAGCATCGTTAAAATTATTTTAACGATGCTTATAAGCGTCGTTAAAGGTTTTAAAAGAAAAAAAATATAGATTTTATATATAAAAAAAAAAGAATACATACATTTCTGTACAAAATTATATCAATTATTCAAATATAAACCTGTACAATCACCATAATTCATACCTGTACAATCACCACCATTCACACCAAAAGCAAACTTAAATAGCAAATTTAACCAAACCAAAAGATATTATTTTATATAAATAAAAATAAAATACTAATCATCCATTACAATCAAGAGTAATATAAATAAATATAAAATATAATAAAAATAAAATAATTCAATCCGCAGGCGGATGGTCGTCGCTGTCTCCACGTGACGTGCCGCTGTCTCGACGGGTGCCTGATGTGCCAGGAGCCTACAAGAAACATATCAAAAGTATGATTTGCATATCTATAAATAAAAATATATAAATCATTAAATTAATACAAAAATATATATTTAATAATATGTATTTACCTGAGATGGGCCATACATCTCTAATAAAGATGTAAGCCGATCAATCTGTCCCCTCATGGCCTGCATCTCGGCACGGCTCTGTCGCATCTCCTCCATCTCAGCGCATGACTCTATCTAATCTCCTGTATCTCCACCTCGAGTCTGCGAACGCGTGAATCCTGAGCATCTGCTGCAGCATGCTGCGTATATCTACTAACCTCAGATAACTGAGTGGGGGTGACTCCTACTCCATAACCCCTCACTCGGCCGTAGCGCTCTGGTCCCATCAACTCTGTGAACACCTCGCCTCGATACGGCTCTGCTACGTAGATACTACGGACTCATCATCACGCTCCGCAATGAGAGATGTAGCCCTCTCCTGTATTTATTTTGAAAACAAGAGTTATACATTAATAGCTAACAAAATTAAATTAAAATCATTGCAAAAAATAGAATATTAATAATACCGTACATATAAATCTCTCGACTCATCTCGAATAAAAGTACCATCCTGATAAGTATGAGTCATCCGGTAAAACTCCACTTTACCGGGTTCCCTCCATGCTCATCCACCTACACAAATAATTTCAATTTTAAGCAAACAGTTATAATAATTTAAAAAAATATATGAGTATCATGATACAGACATGGTCCACGATACATGATGATATTAGTTATATAAATATTTCAACATAAAAATTAAAAGTTAATTATGAAAGTTTAAGGAACATACAAACTCCTGTCGGAGTCGTGCATAACTCTTCGATCCCGATGTATGAGGAACAGACTGAGCTGCTCGTGCAGCTCTACCAATAGCAGAATAAGTCTGTAAAATAAAGTAAAGAACTTGTTATATGTATAATATATAATAAAAATCAATATTTTTATAAAATATTTAGAAAAAAAGATAATGAGCAGATAATATACCTGTGCCCTCTCGAAGAACCAATAATGAACCAACTCCATCCACTGATGAGGGGGTACATCAGGAGGATAATTCTAGCAACCTCCTCCTCTGTCATACCCTCTCATATAGTCCCTCTTCAATTGTGCTCTATATTCTTTCCATTTGCGGTTGAGAGACTTCATTACAAAATTATGAGTGGATGAAGGGAGAACAAACTTGCTCTATAAAAAAAAAATTAAATGAAATAAATTATATAAGTGATTAACAATTAATATACAGTATGAACATCAATTCATTACCTCTATAACTCGGAGGAGCTCAACTTTGTACGTTGGAAGCATGTCATTCCATTTTGCATAGCCCAACGGATATAGCTGAGGCCTCCGAGCAACAGTCTCCAAAAATAAAGTCAATAAGCAGGCAGCTTTCTTAATTGGCTGACCTAGCTGATTGCACTCCACAATAATTCTCTCGCCCTCACGCATCTGCCACACATCTCGTACTACTGTGGGTCCGCGTCTGGGGCGTACTCTCCGGATCCGTCTGCAAAAAATACATAAAAGTAACTATATCATAAATATACATAAAATAAAATAAAAATAAAATTACATGAAAGACAATATATACCCTGCACATGTATCTCATCATCTGACTGATGAACAGGAGGATCGTGCTGTGCTGATGATGAAAGACAGGGCTCAGAATGCTGTGCAGCTGAACTGGCCTCTGACTGCTGTGCTGAAGAAGACGTACCGGCCTCTATCTGTGAAAACTGGAACTGCACACCAGCATATCATCCCCTGCGATGCATGATGTCACCTAGCATTTATATAAATAAAAGGTAGAATCAGTTAATATATGGAGTAAAATAATACAATAATTAATGCAAAATATATACATCATAAATAATTATTACCAGTAACAATCAAGCAGTAGTGTTTCCTTCAAATTCTGTTCTAACCAACGTCATCGTAGCATTTAAATCATCAGCTGGCACAAAATTATAGGGCATACATTGTGTATAAGTGTCATCATCATCATCCTCCACTTGGTTTCCCATATCATATAAGTCTCTAGGTTTTATTTTGATGACAGTAAATCAATCTTTATCTTTTGCGTCTTGTACATAAAATACTTGACGAGCTTGAGATGAAAAAATGAATGGGTCATCCTTCAATAACACACCAGTGTGTATCAACCTTGAAAAATTTACAAGTGTAAATCTATTTGCATCTTGTTTCAAATCCCTTGGTGAGTTTATGTCTATCCAATCACATCTAAACAGTACTACTTTAAATTTTTCATAATAATCCAACTCATAGATATCTTTAAGTGCACCATAATAGGATTTTCCATCCGCTTCCACCATAACACTGCTATTCTGTATTTTTTTAAATTTCTTCCATTCTCTAGTATAAAATTTAAAGCCATTAATTATGAAACCGTTATATCTATTCACAATCTTATTAGGTCCTCGAGCAAGAGCTATTAGTTCATCTGAATTATTTGTCTCCATCATCTTTGATACCTAAAAAAAAATGATATGACGAAGTGCTGTTGAGTTATCTGATATTAAATATGTATCAAAAATTAATGTATCCCATAATTAAATATAAATCACATCTGATTCGAAAGCCACATAGAGAATAACTCGACCAACCATCACTGTTCAATCCTTGCATTAGGATGAATGTTATGATTGGCTCGTCTCTGATAAATTAAAAATTCACTGCATAAAATATAAATATATCATTTAGAATATTATATCTAATATAAAATTTAAATTTTGATGTCATTCCTTAAATATACTAACCTTCGATGGTCAGATATTATGTTACTATGAAGTAACACATAACGATGTGCTTGTGCTAAGAATTTTTGATCAAGTACAATACTTTCAGCTCTTCCCAAGAATTTTTCAGCAGTTAAGAACTTATACAGTTCTGCATTCTCCACAAAGTCATTATACCGTTGAGGTCGACTAAAAACAGTCTCTACACCTTGAAGATATCTTGAACAAAATTCAAACATTCATCCGCAATATATGCTTCAGCAATCGAGCCTTCGGGATAGGCTCTATTTCGCACATACTCTTTAAGACGCATAAGATACCTTCAAGAATTAAATATTTATTAAAATATCAGTATGCTATTATTTCTAATAAAATTATCAAAAGATTTAAGGTTTGCAATAATACCTCTCAATAGGATACATTCATCTATAATGTACCGGTCCACCAACTTTAACTTCTGAAGCTAGGTGAATGAGCAGATGTACCATAATAGTGAAAAATTCAGGAGAAAAAATTTTTTCCATCTGGCAAAGTGTAATTGCAATATCGGATTCTAACTGATCAAGTTTTCGAGGATCAATAACTTTGGAACATAATGCCTTAAAGAATGACGATAATCGAAGTACAGTTGCAACAACTTGTTTCGGCAATGACGATCTTAAAGCTATTGGAAAAATATCTTGCATCAATATGTGACCATCATGACTTTTAAGATTTGAAAGTTTTCGATCCTTTAGATGCACACATCATGAAATATTTGAGGCATATCCATCAGGTACCTTGATACTTTTCAAAACTCTCAAAAAATTATCCTTTTCTCGAGCAGACATTGTGTAACATGCAGGAGGCACATAAATTCTATCATTAGCAAGCATTTTAGGATGAAGTTCCTGTCGGATACCCATTTCTTTTAAATCAAGACGTGCCTTCATGTTATCTTTGCTCTTTCCATCAAAGTTTAAAAATGTTCCAAGTAAATTATCACAAACATTCTTCTCTATATGCATGACATCAAGATTGTGCCGAATAAGATTATGTTTCCAATAAGGTAAGTCAAAAAAGATACTTCATTTTTTTCATAAATGTTTACTGGACTGTTGTGTAGATGCTATCTGTGTGTCTTCCTCATTTTCATCCTCGAAATAATTATCTGGATCTTGAAACACCTCTGCATCTATAGTACTGATACTGACTTCCTCAGGTAACCCTTCGTGCACTGAGCTTTCAACATCATCCCTTCCTCTTTTTTTAGAGGACTTTGAGTGCTTACCATAGCTGTAATTGATGCCATCCATTTGTCTATGAACATCAGTTCCAAAAGGTGGAATAGGGGTACATTCCAACTCTATAGTACCATCAAATAAATCTTTCTGAAATCGAAACGGATGATTTGCTTCCAACCATCGACGATGTCCCATGTAACAAAATTTACCTCCATGTTTTAACCAAATTGAATGTGTTGAATCTTTACAACAAGGACATGCGACCCGTCCCTTTGTACTCCAGCCAGATAAATTGGCATATGCTGGAAAATCATTAATAGTCCATAACAAAGCTGCCCGTAGTTTAAATGTTTGGCCGTTGGAAGCATCAAATGCATCAATACCCTCCCACAACTGTTTCAATTCCTCTATTAAAGGCTGTAGGAAAATATCAATATCATTGCTTGGACCCTTATCTCCTAGAATAACCATTGACAAGATAAGTGATGATTGTTTCATGCACATCCACGGTGGTAAATTGTAAGGTATCAAAACGACTGGCCAAGTGCTGTAGGTAGAACTCAGGGTTTGAAATAGATTGAAGCCATCAGAAGCTAAGCCAAACCTAACACTGCGAACATCAGAGGCAAAATCAGGATGCCTATCATCAAATACTTTCCATTGAAGACTATCTGCTGGATGTCTCAACATTCCATCCTTTGTACGTCCTTCATCATGCCATCTCATTGATGAAGCTATTTTTGATGATGCATAAATCCTTTTCAATCTAGGTATAAGAGGAAAGTAATGCAATACCTTGGCCGGTTTTTTTTTATTCCGTGTTGCATCCAATTCATTCAGTACATCATCTCGATCTTCTTTTTGTGTTATCCATCTTGAAGATCCACATACATTGCATGACTCTTGATTAGCATTTTCACCTCGATATAACATACAATCTTTCGGACAACTATGAATCTTTTCGTATCCAAGATCCAATTTCTTTACTACTTTCTTGGCTTCATAATACGATGGTGGTAAATGAGTACTTTCTAAAAATGCATCCTTTAATAACTTGAGCAGCATGGTAAAACTCTTTCCAGACCATCCATTCAAATATTTTAAATGAAATAAATGTACAAGAAAAGAAATCTTAGAAAATTTCATACAACCCGGATATAATTCTTCATCTGCATCTTTCATTAAGGTGTGATAACGAGCTGTCTCATCATTAGATCTATGTATAGGCTCCTCAACATGCATACGTTCCGTATGCGTACATCCATCAAACATCCCAACTGCTTCTTGTATACTACTGGATTCTCCTAAATTTTGAACATCAGGTCCAAAAGTATCTGTGATCAAACCCCTTATATCATCATCTCTTGCAGAATTATCTTGTAGGCTAGTAGATCCAAAATGAGTCAGGGGTTGGTTACATGATGATGGCAACATAGATTCTCCATGAAAAATTCAGTCGGTATAACCTCTTAAAAAACCATTCCATACCAAATGTTCTTCAACAATTTATGGATCTAAAGAACTATTTACACATTTCCGACATGGACATAAAATCTTTCCATTCTAACTACTTTTCTCCATTCTAAATTTAATGAAGTCATGAACTCCATCTAAATATTCTTTACTATTCCTTGGTTTATTTATCCAACTTTTGTCCATTGTAAGATAAAAATGACCAAACTTACAATTTATCTAAAAATAAAAAAAAATATTAGTCATTTCATAAAGTCTAAAAAAATAACAGCTAGATAAAGTTTACATAGTAAATGCTTGCTATCATCAACTAATAGGTAAAGAAGGTCCTATCCCATTCAGAAAATGCATTAATTCTATAGGTCAATTACAGAAATCAAATGATATGCAATGAGAGCCGAAAAAAATTTCGGCAGTATTTTTCCTTAGTTCTCCCATATAGGAAGAACAAAAAGAAAATACCATCCGAAATTTTTTTTGAACTCTCAGCATACCATTTGATTATGGTAATGACCTATAGAATTACTCACATTTTCCAAATTATCCATACTGGACAATCAATTGATCAATGTACATAATTCTTTTACCCGTATAAAAATAAATAAATGTACGGATACAATAGAATATGTATATTAATCAAAAGACAGGTCTATGATTCTATGCAATACAATTTTTTTTAAAATTAATTCATAATTAACATTGCTTGAAAGTTATGCTAAGGAAGCAAGAACTATGAATCTTGTCATGTATTCTAGAGCTAGTCTACTTCAAGTCTTGTCATGAGGCAGATCATAGCCATATCCACAGAGACTAAGAGAGAAAAAGAAGTATAATTAAAATTTTGGTGCATTTATAAAAGAAATTCCATGCAAGCATTTTGCAAGTGAATTATTATTTTGATTTCTGCACATGCATACTATATTACAATTTTTTTTTATAATAGATGATATATATGTTTATTTGAATTTAAATTTATTTTTGAATATTATATGATTGATCTGCTAGAGGCATCAAGGTAATTAATTTACTAGATTGTTAACTCGCTCTTCTTCCTCTCATCTTGTTGGTAGGTGCTGAGTAGCTCGGACGAGGTTATGAACTGAGTATTAAAGAATTATGATTTCACTTTTATCAAAATAAAAACAAAAAAAGAATTAGGGTTAGCAAATTTACCTTAATTCAAGTAAATTTGTATTGAAAAGTATTGTGTAATTCAGAGATGATGATGACTGCTAATTGAAACTTAACTTGATTTATGTGATCCATAATGATAGAATTTTCTGGATACTCTATCTTCTACGTACCACTACCTATTTTTAATGTATATCAGTTTATAAGTTGAGAAACTTAGACAGGCCTGACCTATCCTATGAGATTTGCTTTATCCATTGCTTGCCTGGCTTGTGCCGGTTGATCAGGGTGTGACAATAAACATCAATATAAGCAGCTAAAACACTTCTATTTCAAGTAATTCATCCTACTCAAAACTCGTTATATTCAAAATTTTAGTAACAAGGAAAAGCTATTGATAATTTGCAGAAAATGCTCCACTTGAGTGCCATTTAACAAAGATAACAGCTTCATGATCATTATGGTCCAACCATCATTCTTAATTAAGTTCGCCAGTGCATGCTTGGATCAAATGGCCGGATGTGATTGGTTAATACCTGATATTAATTTGGGGAGTAATGGACAAAGAAACTTGGCCCAGCTTAATCCAGATGCTTAGTCTTCATCAGCCACGAAGATAAGGATAACATAGGCCACACGATATCAGGATCCAGCCACATAACGAGCGCCACATGTCAGATAAGCAATCAATCAGGATTCATGAAACTATGAAATTATCCATTCATCAACCATGTATCACAACCTTAATTAATTGTGCTATATATTTTTGGGTGAACCTCATAGAGAGATATTAAGAGGGTGTGGTTGTAAATTGATCTAGCTCTATATCATTTATTTTATGCTATACATGTTTACCATATTTGATAATTTAGGAGAGGTGTGGATGAGGATGATCATAACTTATACGTTCGCTCAACAAGTACATATGAACCAACCATCATTCGATATTAGATTTTTTATTTGCTTGTCATTATCTTTAAAAAATCTCAATATTATTCTGGTTATGTGCTATCATGTGCTGGTTTTCTATTCTTTTTCACCCCTCTTTTTAGATCATGAAAAACTTATTACACCAACCAGATAGTAACCTACTCAGTGTTTTATGTAGTTAAGCCAGTTTTTATAATTAATTTTCTAAATCATGTCATTTTATCCTCTATCTAGGCCAAACAAAATCGAAATCTAATTAGCATATATTTAATTGGTACTAGTTTTCTATATGTATATGATTAATTCTATCATCAAGAGCTATAATATATTAGCTTTGCTAGTTGGCACCACTCCTGTGTATAATATTTTTTTATTTTTATATTTTTGGTAAGAGCTAGGTTGAAGTTCAAGTCCTGATGGTGGTGGCATATCTTCAAAAACTGATCCCTCCTTTGAACAATCTACTATTTTCACTAAATTATAAATATTTTATCGCTGCACAAAAATGATCATTACCACTGTCAACATGATCAGAAATAACAAATAATGGCGACATCATATACAGCTAATTTTGTATAATTCAAAATTTTTTGTGAGTGATAACTTTTGTGCATGTAGTATTTTTTCCTTTTTGACTGATTATTTCTGAATAATTTTTTTCATAATTACAGAATAGAATATTTTTCCCCCTTTTATAGGACTTGTCAAATTTATTAAGAAGCAATTTTTTTTTGATTGGAAAAAGACATGAGGTTTTATCCAAAAAAAATATGAGAAAAAATTTTCTTTTTCTACTATCGTCTTTCTAACTTTCCTAAATTTCGAGGGGAGGTCAAATTTTTGCTCACTTTTTTAGTTAATAAGAATAGAGATAGTCCCTCAAATTCCATGATTTTGAATGAGAGGATGGAACATTTTAATTTACACGTAACGATAAATCTTTTCCTAATTAGATGAGCTTGAATGAATCAAATATCAACCTAGATTTGATAATACAAACATAGTGAACCTAACTCATCAGACACATCAATTCAACTTAAAATTTTGCTGTAGTAACTCAGCAGTGACCAAGAATCTCTATCGAGACCATGCATTAATCCATTAGAGCAATATCAGCATCATTCAGATACAGTGGGTCGAGAAAATTCAGTCGCAAGTAGACTACCGATTTGTCCGTTCTTCTTTTTCTTTTTTTGCTTCTAGCCCATTATATCATCAAAATAGGCAAAATTCACGGAAGATGATTCATATATTGGAGCCTAAAAGAATCATTAAGGAGTACCATAAAAAATCAAGAACGAAGAGAAAGGCGAACAATCAATAAGGACAGATATTCCCAGAAAAAACTGCGAATAGTAGTACCTAAAACAGTATCAAATGGGTATGCATCAAACATAAACTCGATCAAAAAAAGAAGGAAATTCGAAGAAACCTCCAAGAAAAGACGTTCGTTCGGTAGAATCAAAACCAGAACAGATTGTCGAAAAAAGGGAACAAGATGGAGTTCGTTCGGTAGAATCACCTGCGCTCGGATCAGGAGGAGAACCGAGCTCACTATCCAAAGAGCTCCCTCACCGCTTACTTTTTTGGAGAAACCCTAGCTCTTTCCAAGAAGCGATGAGCCGTGGGAGAGAAAGGGGAGGTGTTTGAATGGGCGGTGAGGCATGGATGGCGGGTGCGCGTGGACGGCGGGTGCGGTGCCGGCGGCGGAGATGGGCCGGGGTCGGCGGAGGAATGGGTAGAAATTAAAGGGGCGGTGGTAGATAGATTAGGGCACGGGAGGATGGGTATTAAATGAATCTAACGATGCTTTTTAGCATCGTTAAATAATGACGTAAAAAAGCATCGGTATTTTCTTTATTTAACGACGCTTTTGTTAAAAGCGTCGGCGTTGACAATGCTCAAATTTTACGACGCTTTTAAGCGTCATTAAAAGATGATGCTTTTTAAAAGCATCGGCAGGTCAGCGCAACCTGCCGATGCTTTCCAAAAGCATCGGCAAAAAATGGTTGGTAAAAGCCATTCTTCCTGTAGTGCTGGATCTTATCCATATGGGGCATTCCACCCATTTTGCGAAGAAAAATCATGATGAAAAATATGGGGCCCCCCATTATTTGATTCTTACATGGAAGATTTGCTTTAGGGACTTCAACTCTTGGTGTCCAAAATAAGCTTGCTTAGATTTGGTAAGTCCTATTGAAATCCAAATTAAGTAGGAGAGAATGGGTTTAACCATGTGCTAGTATGACTTCTTTAAACCCAAAGTTAGAATTTAATTAATCCTAACCCAATTGATCTACACTTAGCCCAATTTGCAATCCTAGACCAATATCCTTGTTTGTGTGATCCCATAGATCCAATTCTATTTAGTAGTGAGATATGTTGTAATCTCCATCAGCAACATCATCGAAATTCTTTCGATGGATCAAAACTCTTTTCAATTCAGTCAATTAAGAATCATTGATTATCAAAATAATTCTTAATTAGTCTCACGATCCACCAGTCATACCTAGCAGTATGCGGTGGCAACTCAGCAGAATTGAATGATGAACCTCCAAGTGCAGTTATCATATGATTCAACTTTTTTATCATGAGTCCCGACAAGACATAGGTTAAGGATAACTCTTTAAATCGGATTCTTATCATATGTTAGAATCAATCAACTCAAATTCGATGTGAAACCCAATAGAAACTCTTTTCTATATTTCATACTGCCATGACCATAGGCTTTAGGACTCAGCTTCATGATCTACATAGGACTACTCCTTATCTATCAAGATTAATAGATCCCATCTTGGTGCACATTTTATTCCTACAGTGAGTCTACTACAGTCAATTATACCTCAAGGCTCCGTATGGCTAGGAGACCGAGTATGTTGTAGTTAAACTATAGCAACCTCACTGTGAACAGTCGAGGCACCGTAGGTCAAAGAACTAGTCACACTACCATAGTATCGAGTTAGTCACTGATAAATAGGTAGATATCCTAGTGACTACTCATGTTTGATCACGCTCAGTATTCTTGTTCCTAACAAGCACTTGCACTCTCACTTCGATGTCTGCATACCATATATTCAAGATTTATCTATCCTAAAAAAGTGATTGTGCACCAATCTCTCTGGATCAAACACTGTCTCCATTATGATCTTATGATCGGGAGTAATTTATGAATTAATTATAATGACATATGTCTCAAATTTTTAACTCTTGAGAATATGTGTCACTGTACCCATTAACTCAATGGATGATTGAGAGATACTTAATAATATAAATCTAAATAAAAATAAACCTAATTTTATTAATTATAAGTCAATATTACAAAATATGTCTTAAAAAAATATTACAAGTGTCGGTCAATCTGACTTCTAGGGTATACATCTAACAACCTTCCACTTGATCTAATGCTAATTTGCTACAAATCTAAGTCCCATGTTGTCAAGATAGGCTTCAGTCTTTTACTGGCTCAATTGCTTCGTTAGTGGGTCAGCTATGTTGTCTGCAGTGTCGACTCTCTTCACCTCAATATATCCCTTCTTGAGGTAATCGTGGGTGAGGTGAAATCGTTGCTTGATGTACTTAAATTTCTAATGAGATCTTGGCTCCTTAGCTAGGGCTATGGTACCGTTGTTGTCATAGTAGAGTGGGACGGCATCTGATAGCATCACACCTAGCTCTGCGATAAACTTTTTAAACCAGAATGCCTCCTTTACAGCTTCTAATACGGCGATATACTCTGCTTCCATAGTAAAGTCTGCAATAACAGGCTGCTTGGAACTCTTTCAGCTTATAGCACCATAATTATACAAGAAAATACTGCCTGATGTCGATTTTCGATCATCAACATCAGATATAAAGTCAGAGTCAGTATAATCTTGTACCCTCAACTCTCTATTACCAAAGATCAAAAATATATCCTTAGTTCTTTTCAAGTACTTAAGGATATATTTCACAAAAGTCCAGTATTCTTCTTCTGGATTCGATTGATATCTGCTCGTGACACTCACAGCATATGCGATATCAGGTCATATATAAAGCATGATGTACATAAGGCTCCCAATTGTCGAAGCATATGGGATCTTGCTCATACATTCTATCTCTTTCGATGTGTTGGGGCACATCTTCTTGGAGAGATGGATTTCATATTTGAAGGGTCCAAGTCTCCTCTTGAAATTTCTCATGCTGAACTTTTTTAGCACCTCTTCAATATACATCTTCTGTGAAAGGCCTAGCATCCTCCTAAATCTATCTCTATAGACCTTAATCCCCAAAATAAAGGATGCTTCTCCTAGGTCTTTCATGAAAAATTTTTTGGACAACCACAGTTTGACTGACATCGATATGGAAATATCATTTCCAATAAGAAGTATGTCATTCATGTACAATATGAGAAAGGTGATAGCACTTTCACTGATCTTTTTGAAAATACATGGCTTTTCTTCATTTTTGATGAAATCAAATGATTTGATTATATTATTAAAACGTATGTTCCAACTTCAAGATGCTTGCTTTAGTCCATAAATGGATCTTTGCAGCTTGCAAACCTTGTGATCTCCATCACTGGAAGTGAAGCCCAACGGCTGCTCCATATAGATATCTTTCTCAAGATATCCATTAAGAAAAACTGTCTTCAGATCTATTTGTCATATCTCATAATCGAGATATGCTGCAACAACTAGCAATGTTCGGATGGACTTAAGCATAACAACTGATGAAAACATCTCTTGATAGTCAATGCCTTCATGTTGACAATACTCTTTAGCCACTAGTCTAGCTTTAAAAGTCCCTACCTTTCTATCTGAACCTATTTTTCTCTTGTAGATCTATTTGCATCCAATAGGTACAATATCCATTAGTGGATCCATTAAGTTTTAGATCTGGGTTGAGTACATCAAGTCAATTTTTGACTTTATTGCCTCTAACCATTTCTCGGAGTCGATATCTGATATCGCCTCATCATAGATTTTGGGTTTATCATCATGTACCCCATTTCCAGTAAGGAATATTTCCTTAACATCCTTTGTGATAATACCTAAATATCTCTCAGGAGGATGAAAAATCCTATTTGACCTATGAGATGGAGGAGGAGATGCATGGATTGGCTCTAACTGAATTGCTTCTTCAGGTTTTGAAGCTCGTGGCTCTTCAGAAACTTTCTCTTCGAGTCCAGTTTGCCTCCTTATGCCTTCATCTTGGATAAACTATTTTTTAAAAAAGATGGTATTTCAACTCATAATTACATTGTGGTCTTTCGGGATATAGAAATAGTCCCCTAATGACTCTTTAGGATACCCTATTAAATGAGCTTTTTGGGACCTAAAATCTAACTTGTCCACCTGTTGTCATTTGACATGGATCGGACCATGCCAAATCTTAATATGACTTAGACTTGGCTTCTTACCATGCCATATCTTATATGGTGTGGTAGGAACGATTTTAGATGAAATCCTATTCAGTATATAAATTACAGTTAATAGACTATGATCCCAAAAAAATATAGGAAGGTCAGTAAAGCTCATCATGGATCGAACCATATCTAATAGGATTCGATTTCTCTATTTTGAAACCTCGATGAGTTAAGGCATTCTAGGCAAAGTCCATTGTGAGACTATTCTGTGCTCCTTGAGATAACCTAAAAATTTTTCATGAAGCTATTTGCCTCCTCAATTTGATTGAAGAACCTTAAGAAATTTTTTAGTTTATTTTTCTACTTCATTTCTGAATTCTTTGAAATTTTCAAAGATTTCAGACTTGTGCCTCATAAGGTACACATCTTCATATTGAAAAAAATCATCGATAAAGATTATGAAGTAGGAATAACCTCCTCCAGCTGGCACATCGAATGGGTCACACACATCAGTGTGCACTAGAGCAAGTAACTCTATAGTCTTTTCTCCATATCCTACAAAAAAAAGTTTGGTCATTTTTCCTTTAAGGCATAACTCACAGACCGGATATGACTCGATAGTCAATGGATCCAAAAGTCTGATTTTCTCTAATCTGCTAATCCTATTTTCTCCTATATGACCTAGCCTTAGGTTATTGAATTTTTTACAAGTGCTAGTACATATGGATTTCAAAACTTTTTTAAATCCTAAATACAACAAAAAAAGTAGATTAAAATATTTTTAATCTAAGCATGCATTCATCATATGAAAGCACCTATGGATCTAGTTCATATGCTAAAATTAATATAAATTGATTTTAAAAATAACAAATGAAAGTCTGTAATCAATTCACATACCTAAATCACTTTCTCTTTGCTTCAAACCTGTAACTAAGGTTGAATCTGATTCAATCCCTAGATCTGGGGCTTGAACAAATTTTGAATCAGTAGCACAAGCATCCTGTCTCTACGAATATCCACAGTATTAGACTATTTTTTGAAATTAATATAAACTAATTTTAAAAATAATAAATAAAAGTCTGTAATCAATTCACATACCTAAATCACTTTCTCTTTGCTTCAAACCTGTAACTGAGGTTGAATCTGATTCAATCCCTAGATCTGGGGCTTGAACAGATTTTGAATCAGCAGCACAAGCATCCTGTCTCTATGGATATCCATGGTATTGGACTATTTCCTGAATAGATCCTCTTGACTTCTGCTTGTTTGAACCAAAAGTCTGAATAGGTTTGAACCAAGCCTGAGGAGGCTTTTAATTTTGAACCCTTTTGATCTTTCTTTCTTGATTCTTGAAGAAATCAAAAATTTTTCTTGATTTCTTAACTAATCAAGAAGAACAACAACCAAAAAATGGTTGTAACTAACTCTCAACAAATTTAAGAGGAAAGGGAAGAAATCAAGGAATTAGTTGGCACCAACACTTTACTCCAACCCTTGTTGCCGCCCACCTTTCTTTTGGCTCTAAGGAAAGATGCCTAGAGAGAGAGAGGGTGTGAGCTAGAGAGAGGAAGAGGAGGGGAGGCATGGGCCCAGTAATAGATGGCGGCAAGATGGGAGGAAGAGAGCTTTTTGTGAGAAGTAAGGGATAGGGTACTTTATATAGACAACTTAAGGGTGTTCTAATCAAATTATGATCTCTCCTCCTAATCATATTAGAAGTTTTAGCCATAATATATTTGGACTAAATAAATGGGGCACCACCCAAAACTCACCCAACTTCACACCTAGTGCTAGACATCCCATCATATGGGACCCAATTAAATACTCAAATCAGTCCACATGGTTTCATAAATTCTCTTCAAGTGTTCCTAATGAATAAATTCAAAAAATTCTTTCTTAATTTAATTCAAACCATAAATTAAATATCCAACCATTGAATTTTATTGAGCCAAATTTAATTAGGCTCAAATCAAGTATAAGAATTGGTTAAAACTTATCATATAAGTAAACCAACCACAAGAGAAACTAGATTTACCCAGGTGCTAGCAAGGTTAACATGAACCTAATAGGATTTCTCTAAATCCATATAAATTAATACTTTATAAGCCTAATTATTATCAATCTAGGTCTTTTCCCTTTATGTGTGATCCCATAGGTTCAATTCTGTCTAATAGTGAGATATACGATGATCTCTATTATAGGTATCACTGAAATTTCTTTCAATAGATCAAAATAATTTTACTCTAACTCGACAAGGATCATTGATCCAAAATGATCCTATTAAGCTCTCATAATCCACCAGTGATATTTAGCAATATGTAGTGGCAATCCAGCAGAACCAAAAAAAAACCTCTAGGTGTAGTTAATGTATGATATAATCCCTGTATCATGAGTCCCTACTAGATGACAGGTCATGGATAATTCATCAAACCTTATAATTAGTTATATGATAAATCTGATCAGCTCAAGTCCATTAGTGATACCAAATAGAAACTTTTTTCCATCAATCATATTGCTATGGCCATAGACTTATGGACTCAGCTTCTTAAATCTCATAGGACTACTCCTCTCTATCAAGATTGATAGATCTCATATAGATGCACACGTTTCTCGTACATCTCAACCAACTATAGCCAACATCTACTACAAAAATTCATAATCGAGTTAATATTTATATGTGATCAAACTACAGCAGTCTTACTGTGAGTAATTATGACACTGTAGGTCAAAAGATCAGTTACACAACTACGGCATCGAGATAATCACGGATGATCGAATAGAAATCTATATGATCTCTCGTATAATTATACTCAGTCTAGTTGTTCTCTAACAACTATTCATACTTTCCATTTAGTGTCTCTATACTATAGATTAGAGACTCATCTATTCTGAAAAAAATGAATCGTGTACCAGTCTATTTAGAAAAATCACCTTCCCCATGAATATCCTAAAAATTGAGAGCAACTTAAGAATCGATCATACATGCCTTTAATTCTCAACATTTGAGAATATGTAATGTAACATCAATTCCAAGAATGATTCAAAGACATATAACACTTGAATGGAAAAAGAAAGCTGACCCTTTATTGATTAAATTAATAGTTTAAGTTCAAATTTATGTCATAGAACAAAAATGTATCAGCCAATAATTGACTTCTAAAATATATTGTGGGAAAATATGTCCCAAAATCCAATTGTCAACCTATTGATGGTTGAGCAACCTTGTATTGTAATTGATTTGTTAATAAATAAAATATATTTTTGATATTTTCATCATAAGTTTTCATCTTCTAATGAACTCCGTTGTTGTGATGAAGTCCTTAAGACTATTTAGGTTCGATAAAGAGAGGATTTATCAGTTAGTCCAGTATCAAAGTACAGTGAGTTGCTTGCAAGTCACTGAGACGATCTCAGATCTAAGGGATACTTATACCTATATCCCATCAGAGACATTCTCGATAGCAGAATGCTCTGGAGTTGGTCACATTCAATGATGATGTACCCTTACATCTCATCTGTATGCCATACCAGTGTCTCCACACTCCTTGGTTAAGAGAACAACCAACCCATATGGCCTACAGCGATCTATGCTCAATAGAAGCTGTCATCCTTATTAACACATCTAACAATCTCTCACTTGGATTAAAATCAATTGGCCATTAATCTAAGCCCTATCTTTTTAAGATGAGCTTCCATTTTGGACTGGCTCAACTACTTTGTCAGTAGATCTGCCACGTTATTACAGAATTTACTCTTCGCATCTCGACATATTACTTCTCAAGGTAGTCGCGTATGATATGGAACCATCATTCAATGTACTTTGATTTTTGATAAGACCAGGGCTTCTTAGCAAGTGCTATGGCTCCATTATTGTCGTAGTACAGTGGTATGGCATATGATGTCAGTGCATCAAGTTTTATGACAAACCTTTTGAATCAGAAGCCTTCTTTTGTAGCATCCAAAAAGATGACATACTCAGTCTCTGTGGTCGAATCTATGATGATGCTCTGTTTGGAACACTTTCAGCTGACTGCACCATCATTACGTACGAACACATATCTCGATGTAGACTTCTATCATCTAGATCTGACATGAAGTTTGAATCTATATAACTCTCAATCCGTAATTCAGATGCTTCTCTAAAGATCAAGAATAGATCCTTAGTCTTTCGTAAGTACTTAAAGATGTTATTCACAACTATCTAATACTTCTCGTCTGAATTCGACTGAAACCTGCTCGTGACACTCATAGCAAGAATAATATTAGGTCAAGTACATAACATGGCATACATGAGGCTTCCAATCATCAAAGTATAAGGAATCCTATTCATGTGCTCAATCTCCTCAAAAGTATTGGGACACATCATTTTGGAGAGTCAAAGACCATACCTAAGGGGTAGCAAATCTCTTTTGGAGTTTTCTATGCTGAATTAGTTCAGCACCTTTTCTATGTACAGCTTTTGTGATAGGCCAAGCATCCTTCTACATCTATCTCTATAGATCTTTATCCCAAGGATATAGGATGCTTCTATTAGGTCTTTCATGGAGAATTTTTTAGACAATCAAATTTTGATCGAGGTCAGCATGGGAATATCATTCCTAATAAGGAGGATGTCATTGACGTACAGTACAAGGAAGATAAGCGTGCTCCCACTGACCCTTTCATAAACACAAGGTTCTTTTTCATTTTTGATGAAACCAAATGATTTGATCACATCATCAAAATGAAGATTCCAGCTTCGAGAAGTCTGCTTTAGTCTATAGATGGACCTTTGCAGCTTACAGACTCGGTGATTACTATCACCAGACGTGAAACCTAGAGGCTACTTCATATAGATATCTTCCTCAAGATATCCATTTAGGAAAGTAGTTTTCACATTCATCTGTCAGATTTCATAATCATAGTAAGCCGCAACTGCATGCAATATACGAATGGATTTCAACATGGCTATAGGTGAAAAAGTATCATGATAGTCAATGCCTTCGCACTGACTATAATCCTTCACCACTAGCCTTACCTTATAGGTTTCTATCTTACCATCAATACCTATTTTTTTTTTATAGATCTATTTACACCCAATAAAAATAATTTTCTTCAATGGATCCACTAAGGTCCATACCTAGTTTGAGTGTATTGAGTTAATTTCTGACTTCATTGTATCTAACTATTTCTCAGAATCGATGTCAGACATCACCTCATCAAAAATACTAGGATCATCACTATGACCCCCATCTCTCACAAGGAATGTTTCCTCTACATCTTCTTTCAGCATACCCATGTATTTTTCAGGAGGATGGGAGATTCTACCTGATCTATGAGGTGGAGGTGGAATATTTACTATGGGCTCATCATGAATAGGTTCTTTAGGATCTATAGCTTGTTGCTCTTCAGAGACTTTCTTAGAAAGTAAAAATAGTACCCAAGGGATTTTTTAAAATACCCTAGAAATTGAGCTACAACTGATCTATCCTCTAACTTGTCAGCTTTCTATTTTTTAACATAGGCTGGATATCTCCAAGTCTTAAGAAAACTCAGACTCGGCTTCTTACCATGTCATATCTCATATGGTATGGTAAGAACAGACCTAGAAAGAACCTTATTTAAAATATGCATTGTGGTAAATAAGGCATGTCTCCAAAAAAATATGGGTAAATCAGTGAAGCTCATCATGGATTGGACCATATTTAATAGAATCCTATTTCTCCTTTTAGATACTCCATTGAGTTGAGGTGTGTCGGGAGGAGCCCATTGAGAGACAATGTCATTCTCCTTAAGCTATCCCAAAAATTCAGCACTCAAGTATTTTCTCCATCGATCCGATCGTAGGATTTTGATGGATTTATTTGTTTGCTTCTCTACCTCTTGCCTAAATTCTTTGAGCTTTTCAAAGGCTTCAGACTTGTGTTTCATAAGAAACACATATCTATACTGTGACAGATCATCAGTAAAAGTAATGAAGTAGCTATAACCATCTCTGATCTGTACATTAAATAGGCCACACACATTAATGTGTACCAGGGCTAGTAACTCAGTGGCCCTTTTTTCTTATCCCACAGAGGATAATCTAGCTATTTTTCCTTGAAGGCGTGATTCACAGACTAAAATCGATTCAAATTTAATTAAGGATCCCATCCTATTTCAGTCTATTTATCCTGTCCTTTCCAATATGGCCAAGCCTATAGCGCCACAAGTACTTATAGTTAAATTCATCTATGGGTCTCTTTTGGCCTTCGGCTCTCATTATTTGCTTATTTAAATTCATATTAGCATCAACATGCAAGTGATAAAAATTATCAATCAAAAGACAAGATGCAACTAATTTATTTTGCAAATAAATAGAATAAAAATCTTTATTAAATTAAAAAATAAATCCATCCTGTGCTAGTATGGAGATCGAAATCAAATTTTGACTAACTACAGAAACAAAATAATAGTTTTTTAAATCTAATCTAAAGTCTGACGATAATTGAAGAGGATATGTTTTAACAGTTTCTACAGTAACCTTTGCTCCATTGTCGATCTGAAGGGTCATGTTACCTTACCTTAACTTCCTACTTCCTATTAGACTCTGTATTGAAGTACATATATGAGTATTAAAATCAGAGTCCAATATCCAATCTTTTCAAGTGTTAGGACTATCCTGAAGTTTTTGAGCTAGTACTTATAATTTGTACCGATCAGTCAGTTGGTTTCAAGGATGCGGGCTAGTGGGTTAGAGACCGACATTATTTATCTGTGAGAGTAGAGATTTTAGTTAGATATTTGTACTTAACATTTATATTTACTCTAGAAACTTTTAGATACAAATAGACTCCCACTATTTTTTCAGATTTCTATATTCTTTAGATGAAAAATGAAAATCTGACGTGACTAATGCAAGATTTCTAGTGGGTGCTGCGGTCACACCAATGCCATGTACCTCACTTAATAGTTATTGGTGACACACACACTGATGCATAGGCAACTCTTTGCCAGATACTACTCTTAGTATATTGCAGCGACTTGATTTCTAAGTTATGAGAGCTCAGATAACACATATTGTCTCACTCCTTAGTTAAGCCTGACCCACCGTTCACAAGTAGGTGTGAAGCCGTCATTAAGTCCCTCAGATAACACATATTGTGCCCAACCCCATATTCACACTGGAGTAATTCTTTGCTAGTAGAATAGTTGCATGTTTCTGATGCAACTGAACCATTGTAACCAGCCGAGAACAGTCAACGTCAGTACCATGCCCGTACTTCTACAATAGTGGAAGATAATAAGGCTTAATATTAATTAGAAAGATTTAGATTAGATCTCATCTAATTAGTCATCACATGATCGATCTAATTGGCATGGGCTAAATCAAAACTCCTTAGCAACTAGTGAACCCAATCATCCAATTTGTCAGGTAAGTGAGATCAAGAGAAGCGTATGCCATACACTCATCGTAGGTAAAATTATCTAGGTGAGTAGCATCCCAATTAAAAACCATCGATCAAGACTTGTCTTAGACACCAAATGACTTATTAGCTTCAATTAGTCAGCCTAGGTGAATCCCATTCAAGCCATAAAGCCAGATTAGGTCTTTAGGTTGACTCGATTCTACATATGGGGTTTAATCAATTCAATCTACAATACTTATAGAATCATAAGCTTAATTGATCTAATCTAAATTAATACTTGACTCGATTTGATCAATAGCTACATCGATTTCAACCTAATATGATCTAATTGTAACCTAAGATGCAGTTCATTGACCTAATGCAAAACTACCCATGCTCAATAATTCATGCACACACTAATTTTAGATCATAGAAATAAATTTCAGATCTAAATTTATTGTATAAAAATAAGTTATTGATTCTTTAAATACTTTCAAAACATGCATGCAATCATATATCATATATATAAAAAATTTTAAATTTTTTAGAAATTAATTTTAGATCTAAATATACCATCATATATAACCTATTTATGCTTTCATATTTCACATATATGAATAAAAATCAAAAATAAAATATTTTTTAGATCTGAACATAAATATATACATCTCATATATAATCTAAAATTAAAATTTTAAAAATAATTTTTAAAACTTTTATATTACTTTCGTACGTATGAACATGTAGCTTTGATACCACTGTTGGATTTTCTATAGGTGCTAGTGCATGTGGATTTCAAAATTTTTCTAAATTCAAAATATAGTAAAAAAATTAGATTAAAATATTTTTAATCTAAGTATGCATTTATCATATGAAAATACCTATGGATCTAGTTCATACGTTGAAATTAACATAAACTAATTTTAGAAATAATAAATAAAAGTCTATAATCAATTCACATACCTGAATCACTTTCTCTTTGCTTCAAACCTGTAACTGAGATTGAATCCAATTCAATCCCTAAATTTGAAGCCTGAGTAGGTTCTGAATCAGCAGCACAAGTGTCATGCCTCTATGGGTATCCATAGGGTCGGTCTGAATAGATCTTCTTGACTCCTGCTTACTTGAACCAAAAGCCTGAATAGGCTTGAACCAAGTCTAGAGAGGCTTTTAATTTTGAATCCTTTTGATCTTTCTTTCTTAATTCTTGAAGCAACCAAAAATTTTTCTTGATTCTTCAACTAATCAAGAAGAACAACAATCAAAAAGTGGTTGTAACTAATTCTCAACAAACTTAAGAGGAAAGGAAAGAAACCAAGAAACTAGTTAGCGCCAACACTTAACTCCAACCCTTGTTGCCGCCCACCCTTCTTTTGGCTCCAAGGAAAGATGCCTAGAGAGAGAGGGCATGTGCTAGAGAGAGGAAGAGGAGGGGAGGCATAAGTCGAGTAATAGGTGGTGGCAAGATGAGAGAAAGAGAGCTTTTTGTGAGAAGTAAGGGCTAGGATCCTTTATATAGACAACTTATGGGTGTTCTAATCAAATTAGGATCCCTCCTCCTAATCATATTAGAAGTTCTAGCCATAATATATTGAGACCAAATAAATAGAGTGCCACCTAAAACTCACCAACTCCACACCCAGTTCTAGGCATCCCATCATATGGGATCCAATTAAATGCTCAAATCAGCCCACATGATTTCATAAATTTTCTTCAAGGATTCTTAATGAATAAAATCAGAAAATTCTTTCTTGATTTAATCTAAGCTATAAATTAAATATCTAACCATTGGATTTTATTGAATCAAATTTAATTAGGATCAAATCAAGTATAGAAATTGGTTAAAACTTATCATATAAGTAAACCAACCACAAGAAAAATTGAGTTCACCCAAGTACTAGCAAGATTAACATGAATCCAATAGAATTTTTCTAAATCCATATAAATTGGTACTTCATAAGCCCAATTATTATCAATCCAGATCTTCTCCTTTTATGTGTGACCCCATAGATTTAATTTTGTCTAGTAGTGAGACATACCATGATCTCTATCATAGGTATTACTGAAACCTCTTTCAGTCGATTAGAACAATTTCACTCTTACTCGATAAGAATCATTGATCCAAAATGATCCTATTGAGCTCTTACAATTTATCAGTGACATATAATAATATGTGGTGATAACCCAGCAGAATCAAAAAAAAATCTCTAGATGTAGTTAATGTATAATACAGTCTCTCTATCGTGAGTCCTGACTAGATGGCAGGTCATGGATAATTCATCAAATCTCATCATCAGTCATATGATAAATCCGATCAGCTCAAGTCTATTAGTGATACTAAATAAATTTTTTTTCTATCAATCACACTGTTATGGCCATAGACTTGTGGACTCAGCTTCTCAAATTTCATAAGACCACTCCTCTCTATCAAGGTTGATAGATCCCATATAGATGCACATATCGCTTGCATAGCTCAACTAACTGAAGTCAACATCTACTACAAAAATTCATAATCAAGTTAATATTTATGTGTAGTCAAATTACAACAATCTTTCTATGAGCAACTGTGATTCGTAGGTCAAAGGATCAATCACACAACTACAGCATCGAGATAATCATTGACGATTGAATAGAAATCTATGTGATCTCTTGTATGGTTACACTCAGTACTAGTTATTCTCTAACAACTATCCATACTTTTTGCTCAGTGTCTCTACACTATCAATTAGAGACTCATCTATCCCGAAGGAAGGTACCATGCACCGATCTATCTGGATAAATCACCATCCTCATGACTATCCTAAAAAATTGAAAGTAATTTAGGAATCAATCATACATACCTCTAATTCTTAATATTTAAGAATATGTATCATAACATTAATTCCAAAGATGATTCAAGGACATATAACACTTGAATAAAAAAAAAAAAATATCCTTTATTGATTCAATCAATAGTTTAAGTATAAATTTGTGTCATAGAACAAAAATGTGTCAGCCAATAATTGGCTTCTAGAACATACATCTAACATAGGTGCCATAAGTATTTTTGATTAATATTATCTCTAGATTGTTTAAATCTCACAGCATTCACATTTTGCTCGATATAGTTTACAGAAATATCCATATGTAACTAAAAGAGATTGTTTATAAGAAAACCACTATCAATCTTTTTATTTTCAAAATAAATATTATAGTGGTCCTTAAAGAAACTAATTATATAATCTTCTTATGTTAAACAAGAGATAAATTAGATTCCTACTTGTAGTAGGTACAAAGTAATAATCCCTAAGAACTAAACTAATTTCCAATGATAGTCGTAGAGGATACGTCCCCACAGATACAACAATAACCTTTGTTCCATTTTTGACTCATAGGATTATCTCGCCTTCCCTCAGCCTCCTACTATCCTCAAGATCCTGCAAAATAGTGCACAGTTGAGCATTAGATCCAAAATCTATCATCCAACTGGATGTAGAAGAAACTGTCAAAGTAGTTTCTATAATGAGCATATCTTCAGAAGGTCCACCTTCCTTCTTATTCTTGAGGCTCATCAGGTAACTCGGGTAGTTTTGCTTCCAATGATCATTTTTGTTACAGTGAAAATATTTTTCTTTCTTGACAGTCTTCTTCTTTGAAACTTCCTTCTTTGAAACTTCCTTCTTCAGAACTTCCTTCGGCTTGCCCTCAGCTTTTTGCTTCTTCATGGGTTTCTTCTTTTCAGTAGGCTTTCTCTTCAAAGAAATCCGCTCAACAGCAAGAATAGAGTCCCTTGAACTCTTCGAGGTACCTTCAATGGTCACCAGTATATTGACCAACTCAGCTATGGTGCACTGGATCTTATTTATATGAAAGTTTACTATAAAGTGAGCATATGAATTAGTCAAGGATTACAGAATGAGGTCAATTTGTAACTCTTTGTCTATAGACATGCCCAGCTTCTCAAGCTCCTCTAGGTCCTTGATCATTATTAGATAATGCTCATGGATCGACTGCCCATCATGCATCTTCGCTATGAAGAGTTGCTTGGATACTTCATAGTGAACTGTGCGGCTTTGCTTATCATACAACTCTTGTGGGTGAGTCAGTATCTGTCTAGCAGTCTTTATATCTTCGTGTTGGTGCTGCAATTCGTTAGACATCGAGGCCAACATGTAGCACCTGACTTTGTTGTCATTGTCCAACCACTTCTCATGAGACACTCTCTGATTAGGGGTTGGATAGGTTGGAAGAGAGTGAAGGTCATGATCGAGCATATAGGCTATTTTCTCAAAGTTCAAGATGGTCTTGAGGTTTCAAAGCCAATCCTTAAAGTTTGGGCCAGTCAGTCTATTTGTGTCAAGAATGCGGGTAAGAGGATTTGAAGTAGTTATTTCCTACAGAGAGATGAAGGTTCTAGTTAGATTTTATAATTGACTTGATTAATTTATTTTAAAAATTTTATTTTAAAAATAATTTAGGACTCTCACTATTTTTTCGGATCTCTTACACTCCTCGAATAGAGAAACAAAAATCTATGCGATTAAAGATTTTTAGTAGATGCTGCAGTCACACCGATTGACTCACCACCTTACCTAACAGTTATTGGTGATGGGTCAGCTAATGAGTGGATAACTCTTATTTAATATTTTTTTAGACATGTTGTAGCCAACTTCGATCTCTAAGTCCTAAAGTCTCACCTAATAGTTATTGATCTTATTTCTTAGTTAAGTCAAACCAACTATTCGCCTGTAGGTAAAAAACTGTCATTGGATTTCTCACCTAACAGTTATTGGGTCCAACCTCATCTTTATCCTGGAGCATCTCATACTATAATATGGTTGCATCTTTTTTGATACAACTGAACCATTGTAACCAGCCAAAAATAGTCAACACCCAGAAGGATCCGTACAGCTACAACAGTGGAAGACTGCTAGACTTAATATTTTAATAAAGAGATTTAGATTTAGATTTTATCCTTAATTAGTCATAACAGTTATGACTAACTTAGTGGCATGGGCTAGCTCGAATCAATAAGTAACCTGATTTAAAACTTAATCGATCAAGTTGGCCAGATAAGTATGATCGTTGGGAGGATTGCAGATGCTTGCTTTAGACACCATTTGTTCATGATCAAGTAAGTATGATCTCAATTAAAAACTATGATCCAGACTTATCTTAGACACCAATTGATTAATTAGAATCGAATATGTTAGCCTAGACTCGGGCTCGAACCACTGAGCCAAATTAGGTCCTTAAATTGATCGACAATATATGACTGTTAATCGATCTGATCAATCTATAACTATTAGGTTGGTCATGAGCACATTTGACTCAGTCTTAACCTATTTTGATTCGATTTGATTAACCACTCAAACTAGACCTAATTGAGCTATCCACACCCATAATCCCATGCTTTATGCAATGAAATTTGATATGAAATTCTCAATTTTAGATATTTTAGTTTCATATCTTAATTCTTAATTAAGTATATTATGAATATGGGTTTAGTTTAGATATTAAAAAATTTTTAGATCTAAACAATTTAAATTTGTATCACATACAAAAGATCCTAGGATTTTTGGATCTAGAATTTTGCAAAAAATTAAGTTCTTCTTTTCACTGTTCTTCTTCATGAAATATCACAGTGGCACCCCTACATGCCATAAGAGAATCTGTTGATTGAGTAAGAAAAAAACTTTAATCTCTATTTTCTCCTATGATTGAATGGCCTCGTGATGTACCTTTTTTGAGTACTAGGCTACTAAGATATTAAACTAGATCTATACATCTCGTGCAACATAACAATTATGTAAAATTTTATGCACTTAATTAGGTTACTGATTTTTAATGTTATAACCTTTTAGTTTTAGATGCAATCCTTACTATTAGATTAAGCATAAAAATTAGATCTAATAAGAGCATAAAAATTAGATCTAATGCTATACATGCTGATCATACTGAAAAGTTAAAATCTAGATCTAATCTAACTTTAGTTGCATGCATCAATCAGATCTAATCCCTTTTTAATTCAAATATAAATATAAATCAGATCTAATTTGATTTAGATCTACTCCTAATCTTAGATGCATGATCTTTGCAACCTGGCTCTGATACCAGTTGAAGGAACAACCACATGCCCGATCGATCAGATCAGGATGTAGCAGACTTCAAAATTTTTTTTTGATTTGACATATGATCAGATCGAGATCCAATCTCGATCATGGCTAGACCAATCATGCATCTAATATTAGAGAATATAAAATTAGAGATTTAATCTACTTTAAATCAAATGATAATGGATCATATCACCTTGCACGAGTAGAAGAACTCCGCAGTCTGATGATTTGTGGATTTGAGGTTTGCTATTGACTCGCGCACGTGCCTAACCTCTATCGATATCTACTCAGGTTCGGACTAGGATGCTCTTTCCATCTTCGATTCATCTACTCCTAGATGAATCTGCAAGCTCCTGGATCAGTCTTGGATCTGATCTTCGGCAGGATTTCGATCAGTGCTAGATCGTAGCCTTCTTGTTTCTTCACGTAGATCGAATGGAACTCGATGCTTCAGGACTACCAGATGGAACGTCCAACACCCTTGGATGTGGGATAGGATTAGAGATCAGATAGGAAAGGGAAGATGGCATGTAGAAGAGGATAGAAGGCATGGAGACTTTGTTATGATCGATAAACTTGTCAAACCATTTGATAAGGATATTTTTATAGACATTTGATCAGATCAAATGCCTTAAAGTAGAAGGACTCTACTAAGGCACCACCCATCACAAATTTTTTCTCATTTTTGTCACACAAAATAATTGAGAAAACTCAGATAGGTGTGGACATGGATAAGATAGTTGTCACCCAAGTCAATCCTCTCCGATTCAAATTCAAACACTTCAAATTTGAATCCGAATTCAAATCCAAATTTGAATTCAGATAAAACCACCTCATTCTTATCTTTATCAGCAAGGAGATGGGGTTTATCCCCTTCTCTCTCCCTCCCTTATCTTCAAGTGGCGCATGCCCCTGAATCTTATCCATATGGGGCATCCCACCCATTTTGCGAAGAAAAATCATGATGAAAAATTTGGTGCCCCCCCTCCCATCATTTAATTCTTACATGGAAGACTTGCTTCAGGGACTCTATCTCTTGGTATCCAAAATGAGCTTGCTTAGATTTGATCAGTCCTATCTAATAGAAAATCCAAATCAAGTAGGAGAGAATGGGTTTAACCATGTGCTAGCATGGCTTCCTTAAACCCAAAGCTAGGACTTAATTAATCCTAACCCAATTGGTCTATGCTTAGTCCAATTATGCAATCCTAGACCAATACTTTTGTTTGTGTGACCCCATAGGTCCAATTCTATTTGATAGTGAGATATGTTGTAATCTCTATCAGCAACATCATCGAAACTCTTTTCGATGGATCGAAACTCTTTTCAATGTAGCCAATTCAAAATCATTGATCATCAAAATGATTCTTAATAGTCTCACGACACCAGTGATATCTAGCAGTATGTGATGGTAATCCAACAGTATTGAATGATGAACATCTAAGTATAGTTATCGTATGATTCAATTTTTTTATCATGAGTTTCGACAAGACATAGATTAAGGATAACTCATCAAACTTGATTCTTATCATATGTTAGAATCAATTGACTCAAGTTCGATGTGAAATCTAATAGAAATTTTTTTCTATTTTTCACACTACCATGGTCATGGGCTTTAGGACTGAGCTTCATGATCTACATAGGACTACTCATCTATCGAGATCGATAGATCTCATCTTAGTACGTACTTTATTCTTATAGTAAGTCTACTACTGCCAATTACACCTCAGGGCTCTGTATGGCTAGGAGATCACGTTATGGTGTAGTCAAACTATAACAACCTCACTGTGAACAGTCAAGGCACCATAGATCAAAAAATTAATCACACTATTGTAGTATCGAGTTAGTTACTAACGAGTAGATGGACATCCTAGTGACAACTCGTGTTTGGTCATGCTCAGTTAGAGCCATCAAAATGGGCTTGGCCCACAGGATCGGCCCGGCCCAACCTTATATATGGGGTGGGCTGGGCTACCATATGAATAGCCCAAATAACAATCGGACCTATTTGGCCCACCCCACATCAGCCCAAGGGCTAATATGGGTTGGGCCAGGCTAGCCCAGGTGGGCCATGAAAACTTAAAAAAAAATCTTAAAAAAAAAACTATTAGTTTTCTAATCCCTCGGAGGCTGGGACCCTATTAGTCTTTTAAACCTATGACCCACTACCCCACATCGTCGGATGTCGCTGTAGAGTAGGAGGATGATCGCCTCCATCGGTTCCTCCTCCTCATCGTCGGTTCCTCCTCCTCGTCGTCGGTGCCATCACTGTTGGTGAACGTAGGCAATTTCTTACATTTATTTCAAAATTTTTTTGAATAAATTATAGTGAAAGATAATTAGATTAATCAAATTAATCTAAAATATATATGATTTAATCATCAAATCAATTTACTCTATGATCTATGACATGATATGTTGCATATAAAATCTAAAATAATCACATGATAAAATCTGCATGCATAGATGTAAGCAGTAGATCACATCTATTTCTAATCTGAGTTCAAAACTCGATACCTAAGCACGGATCGATGATCGCTACTACTGAGAGATATGGTAAGGATGATCTTTACTGGTTGCTCATAGCCGCACATGCATCCGACCTCTATGAAAAGTCCATTCAAAGCTTCGATCTGATCGATCTTCTCGGGATTGCTAGCTCGCATGAAGACCTTCTTCTTGGCTGATCTGGATATCTTTTTTAAATCTTTAGAATCTTTTTAGAGATTGAAGATAGACTTTTAGAGGAGATGAAGAGGTGGAAGAAAGATGGAGAAGAAACTATGTTCTCTCTTATTTTTCTCTCTTCCCAAACCCTGAGGTAGAAACCCTAGAAGACTAGGTTTTACCACACCCCAAGAGAGAGGACTCTCCTCCTCTTTTTCACACCAAGAACCACACCCCAAAGTCCCTCAACATGGAGAACTCCTTCTCTAATCTCTTACACACACAAAAGTGAGAAATAGACCCCTTTTTATTGGTGTGTAATAGGGTTGGGTGAAGAGTCCGAAGGATCTTGGACTCTTTAAGATATGTCGCCCTTCCACAAATTCCACGCCCCAAAAGAAACAAGGGACGCCCTTTTTTTTATTTTTTCACATGAAATCAAATCTAATCTGATTTCTCATAATAAAAATCTTCCTCAAAGTATCACACACATAAGGAGAAAAAAAAGTTGGTGTGTGGAGTGATTTGGATAAGAACAGATTCTCTTGATAAGGAATATTTTGAAATCCAATTTCAAAATATTCTTTTCATCAAAACCAAATTAGATTTGGATGTAAAAAAGGGAGGGAGAAGACTTCTTTGGAATGGGAAAATCTCATGCAAAAACCTCTTGAGCATGGAGAAAGTTGGCATCAAAGTAGGAGGCACATGGGGAGGAAGAGTCCAATCCTATATGGACTCTAGATTTTTTTATTTGAATCCAAATCAAATCATATCTGATTTAGCCCAAATAAAATATATGAAATCCAATCTAATTAGGTTTATAAATTTTTAATCAAATTTTAATCAAATTAAAAATTGATTGAACCAAAATCTTGATCAAATCAGGGATATTTCTCCCTTAGTGATTAGGTCATCTCATAACCTATTCGGGTCAAACCTAATTGAATCTAATTCATTTTAATCCTCTTTGCTCAATCAAATTGAGCTAATCAGCAATCTAATTGCTAATTAATCTTTCATTAATTTACTAACTCTTGATGAATAAGTTTATTATAATTTTTACTTCAGATTAATCATCAATTGAATTGATGATTAAGCCCTTGAACGATTCTCAATCGTTGATTAGCCACATGATCAGTCAGAAACTTTTTTTGAGTGTGAACCCATAGATTCGATCCTAAGCTGGTAGCACAAATATAAATTTTTGAACCAATCGATGTAACCATCTAGCAATGGTGACCTGACGTCTGGATAGGTCGAATAATGATGAAGCAATATTCAAGAACCTACTGACATATGGTTACCGTATAATTCATCCTTTTGATCCTAATACTCAAGGATGATCTAGGATTTAACTGTCAATCTTAGATAAGTCGTTCACATTATATTTCAATCTTTCAAATCCATCACATAGATTATTCAGACTTAGATTTTGCTAAATTGAAATACATTGATACATTAACTCTTACTAATTCCGAGGGGTCAATCTCATTTTGACTCATGCACTGACTTGGCAAGTACTTGACTACACCCAGAAATCTTTCATTTTAGAATTAGAAACTTAGTCTGATACCAAAATACAGTGAGTTGCTTGCAAGTCACCGTGGTGATCTCAGATCGGAGGGACACTTATACCCATACCCTTCGCGAGCTATCCTTGACAGCAGAGTGCTCAACAATTGGTCACATTCAGTGATGATGTACTCCTACATCTCACTTGCATGCTATACCAGTGTCTCCACACCATTTGGTTATGAAGACAACCAATGCATATGGCATACAACGACTTACACTTGATATCGCTATCATCCTAGTAATAGTGTATCGTTTGGTTGCAAATTAATTTAAGGACTATGCGATAAATCCTCCTTTATCGATCATATTAGTCCTAAGAACTTCATCACAACATAGAAGTTTGTTAGAAGGTGTAACCTTATGATGAAATAGGCCAAATAACTTTAATTAATCAATTCATATACATGTATAATTAGCACAATCGTCAAATGATTGACTTTAGGATACATTTTCCAACAACTCCCATTTGGACTAAAGTCAATCAGTATAGTATCATATACCCATCTTCGATTTATCATCTCAGAACTCTTAGATACCGAGGCTTTAGTAAATGGGTTAGTCAGATTCTCTTTTTGTCGATTTTCTAATATTCGACGTCACCTTAACAGATTTTTTGAATAAGATGGTAGCGATACAAAATGCTTAGTAAGCTAATGGAACTTCGGTTCCAAGGCATGAGCTATGGCTCTGGTGCTGTACATTACAGTAGAACCATCATCGGAGGGTGCCACTCCTAGCTTGCTAGTAAACCTGTACAATCACATAGTTTTCTTGCAAGCATCGGATGCTGCAATGCATTCTGTCTTGCAATTGAATTGGCTATATCTTTCTGCTTGAAATTTTTCCAGCAGATTGCTCCATTATTCAGAATAAAGATGTATTCCAACATATTTTTGCTATTTTATATCCAACTAAAAATTAGAGTCATACTCTATAAGTTTTAAGTCAGATTCTTCATAACCGAGTCACTAGTCCTTAGTATATCTTAAATATCTAAGGACGTCCTTCCAGTAATTCTAACTGGAATCTTGCAGGTATCCACTCACTACCTTAATGAGTATACCATATCCAATCTCATACATGGTACACATGATAGAACAAATTCTACTCATAAGCACTCTATGTACATTGGACTGAGATAATCTAAGTAGCCTCTTAGATCTGTCTCTATAGATCTTCATCCCTAAGACGAGGGATACTTTTCCCAAGTCCTTTATGGAGAACTATGATAATAGTGAAACTTTTATTCTCTGTAATGTAAGAAATGTCATTCTTGATTAAAAGAATTTCATTCTCATACAAAATAAGAAATACACTCACAGAACTATTAACCCATTTGTATTTGCAGGATTCTTCTTCATTTTCAATGAAGCCATGCATTTTGATCACTTATCAAAATGTATATTCTTACTCCAAAATATTTAGCAATGCCTCATTAAAAAATATCTTGTGATGGTCAATACCATAATGTTGACAATATCCTTAGGCTACTAGATGAGCTTTGTAGGTCTCTAGCTTCTCGTCTGTGCTCTCTAATCCTATTGAAGATCCACTTACACTCTATGGGCTTTACCCTTTTGAATAGATCAATGAGTGTCCATACACTGTTGACTATTATAGACTTCATTTTGGACTCTATGGCTCCAAACCATTAATCGGAGTCAGACCTCTGTATGGCATCCATATAGGTGATCAAATTTTTGTTGTTCTCATCGAGTTCAAAAGGATCATGTTTCGAAATTAAAAATCGAAGTATCTATCTGACAGACGTGGTACTCTATCAGATCTCCTTAATGGTGCCTCTACAATGGATTCTGGGTCTGATTTAATCAAATTCGATTTTATGGGTTCACTAGATTATGTCGGTTCTTTTACTTGTTGAACTTTATAAGTTTCACATTAAAGGTATCAGTTCCTTCATCAAAGTACTCCTTTTCTGAAAGGAATGCCAAATAACTCTTATTCTTTAGCATGATAGAACTTATATCCCCTAGATTCTTTGTGGTTATCCTACAAAATAATATATATAAGATAGAAATCCAAGCTAATCAGTCTATAAATGCTTGACATAAAACAAACACTCTCAAATCTTAAGGTAAGAAAGTATTGGCTTATGCCTAGTCCATATCTTATATGAAATTTTTGCAACTGATAAATTCGAAATCCAGCTTAGAACATAACAAGTAGTCTTAAAAGCATAACTCTAAAAGGAGACTGGCAGACTTATAAACCCCATCATGGATCGAACTATGTCTAACAAAGTCGATTCCAATAAAAGAGAATCTTATTCTCTTTTAGATATGTCAAAAACTCACCGAAAAAGTATTCTCTTCTTTGGGCTGATCAAAGAGTTGAATGCTCTTTCCAGTTCATTTCTCTATCTTATTAAGAAATTGTTTGAACATTTAAGTAATCCAAATTTATGATAAACATGTTCGTAGATCCAATACATCAGTATGTATCAGATTCAAAATTTTATTAGCTCATTCACCTTTTTTAGTAAAAGATGATTTAGTCATCTTACTAAAGAGATAAGATTGACAGGTTGACAATGATTCACAAGCATTGACTTTGAGAATTATCTCCTATTGATCCTATTCTTGTTTATATGATCGAGCCTAAATCATCAAAGATAGGCTTCCATGACATTATCTACTCTAAGGAGTTTGTTTGTTGTGTATAGTATACTAACAGATCGTGTAAATATCATTTCTTAGTTATCCACATGATTTTGACATCATTCATAATGATATCACATAAATCATTAGACAATAGTGACAATCACTAAAATAATATTATTAGAATTGAAAATAAGCTCGATGATTTCTAAAATCAGGATCGAAACATAACTTCCATCTCCAACATTCAGGAACCTCTTACTGTTTTCAAACTTTCTACTAATCTGAAGTTGTTGCAATAATTTGCATGGACTTTCGATATCTAATATCGAGGTAGTAGTGTCATAGATAGAGAAATCATAAGATATTATCATATAAGTACCTTATCCAGCAATCCTTTGCTAATTTCTCTTCCTTTACCTGTTCGGATCAAGAGACTCTGCCAGACTAGGTTAATCTTAGACTCTTTTGTCAGTTCAAGCTCCTCAGCCCAAGCATGGCTCTTTAGCACCTTCTTTTCTTTTCTCAAAGAATTATTGCCCCACTGAAGACATATCTTTAGATGTGCAAAAGAACTCCTTCAATATTTGAAAGATTTCTTCCCACTGAGCATCATCAAATTTATAACTAAATTCTTATTCTTTATTGCTTTAAAAAATACCACATGATGATATGATCATTTGGCCACTTTTGATAAGTGCCTTTGATCATATCATATGTGTTGGATGTGAGAATATCAGGTGCTGGATCCATAATCATATTTAGGATCTATTCGTACTCTAGAATTATTTGCAACTTTCGATACCATCTATCGAAGTTGGGTTCTATAAATAGTCACTGTCAAATAGTGAATGGAGCAACGAATATCTAGCCATAACTGAAAGAAAAATACAAGACCTCAATATTTATGAATTGATTAAGTCTAAAGACTTGGACTTTAGTTAAAGGTTCTCCCACTATTTTATATGATTTGGTAGCCTCTACCTCTAATTTGAAGAATTACTTTAATCCCTTAGTGGGTACTAGAATCCATGAAGACTGCATACAGGTCCGAGGATGGCTCGATCAACCCATATGCATCTATGGATAGATTTTCAATCAATTACTTTTTCAAATAATTTTTAGTAATTAATTTAACCTCAGATTTCATTTCAGTAGGTGATGGGCGTCCATTGAAAGTTTCAATTAGGTCAAACCATTAACATGAACCTACTCAGTGATTTTAACTAATAAATAATCAGATCTGAGGATGGCTCGATCAATCCAATTATCATCAGATAGTATAATATAATCATCATATGATGAATGATAATTCTATCATTCAAGAGAACACCACACGGATGGCACCTGCAATGTCAATCAAAAATAATGGATCCATTATCATTCACCTTAATGGGAGACTATGATCCAGTTATCTCCATAACTAGCTCATTTTATGGACTTAATAATTTAAAAAATTTAATTAATTTTGAGAAGAGAGAAGAAGAGATCAATCAATAGACCACAATCTTTCCACTGACTTCACCAAGTCACTTAATCGGATTAGGGTTATGCTGATTGAAATGGCACCTAGATCAGTCACATTGATCAACCTTAATGGCATGGATCAACTTGAATCACTTAAAGGTCTAATCAAGATATAATCAATCAAATTAGTCAGGTAAGTGAGATCAGTAGAAGGGTTTGCTAAGTTTGCCTTAGACATCATCGAAATGACCAGGTAAGTCACTTTCAATTAAAAACCATCGATCAAAATGTCAAACTTACCTTAGACACCAATTGATTAACTAGTTTCGATTTGACTAGTCTAATGATTTAGATTCAACCATTGAATCACAATCAAGGTCTATTTGGTCTAATCAAAATATGGACTTGACCATCTACAACTATTATATTGGTTCTAGAGTAATTCTGATTTAATCTAATTCAATATTTGGTTAGATTTAATCAATTTCTCTATATAGTCCATTAACTCTTTGATTCTAACTTTAGGTCTAACCTAATTAAGAGGACCTGATTTGAGCTAACCCATATCTCCATATTTTATGCGAATGATATTAGATCTTTAATATATAATTCTAGATCTAATCAATTCTTCACTTAATTCTCAATTAAGTTTAGCATCAACATGGGTTTAGGTTTAAGTTTGAAATAATTTTAATTTTTTATTTTATAAATAATGTACATTAAATGTTATACAAAGATTTTTTATTCTGAAACTAGGTTGACTCAATCAACATTGAGTCAGCTACACAAGGGGACTGGGTTAACTCAGTTCAAAACTGGATCAGCTTAGTAATTATGTGAGTACATTTCAGATTTAAAAAATCTTGCATAATACTAAAATAAAATCAATCATAAATATCTTTTTAGATTATATCTAAACTTATTATGATTTGAAATTTTATTTTTTTATGATTAAAATAATTTTAATCATATAGATTAGATATTTTATTTTTCATTCAATTTTGTATCACATACAACAAACCTAAGATTTTAAGATCTAAAATTTTATAGAAAAATAAGTTTTTCCTTTCACATTCTTCTTCATGAGATCTAATCATATGGCACTTCTACACATCATAAGAGCACCCCATCGAATGAGAAGAGAGGATCTTTAAACCCTTCTTACTCTTATGAACAGACGGCTTGGTGATCAACCCAATCCAAGTATTTGCTAATCAGATCATCTAATCTAATCACATATAATATATGTTTAAATTTAGATCTAATCTAAATTATATTAGATCTAATCACAACCTTAGATCACATCTAAATTAGATCATAAACATCACATGCAACATAAAAAATTAAATTTTATCAAAGATTAGTACAAACTAGGATAATCTTTTCACTGTAAGGGGTAAACCTTACAACAGACAACCTTATTTCAGTTTGTGCGATCTACCATTAATTAAATTTAGATTTAAGATATGACATATTAGATCTAAATAAAATTAAAATTCAGATTTAATATATACATATAACATGTCATAACAAACTTAGATCTGATACCACTATTGGTGAACGTAGGTGATTTCATACATATATTTTGAAATTTTTTTGAGTAAATTACATGAAAGATAATTAGATTAATTAAATTAATCTAATATATATATGATTTAATCATCAAATTAACCTATTCAAGGATCTGTGACATGATATGTTGCATATAAAATCTGAAATAATCATATGATAAAATCTGCATGCATGATGTAAGCAGTAGATCACATATACTTCTAATCTGAGTTTAGAACTTGATACTGTTGGGAAATATGTTCCAAAAAGCCAATCGTCAAGCTGTTGACAGTTGAGCAACCAAGTATTGTAATTGATATGTTAATAAATAAAATATATTTGACATCTTCATCATAAGCTTTCATCTTCTAATGAACTCCATTGTTATGATGAAGTCCTTAGGACTATTTAAGTTCGATAAAGAGAGGATTTATCGATTAGTCCTTAAAACTGTTCACGACCAAATGATAGGCTGTTAATAAGGACGACAGCTTCTATCGAGCATAGGTCGCTGTAGGCCATATGGGTTGGTTGTCCTCTTAACCAAAGAGTGTGGAGACACTGGTATGGCATACAGATGAGATGTAAGGGTACATCGTCATTGAACGTGACCAACTCCAGAGTATTCTATTGTCGAGAATGTCTCTGATGGGATATAGGTATAAGTATCCCTTAGACTTGAGATCGCCTCAGTGACTTGCAAGCAACTCACTGTGCTTTGGTACTGGACTAACTGAATTTCTAATTCAGAGACGGAAGGCTTCTGGCATAGTCAAGTACTTGCGAAGTCAGAGTGTGATCGAGATGGGATTGACCACTCCAAGAGTTGGAGAAGAATGAGTCGCTGTATTTCAATTTAGCAAAACTTGCCAGGGTAATCCATCAGATGGATTTGATATTTTGAAATACAATGTGGACAACCTGATCAGAGTTGACAGTTGAACTCTGGGTGTCCTATGATCATTTTGGTCAAGGGGATGAATTATATGAAAACTATATCTGCATGGGTTCTAAGGATGTTGTTCTACACATTCGACCTATCCGGTCGTCGGGTACCATTGCTAGATGGTCACTTCGATTGGTACAAAATTTTTCCTGTGCTACCGGCTTAGGTTCGACCTATGAGGTCACACACATTAGATTCATGATCGATCGGATGGTTGATCAACGATTAAGAATCGTTCTAGGGTTAAATGATCAATACGATTGACATTTAACCCAGTGCAAGTATTGCAGGAGGATCGATTAGCAATTCGATTGCTAATTGGCTTAATTTGATTAAGTCAATGGGCTGAGATTAAGTTAATTAAATATATTTAATTAGATTTATTTTGGCTTGATTGGATCAAGTCCAATTGGTTTATTGGATAAGCAAGTGCAAGGAAAACTAGTCCTAGTTCAACTAGGACTTGGGTCAATCTAATTTTAATTTGATTAGAAAATTAAATCAGATTTAAATCTAATTTAATCTAATTAAATTAGGTTTTAATTGGGTTAAGACCTATTTTAATTAGGTTGATCTAATTTTGATTTGATTTGGTTTGGGAAACCAAATTAAAACAAGTCATAAGATAGAATCCTAGTAAGACTAGGATTCCACCTTGCGCCACATAAGCCTTCCCCACGCCCTCTCTATTATTCAACGCCAATCTCCATTTATTTTGTGTGACAAAAGCCCTCTCCCAGGTCTCTCCCACGTTCACAAAAGGTTTCTCTCTTCTTTCTTACATGGAAGGTGGTTTGGATCAAATAAAAAAGAATAAGTTTGGATTTCGAATTCTATGAGATAGAGTTTTAGAAATCCAAAACTCTTTCAATTTTGCACCAAATTTATCCAATTTTTTTTTAAATTTTATGCTTTTAGGGTACACATTGTGCACCCTTTTCTGATGATCCATGCATGAAAATATGGAGGAGGTGCTCAAGAGTTGGGCGCCCCTTAACTTGCCATGTTTGGATAAGCCTTGACTAGGTATTTGACCTAGATAAGGACTCTATCATATCTCTCTGTATAAAATGAGTTTCTTTATGAAATTTTAAAAAGATAGAGATTTGAGAACCTTTGTGCCATCCAAAAATCAAAAGAAATACCTTTGGGTCATGGAGATATAAAAGATGCAATTAGGGTGTCTAGAGAGAAAAACGTGAAGAAGAAGAGGTCTTCTTCTAGGGTTTTTTGTTTTCATATCTTTCCTCCCTCCATCTTGAGTTTCTGAGAGTGTCTCAGATCTGAAACTCCTCTTTTTACTTTCCATCTTTGAAAGAATCCAAATCAAGAAGAAGGAGGCACCTGATCAACCATCAAAGAAGGATCAGCGAAGTACTAGCATACTGTGCTGATTTCCTGAAGCAGGACTTCTGATCGAGATTCGTGGGCTCGTGTGGATGACTCCTAGAGGCCGGATGTGTGCGGCTTGCAACATCATCCTTAAGCCGGATCAACAAGGTTAGAGCATCTAACTTGCAAGGTAATAGATCTGATCTATTGTTTAATACATACATTAGATGTAGTATAGAAACATGTTGATATGATCAACATGTAGTTCATGCTATATTTATATATTTTAATTTTTGATTTAATACTATGTAATAATCATGTAATAGGATCTTAGATCTAGAGATTTTTTAGTTTTAAAAAATAAATTTTGATTTATTTTAGTCTTCCGCTGTATGATCTTGAAAAAGTTTCAAGATCTAACCCTGAAACCCTAGATCTGGTTCCTACAATTGGTATCAGAGCCTAGGTTCTTTATTACATGATTATTTATATATGCTTAGATTATTTTTTAGATTAGATCTAATTTATAATCTAATTATTAAATCTAAAATTAAAATTTTAGATCAATCAAAACTGCAAGGTTGTCCTGCTGTAAGGTTTACCCCTTACATTGCAAAGGTTGTCCTAGTTTGTGTAGATCTATCTTTAATCATAAATTTGTTAGATATGATCTAGATTAAATTTATGATTTACTAGATTTAAAAGATATTTAAATTGAAATAAAATCTCTTTGTTAATAATTTTTGTGCAAAGAAATTGTTTAAAGTTAAAATTATTTCAATTACATAAACCTGTTTAGATTAGATCTAAAGTAGTTTCATGTTTAATTCACTTGTATCTTGATTATGAATCAAACATGCAATATGGTTGGTAGAATCATATTGTAAAATTATTTTACAAATATGAAAATTATTTTTTGAAAAGCCGAACCCAACCCTCAGCCCAAAACTTAATTAAGAATTAAGAAGTTGTTTGATTAGGTTCTAGGATTGTGAATTGAAGAACCTAAGACACAAATCATAACATATTGGGTTAATGGTTAGTGGGAATTAGGTCCATTAATTGGGTTAGACCTATGGTTAGATTAAAGATGGACTTAATTAGAGAATTGACTAAATCTAATCAATTATTGTCTTAGATTAGGTCAAGGATTCTCTAGATCAATTACAATAGTTGTAGTTGGTCAAGTCCATGTCTTTAACGAGAACCAAATGGACTTAATTCTTGGCTAAGCGGTCTAGCACGAATTGTTAGGTTGATCTAATAGAAACTAATTAAACCAGTTGGTGTCTAAGGTAAATCAGACCGGTGGTTTTTAATTGGGAGCCCGCTTACCTGGCCATTTCTGATGGTGTCTAAGGCAAGCTTTGGCAGACCCTCCCATGATCGAACTTACCTGGCCTCTTGGTGAAATTATGTTTTGATCGGATCACTTGACTATTCGAGCTGACCCATGTCAGCTAGGTAAATCAGTGTGACTGATTTAGGTGCTCCTAGACCAGCCCTTTTAATGGTCTCCCTTAAGCTGACTTGGTGAAGCCAGTGGGAGGATCATGATAAGCTGGTTCATCTGACCTCATCCTCTAAATTATTTAAATCCTCTAAAATTATTAGGTCCTTAAAATGATAAAGTTATGGAGATAACTGAGTCATAGCCTCCCATTAAGGTGTTTGATAATGAGTCCATTAACTCAATAATCATTGCAGACCCAAAGGCCTGGTGCTTGTTGACTAATGGAATTATCACTCATCATATGATGACTTGAAGTGTCTCTCTAATGGTGGTTAGGAGAGCCAACCAAAGTTGGGCTTAATATTCGTTGGTTAGATACACCAAGTATGATCATGTTAATGGTTGGACCTAACCGGATCCTTACAGTGGAGGCCAAAGCCTACTGATTAGGTTTCTGGGAAAAATTAAAATTACTAGAAATTATTTAGAGAAACAATTGGTTATGAACCTACCCTTAGATGTACATGGGTTGACCAACCAAAGTTGGGCTTGTGTGTAGTCTAAGTGGATTCTAGTACCCGCTAAGAATTAGGGTAATTCCTCGAGTTGGAGGTAGAGGCTACCAACTCGAATAAAATAGTGGAGAAACCTTTTGATTAAAGTCCAAATCTTTAGGTTTAATGAATCAATTACTAATTAGGTTATGGTTCTCCTTTGTGCAAATATGGCCACTTCCCTAACGCTCCAATCATTGTTGGACAATGATAAGTTGGTGGGACCCAACTTCGATAGCTGGTACCGAAAGTTGAAGATAGTCCTGGAGCATGAACTGATCCTATATGTGATAATAGATCTGCACTGAGGAGCCAGCTGTCAATGCACGTGGAACAGTCAGAGATACTTACCAGAAGTGGCTCAGTGATCGGACCACGGTGCGCTGTATCATGCTGGCTGCTATGAGCGACAAGTTCAGTCACAGATTCGAGACGGCTCAGCCAAAGGACATGCTTCAAGTGTTGGAGGATGCCTTTGGCACACCTGATGACATGGAGAGGCACAAGATAGTTTGCCATCTTCAACGCCAAAATGCGGGATGGTGCCTCTGTCACTGATCATGTATTATACATGATCGAGCTGATGGAATGATTGAGCAAGCTCGACTTTTCTTGCATGAGCAGCTTGGGAAAGATGCAATACTGAACTCGCTGCCCAAGTCTTATCTCCCATTCCTTACTCATTATAGAATGATAAAGCCTGAAGAGAACTACCACGGGTTACTGGGGTTGCTTCAGAATTTTGAAAAGGATCACTAACTCAAGGAGTCGGTGAACTCAGTGGGAGGTTCATCTTCTGGTTCTCGACCCTTTGAGAAAGGAAGAAGAACAAGAAGAAGAAAGTCAAGAAGGTGCAAGTTCAGGCTGGGACATCAGTGCAGAGCCAGACCAAAAAGATCAAGCCTGATAAGAGTCTATTCTACTGGCAAGCACCCTAGATTAGATAGTGTGTCAGATATCTACTTATGGCACTATAGGCTAGGTCATATAAACAAGAACAGAATAAATAGGTTGACTCAAGAGGGAATCCTTGAAGTCAGTGATTGTGAATCACTTCCAATCTGTGAGTCCTGTCTTCTTCGTAAAATGACTAAGTCACCTTTTACTGGAAAAGGTGAGAGAGCTACTGAGCTCTTGGGCCTAATACATACTGATGTATGCGGGCCCATGAGCACAAGTGCTAGAGATGGATATTTCTACTTCATAACTTTTATGGATGACCTATCCAGATATGGATATGTCTATCTGATGAAACATAAGTCGGATTCATTTGAAATGTTCAAACGATTCCGAAGTGAAGTAGAAAAATAAATTGGAAGAGTATTAAAACTCTTCGATCTGATCGAGGAGGAGAATACCTTTCTAGTGAGTTTCTCACATATCTAGGAGAGAATGGGATTCTCTCCTAATGGACTCCTCCAGAACACCACAGCATAATGGTATGTCTGAAAGGAGGAATCGGACTCTGTTAGATATGGTCCGATCCATGATGGGTTTTGCTAGCTTGCCGATATCCTTCTGGGGATATGACTCGAATCGGCCTGTTATCTGTTAAATAGGATTTCAATAAGTCTGTAATTAAGACTCCATATGAGATATGGATGAGATGTAAGCCATCACTTTCACACCTTAGGGTCTGGGGGTGCTCGACCTATGTCAAACGATTAGTCACAGACAAATTGGACCTAGGTTTGACAAATGCTCATTCATAGGGTACCCCAAAAAGACAAAAGATATTTTTTCTACCATGCTGATGAACAAAAGGTGTTCGTCAGCCTTAAGGCAATCTTTTTAGAAAAGGAGTTTCTTGTGAAGGAACCGTTGCCTCTAAGGTTGAACTTGATGAAGTTCAACAGATAGAAGGACCGATACCAATAGCTGAACCTGAGTCGGATATGATTAGATCAGATCCGGAGCCCAATTACCTGCACCATTAAGGCAATCCGATAGAGTATCGCATCAGCCGGACAGATACTACAGTTTTTGGTCCGGAACGGTGATCCCATCGAACTGCATGAGAATAATGAGGATCCGATCACCTATATGGATGCAATGCAGAGACCTGATTCGAGAAATAGCTTGAAGCCATGAAATCCGAAATGGAGTCCATGAAGGTCAACGATGTATGGACATTGGTTGACCCACCTGAAGGGGTTAAACCCATTGGGTGTAAATGGTCTTCAAAAGGAAGAGGGGCACAGACGGAAAGGTGGAGACCTATAAAGCCCGTCTGGTCCCAAGGGGTATCGTCAACGTTATGGTATTGACTATGACGAGATATTTTCCCCTGTGGCAATGCTCAAATCCATTCGGATAATGCTTGCAATAGCTGCCCATCTGGATTATGAGATCTGGCAGATGGATGTAAAGATAGCTTTCCTGAATGGAGAGCTGACCGAAGAGGTGTATATGATACAATCTGAGGGGTTTACATCCACAGATGAGTCCAAGGTGTGCAAGCTTCAGAGATCCATTTATGGACTGAAGCAAGCTTCTCAGAGTTGGAACATGCATTTTGATAAGATGATCAAAACGTATGGCTTCATTAAGAATGGAGAAGAGTCCTGCATCTATAAATGGGCAAATGGTCCAGTTGTGGTATTCCTTGTCTTGTACATGGATGACATTCTCTTAATAGAAAATGACATCCCCACACTACAGGGAATAAAAGTTTGGTTGTCATCACAGTTCTCCATGAAGGACTTGGGTGAAGCATCCTACATCCTAGGGATGAAGATCTATAGGGATAGATCTAAAAGGATGCTTGGGTTATCCCAATCCATGTACATAGACATGCTGAAGAGGTTCAGCATGGAGAATTCTAAGAAGGGCTATCTACCGATAGGCCATGGAATTTCTCTCTCTAAGAAGGATTGTCCGACAACTCCTGAAGAGAGAGAGCGTATGAGTAGAGTCCCATATGCTTCAGCCGTGGGATCTATCATGTACGCCATGACATGTACAAGACCAGATGTGGCATACTCACTAGGAGTAGTGAGTAGATACCAATCTGATCCTGGAAAAATCACTGGAAAGTGGTTAAAGCCATCCTTAAGTATTTGAGAAATACTAAGGATCAATGGTTGGTTTATGGCGAGTCAGATCTGAAACTTGTGGGGTTCACAGACTCTAGCTTTCAATCTTATCATGATGACAGCAGGAGCGTGTCGGTTATATCTTTACTCTGAATGATGAGCCATCTGCTGGAAGAGTTTCAAGCAGCATACTGTGGCAGACTCTGTTTGTGAAGCGGAGTACATCGCAGCATCGGATGCTGCGAAGGAAGCTGTGTGGCTGAGGAAATCCATCACTGAGCTCGGAGTAGCACCCTCCCTCGATGGTCCAGTTCTGCTCTACTGTGATAGTATTGGTGCCATAGCTCAGGCGAAGGAACCCAAAGCACATCAGCAGATGAAGCACATCTTGCATCGCTTCCACCTGGTCCGAGAGATCATAATCGAGGTGACGTTGACCTTTAAAAGATTGACGAAAGAAGAACCTAGCCGACCCCTTCACTAAAGCCCTGGCGATAAAGGAGTTCGACAACCACAAGTCGAAGATGGGTATTAGATACTATGCCGAGTGGCTTTAGGACAAGTGGGAGTTGTTGGAAATATGTCCCAAAAAGCCAATCGTCAAGCTGTTGACGGTTGAGCAACCAAGTATTGTAATTGATTTGTTAATAAATAAAATATATTGGCATCTTCATCATAAGCTTTCATCTTCTAATGAACTCCGTTGTTATGATGAAGTCCTTAGGACTATTTAAGTTCGATAAAGAGAGGATTTATCATTAGTCCTTAAAACTGTTCACGATCAAATGATAGGCTGTTAATAAGGACGACAGCTTCTATCGAGCATAGGTCGCTGTAGGCCATATGGGTTGGTTGTCCTCTTAACCAAAGAGTGTGGAGACACTGGTATGGCATACAGGTGAGATGTAAGGGTACATCATCATTGAACGTGACCAACTCAGAGTATTCTGCTGTCGAGAATGTCTCTGATGGGATATAGGTATAAGTGTCCCTTAGACTTGAGATCGCCTCAGTGACTTGCAAGCAACTCACTGTGCTTTGGTACTGGACTAACTGAATTTCTAATTCAGGGACGGAAGGCTTCTGGGCACAGTCAAGTACTTGCGAAGTCAGAGTGTGATCGAGATGGGATTGACCACTCCAAGAGTTGGAGAAGAATGAGTCGCTGTATTTCAATTTAGCAAAACTTGGCCAGGGTAATCCATCAGATGGATTTGATATTTTGAAATACAATGTGGACAACCTGATCAGAGTTGACAGTTGAACTCTGGGGTTCCTATGATCATTTTGGTCAAGGGGATGAATTATATGAAAACTATATCCGCATGGGTTCTAAGGATGTTGTTCTACACATTCAACCTATCCAATCGTCGGGTACCATTGCTAGATGGTCACTTCGATTGGAATAAAAATTTATTCCTGTGCTACTGGCTTAGGTTCGGACCTATGAGATCATACACATTAGAGTTCATGATCAATCGGATGGTTGATCAATGATTAAGAATCGTTCTAGGGTTAAATGATCAATACGATTGACATTTAACCCAGTGCAAGTATTGCAGGAGGATCGATTAGTAATTCGATTGCTAATTGGCTTAATTTGATTAAGTCAATGGGATGAATTAAGTCTAATTAAATATAATTTAATTAGATTTATTTTGGCTTGATTGGATCAAGTCCAATTGTTTATTGGATAAGCCAAGTGCAAGGAAAAACTATCCTAGTTCATCTAGGACTTGGGTCAATCTAATTTCTAATTTGATTAAAAAATTAAATCAGATTTAAATCTAATTTAATCTGATTAAATTAAGTTTTTAATTGGGTTAAGACTATTTTAATTAGGTTGATCTAATTTTGGTTTGATTTGGTTTGGAAAACCAAATTAAAACAAGTCATAAATAGAATCCTAGTAAGACTAGGATTCCACCTTGCGCCACATAAGCCTTCCCCATGCCCTCTCTCTTATTCAACACCAATCTCCACTTATTTTGTGCAACAAAAGCCCTCTCCCAGGTCTCTCCCACGTTCACAAAAGGTTTTCTCTCTTCTTTCTTACATGGAAGGTGGTTTGGATCAAATCAAAAAGGAATAAGTTTGGATTTCGAATTCTATGAGATAGAGTTTTAGAAATCCAAAACTCTTTCAATTTTGCACCAAATTTATCCAAATTTTTTTTGAATTTTTATGGCTTTTAGGGTACACATTGTGCATCTTTTTTGGTAATCCATGCACAAAAATATGAGGAGGTGCTCAAGAGTTGGCCCCCTTAACTTGCCATGTTTGGATAAGCCTTGACTAGGTATTTGACCTAGACAAGGACTCTATCATATCTCTCTGTATAAAATGATTTCTTTATGAAATTTTAGAAAAAATAGAGATTTGAGATACCTTTGTGCCATCCAAAAATTAGAGGAAATATCTTTAGTCGTAGATATAAAAGATGCAAGTTAGGGTGTCTAGAGAGAAAAACGTGAAGAAGAAGAGGGTCTTCTTCTAGGATTTTTTGTTTTCATATCTTTCTCCCTCCATCTTGAGTTTTCTGAGAGTGTATCAGATTTAAACTCTCTTTTTACTTTTCATTTTGGAAGAGTCCAAATCAAGAAGAAGGAGGTACCTGATCAACCATCAAAGAAGGATCAGCGCAGTACTAGCATACTGTGCTGATTTCCTGAAGCAGGACTTCTGATCGAGATTCGTGGGCTCGTGTGGACGACTCCTAGAGGCTAGATGTGTGTGTGGCTTGCAACATCATCCTTAAGCCCGGATCAGTGAGGTTAGAGCGTCTAACTTGCAAGGTAATAGATCTGATCTATTGTTTAATACATACATTAGATGTAGTATAGAAACATGTTGATATGATCAACATGTAGTTCATGCTATATTTATATATTTTAATTTTTGATTTAATACTATGTAATAATCATGTAATAGAATCTTAGATCTAGGATTCTCTGATTTTAGAAAATAAATTTTGATTTATTTTAGTCTTCCGCTGTATGATCTTGAAAAATTTCAAGATCTAACCCTGAAACCCTAGATCTGGTTCCTAAGATACTGAGCATGAGTTGATGATCGTTGCTGTTGAGAGACATGATAAGGATGATCTTGCTAGTTGCTCACAGCCACACATGCGTCCGGTCTCTATGAAAAGTTCACTCAAAGTTTTGATCTGATCGATCTTCTCGGGAGTGCTAGCTCGCACGAAGACCTTCTTCTTGACTGATCTGGATCCTTTCTTCAAATCTCTGAAATCTTTTTAGAGATTGAAGATGGACTTTGGAGGATATGAAGAGGTGAAAGAAAGATGGAGAAGAAATTATTTTTTCTCTTATTTTTCTCTCTTCCTAAACCCTGAGGTAGAAACCCTCTTTTTCATGCCAAGAACCATGCCTCAAAGCCTCTCAACATGGAGAACTCCTTCTCTAGTCTCTTATATGCACAAAAGTGAGAAACAGACCCCATTTTATTGGTGTGTAATAGGGTTGGGTGAAGAGTCCTAAGGATTTTGACTCTTCAAGATATGTCACCCTTCCACAAATTCCATGCCCCAAAAGAAACAAGGGATGCCCCTTCTTTTATTTTTTTCATGTGAAATCAGATCCTAATCTGATTTTCCTATGGGAAAAATCCTACTCAAAGTGTCACACACATAAGGAGAAAAAAAAAGTTGGCATGTGGAGTGATTTGGACAAGAACAGATTTTCTTGATAAGGAATGTTTTGAAATCCAATTTCAAAATCTTTCTTTTATCAAAACCAAATCAGATTTGGATGTGATAAAGGAAGGGAGAAGACTTCTTTGGCATGAAAAAATCTCACACAAAAATTTCTTGAGCGTGGAGAAAGTTGGCATCAAAGTGGGAGGCGCATGGGGAGGAAGAGTCCAATCCTATATGGACTCTAGGTTTCCTTATGTGAATCCAAACCAAATTATATCTAGTTTAGCCCAAATAAAATATATGAAATCTAATCTAATTAGATTCATAAATTTATAATCAAATCTTAATCAAATTAAAATTGATTAAACTAAAGTCCTGATCAAATCAGAAATATTTCTCCCTTAGCGATTAGTCATCTCATAACCTAATCGAGTCAAACCTAATTGAATCTAATTCAATTAGATTTTATTTAATCCTCTTTGCTCAATCAAATTAAGATAATTAATAATCTAATTACTAATTAATCTTTCATTAATTCACTAACATTTGGTGAATAAATTTATTATAACTTTTGCATAAGGTTAATCATCAATCGAATTGACGATTAAGTCCTTGAATGATTCTCGATCATTGATCAGTCACATGATCAGTCAGAAACTTCTTTTGAGTGTGATCCCATAGGTTTGAATCTAAGTCAGTAGTATAGAAATAAATTTTTAAATCAATCAATGTAACCATCTAGCAAAAGTGATCCGACGTCCGATAGGTTGAATGATGGTGAAGTAGCATTCAAGAACCTACTGGCGTATGGTTACCGTATAATTCATCTCTTTGACCTTAATACTCAAAGATGACTTAAGATTTAACTGTCAATCCAAGATAAGTTATCCATATTATGTTTCAATCTTTCAAATCTGTCATATGGATTATCCGAGTCCAGATTTTGCTTAATTGAAATACATTGATACATTAACTCCTACTAATTCGTAGGAGTCAATCTCATCTTGACTCATGCATCGACTTGACAAGTACTTGATTGCATTCAGAAACCTTCTGTTACTAAATTAGAAACTCAGTTAGTCCGACATTAAAGTATAGTGAGTTGCTTGCAAGTCACCGTGGTGATCTCAGGTCGGAGGGACATTTATACCCATACCCTTCACAAGCTACCCTTGATAGCAGAGTGCTCTATAGTTGGCACGTTCAGTGATAATGTACTCCTACATCTCATCTATATGCCATATCAGTATCTCTACATCATTTGGTTATGAGGACAACCAACGCATATGGCACATAATGACCTACACTTGATATCACTATTATCTTAGTAATAGCATATCGTTTGATCGTGAACCAATTTAAGGACTATATGATAATTTTTTTTTTATTGATCAAAGTAGTCCTAAGGACTTCATCACTATATAGGAGTTCATTAGAAGATGTAATCTTATGATGAAAAAGGCCAAATAACTTTTATTATTGATCAATTCATATATATTTATAATTAGCACAATCGTCAAACGATTAGCTTTAGGATACATTTTTTAATAGCCGCCTCTGACCTTCGAGTCTAATCATGAATCAAGATATGCTGGCCCCCTCCTCCCTTCCGTCGATGGATGCCCCTCCATCCAACCTTCAGACGATCCCCCTCCTCCTTCGGGCCCCTCCTCCCTTCCGTCGATGGATGCCCCTCTGTCCAACCTCTGGACGATCTCCCTTCTTTTTTGGGCCCCTCCTCTCTTCCACCGATAGATGCCCCTCCATCCAACCTCCGGATGATCCCCCCTCCTCCCTCCTCCCTTCCACCGACGGATGCCCCTCCATCCAACTTCAGACGATCCTCCTCCTCTTCATCATCGATGCTGCCACCTCTGAGTCAAATCTGATCGTGGCTCCTCCTCCTCAGGCTCTCTCGATCTCTCCCCTCTCTGAGTCAGATCCTGCCACCTCTGGCCTCCCCTCAGGTTCTTTCAGTCTCTCTCCACTCTCCAGACTCGATTGCTTGAGGCTCTCCCCCTCTCTCGTCTCTCTCCATCTCGCTTCAAGCTCCAGACCAGAGTCCAGGCCCTCTCTCCATCTCATGCTCACTCGGTATGATCCGCTCCAGCTATCTCTCTGACTCTCCCTCTCGGCTCTTAAGCTTTACAATTTACTCTTCATCATCTTTGATATTAAATTAATGTTAAATTATTAATTAAATAACTATTTTAGTCATGATAGATTGAATCAATGATACTATCCTTTTGTTTATTATATTTTATGATTTTTATGTAGGATTTTTGAAAAATTATAGAATCTCAGTCGTTAGAAACTTTAATCAAAATTGAAATTGAATCTAATATTTTTGGATCAATGAATAAGAAGCAAAAAATAGGAACATCAGATGTTTGGAATTTTTTCACAAAAATTAGTAAAGTAAAAGATGGAATTGAAAGAGCAACATATAATGGTTGCAAGCATGAGTATAAAGTTGGTCCTAAACCTGGTGGTTCAAATTATGGAACTTCACATTTGCATCGTCATTTACAAAGTTGTAAAATAGTTGAATATCATAATGTGGGAGAAATGATCATTGATCAAGTAAAAAAAATAAGGTCTAAAAAAATAGATCAAATATTTTTCATGAAATATTTGCAGAAGCTATCATTAAACATGACTTGCCTTATAATTTTATTGAATATGATAAGATTTGAGCTTGGGCAAAGTATATAAATCTAGATGTGGTGATAAATTTTAGAAATACTATTGTGGTTGATGTTCAAAAAATTTATTTGAGAGAGAAAGAGAAGCTTAAACAAGCTATGGCTAAGATTCCTAATAGAGTGTGTTTGACTTCTGATGTATGGACAGCATGCACTACTGAGGGTTATATTTATTTACCTGCTCATTTTGTTAATAAAAATTGAAAACTAAACAGTAAAATTCTCAATTTTGCTCGCATGGAACCTCCCCATACTGGAGTTGAATTGGCTTCAAGTATATTTGATTGCTTGAAAAAATAGGGTATAGAGAAATTTTTTTTTCTATTACCTTAGATAATGCTTCATCTAATGACAACATGGTAGATATTTTAAAAGATCATCTTTATTTGCAAAATAGCTTATTGTATGATGGAGAATTTATTCACATGCATTGCTCTAGTCACATACTGAATCTCATTGTTCAAGAAGGCTTGAAGGTGGCTAGTGAATCTTTGTATAAAATTAGAGAGAGTGTCAAATATGTGAGGGGATCAGATGGGAGGATGAAAAAATTTCAAGAATGTGTTAAGCAAATGGGTCTTGATGTAGGAATTGATTTAAGATTAGATATATCAACCAAATGAAATTCAACATATTTGATGCTTGATAGTATACTCAAATATGAAAAGGCTTTTGCTAGTCTCCAATTGATTGATAGAAATTTCAAATATTATCCAACAGATGATGAATGCGAGAGAGGAGAGAAAATATATGAATTCTTGAAACTATTTTATGAGACTACCAATACGATCTCTGGCTCATCTTATCCGACCTCCAACTTATATTTTTTATAAGTTTAGAAAATCGAATATATGTTGAATGATAATTTGTATTGTGAAGATGGGATTATCAGGGACATGACTCAAAGAATGAAAGAAAAGTTTGACAAATATTGGAAGGAGTATAGTGTAGTGCTTGCATTTGGAGCTATTTTTGACCCATGCATGAAGCTTAAATTTTTAAAATTTTGTTACTCAAAGATTGATCCTTCTATTGCTGAAGAGAAAAGAGATTTTGTGAAGATGAAATTGTACAAACTTTATAAACAATATGCAAGCAAGTCTAGTGCATCATCAAGTGCAAGTGCAAGTGATTCTCAATCCAATATTTTATCTAGGCCAAGTGGAGGAGCTAAAATCAAGGATACAAAAATTTTTAGTGTAAGTTTTGAACATTCTTTAAAATTTATTATTTTGAAATTTTAATTTCTTTTAGCTATATGTTATTTAATATATGATATCTCATATGTTTCTCTTTTTTTATTACGAATGTGTTTAAAATTTTTTAGGAGTTTAAGAAATATGGAAGTGCAACTAAATATAATGATGGTTAATCTGAATTGGATCTTTATTTAAAAGAGCAAACACTTGATTATGACTACTTTAGTAATTTGGATGTACTCAAGTATTGGAGGGATACAACACAATATCCTGATCTTTCAGTTATAGCATGTGATATGCTAAGCATTTCAATTACTATAGTAGCATCTGAATCTACCTTTAGTATTGGAGGTCATGTTCTGAACAAGTATAGAAGCTCTGTCCTTTCTGAAAATATCCAAACTCTTATTTGCATGCAAAATTGGTTGCATGGCTTTGCTTCAAATGATATTTTTTTTAATATTCTTTGGATTTATTTTAATGTCTTTGCTTATGATTGATTTTCATGTTCTAATGAGATTGATTGTCTAATTCTTTTATTATTATGAATTTTAGATGAAGAGGATAGCCTTGAGACAAGTGTATCAAAAGCAGATTCAAATGTTGTGCTGTTGCTATAAGAGTTGATTTTGATGATCACAAACTATTTGAAAGGACTACTAATGAGTTTTTTATCTTTGAAGAATATTTTAGTTATGTTTCAGATAGTCTAAAATATTGAGTTTGAAAAGCTCCATCAAGTGTGCCAAAGTTGAAGTTTTTGTAAGTTGAAGATGTTTTTGAAGCCTTTTGAAAGTGTCAAACATATTTAAATTCATTTAAGAGTATTTGGCAGTGTTTTGATAAATTTTAGACTTTAAATATATGAAAAATTAGATTGAAACAAAATGGGATGACCTAATTGGGTCATCACCTTCTATTGGGTAGCTGGCATGTTTTGTTTTTGACTTGTGGCATGCAGTGGGACGATCCCTGAGACCCTAAGACCAAAATAGAGAGTTTATTTTTCAGACTGACCAAATGAGGTGACCCATGAGACTTCTCAGTCGCAATGGGACAACCCATGAGACGTCCCATTCTGGGCGAACCTCATAATGGCTAATTTTCAGCCCATTTTTGGTGTATTTAATGCATATTAAACACTTTCCAACGGCTCTTAACTGATACTAAGACACTCTCAAGTTCAAGTGGAGGCTATAAATAATCTCTAGAGGTGGAAAATCAATTAAGTTTCAAGCATTCAAGCTCACATTCATGAAAGTGAAAGAAATCCCTAAAAAGAGAGAAAAGAAGCATTTAATTAGCTCACCAACTACTCTCCAGCTACATTCAAGTATGCTAATCCATTGAGAAGTTCAGCAAAGATTTTTTTTCCTTAAGTATTGAATTTTTATTTTATTTATTGTGCTCATTTAAGGGGCTGTTGTGCTGAAATTTCTGTACAATGTTCACTTGCTATTGTATTTTGGGTTTTAAATTTTGGGAGATTCCAAAGCTCAGATAGATTGATCCGAACCTGAGATCAAAGAGTTGTGGGTTGACTTGTATCCGAAAAATAAGTGTTTCTTGCTTGAATAACAAGGATCGAGATTTTTTGACATGTTGTATCTTGAAATCTTTTTAGTGGATTGAATTCCTAAGTAGGGACTTGGAAAGTGGATGTAGGTGCAAGGTTGACATCGAACCACTATAATCTCTTATATTTGTTGTGCTTGCATATCTTCTTTCATTCATTGTGCTCTATACTTATTTACTTGTCATTTGTGGTTGATCTTATTTTCTTAACTAATCAATTCACCCCACTCAACAAGTATAGCACATTACTTGAGAGACTAATCATAAAAATTTTAAAAAGATCCAATTCACCCCTTCTCTTGGGCTCCATATTTGGGTAACAAGTGGTATTAGAGCCCGATGCTTTAGTCCTTGCTTGATTTAACCATCAAGAGCTAAAGATCTATGGCAGCTCAATTTAGCACATCTCTAGTTGAGGGGCAATCCACAAACTGACCTCCATTTTTAATGGGTCCAACTATATCTATTGAAAAGCTCAGATGAGAATATTTATCCAAGCACTTGACTATGATATATGGAGATCATGGTAAATGGACCTCACACACCCATAAAATTGATTGATGGTGTGTCTCTCCCTAAGTCGGAAGGTGAATGGATGATTTTGATAAGAAAATGGCTTAGCTCAATGCTAAAGCCATGAATGTCTTATATTGTGCCTTAGATGCAAATGAATTTAATCGTATTTTCACTTGTAATTCCGCCAAAAAAATTTGGGATAGGCTAGAAGTTACACATGAGGGCACAAATCAAGTAAAAAAGTCTAAAATTAACATGCTTATGCACAACTATGAATTATTTAAAATGAAATCTGAAGAATCTATAACAAAATATTTACTTATTTCACTGACATCATAAATGGCCTAAAAAGTCTTAGTAAGTGTTATTCTAACAGTGATCTTGTAAGAAAAGTTCTTAGGTCTCTACCTAGATCGTGGGAGGTAAAGGTCACGATGATTCAAGAAGCCAAAGATTTGAACATCTACCATTGGAGGAGCTACTTGATCCCTCATGACCCACGAGCTGACCATGAAGCAATATTTTGAAGAAGAGACCAGAAGAAAGAAGACAATTGCTCTCAAATCAACAGTGCAAGAAGAAGAAGATTCAAAAAAATCGAAAAATAGTGAAGAAGATGAGGACTTGGCGTTAATCACTAGAAATTCAGATCCTTTATGAGGAAAAAAAGATAAGGGACCAAAGAAAACCACCAGTTAAGAGGGAGCTGAGTAAAGAAAAGAAAAAAGAGCAGCCCATCATCTGTTATGAATATAAGAAGTCAGGCCACTTCAGATTGGACAATCCCCAGCTCAAGAAAAGTCAGAAGAAGTTCAAAAAGAAAAAGATAATGATGGCTACATGGAGCGACAGTGATCACTACCATAGATGAAGAATCCCATGAAGAAGCCAACTTGTGCCTTATGGGAGTAGCTCTTAGGAGAATATCCGATCTTCGAGAATCCACCGCTCTTGTTGAGAATAGGATGAACGGTGTCCTACCTTAGACCCGCACTCATCCCTCTTTAGCCTTAAGCTTCACATAAAAATGAGGTAACCCCTGAAACTCAAAATGAATTTTCTTATGATGAACTGTAAGAAGCTTTTCATGAACTTTTGAATGATCTAAAAAAATTAAGATTAAAAAATAAAAATATAAAATTAAGAAACTAAGCATTAGCTAAAGAAAAAGAAGAAGTTGACAGCAAAAAGAAAGAATTAGAAATAAAGAATCAAACTCTATTGAAAGAGAAAGATAAAATTTTAAGCTTAAACAAAACTCTTATAAAAGAAAATCAGGATCTAAAGGAAGAAGTAACCAAATTGAAATCAATAGTTGATAGATTTACTTTAAGTTCAAATAAACTTCAAATAATTATTGATAATCAAAGAGCTGTGTATGACAAAGCCAGATTTGGCTACAATACTCTTAAAAAATAAAAATTTTTGAAAAATATTTTTGTTAATGCATCCATGAGCAAATTGCCAAATATTACTTATTTTAAATGTGACAAAGTAGGACATAAAGCATATACATGCTTATCAAATAAATTTGTTGATACAAATATTAAAAAATATGGGTTCCAACAGGAATTATTGTGACTAACCCCAAAAGACCCAAGTTAGCTTGGGTATCTAAGGTTAAAACTTGACTTTATGTGTGCAGGTGTGTCTTGCATCCCAAGCAACAAAATGAAATGGTATCTTAATAGTGGATGCTCAAGACACATGACCGGTGATGAATCTCAATTCATCACATTGGAAGCTAAAAATAGAGGGATGGTCACCTTTGGAGATAATGACAAAGGAAAGATCATCGGTATTGATAATATTGGTATCATTCCCTCCACTTGTATTGAAAATGTGTTACTTGTAGATGGTCTCAAGCATAATCTTTTAAGTATTAGTCAATTGTGTGATAAAGATTATAAGTAGTTTTTGAATCATCTATGTGCATTGTAACTAGTCCTTTTGATGATAGCACTAGATTCATTGGGCATAGGCATGGCAATATTTATATGGTTGATTTGGATAATCTTTCCATGCAAAACATGTAATATCTTGTGGCCTTGAATGTTAAAATCAATGAGACTAGTTGGCTTGGCACTGTAGGCTTCACATATTAGTATGTACATATTTTTTAAAATCATTAAAAAATATTTGATTTTTGATTTATCAAAAATAAATTTTGACAAAGATAAAATTTATGATGCATGTCAATTAGGTAAACAAACAAAAGTTTCTTTTAAATCTAAGAACATTGTTTCAACTTCTAAACCTTTAGAATTTTTACATATATGGATTTATTTGTCCTACAAGGACAACTAGCCTAGGAGGTAAAAGATATGGTTTTATAATTATTGATGATTTTTTATGTTTCACTTGGGTCTTGTTTTTAGCATCTAAAGATGAAGTATTTTCAGCATTCTCTAAGTTTTGCCGAAAAATTTCAAATAAAAAGGTTTATCAATTATTTTAATTCATAGTGACCATAGTACTAAATTTAAAAATAAAGATTCTAAAAATTTTTGTGATAAAAAAGGCATAGATCATAATTTTTAGCATCCAAAATACTCTAACAAAATGAAGTAGTAGAGAGAAAAAATAGAACTCTAGAAGAAATGACCCGTACCATACTATGTGAGAGTAAGCTCCTAAAATATTTTTGGATAGAAGCAATCAACATAACATGTTACATCTTAAATATGCTTTAATAAGATCAATTTTAAAGAAAATATTATATAAATTATGGAAAGATAGAAAACCTAACATAGAATATTTTCATATTTTTGGTTACCGCTGTTTTATTTTAAATAATGACAAAGATAGATTAGATAAATTTAATGCTAAATCTGATGAAGCTATCTTTCTTGGCTATTTCACTTCTAGCAAAATTTTTAGAGTATTTAATAAAAGAACACTAGTAGTAGAAGAGTCAATTTCTATAGTTTTTGATAAAGCTAATGATCTTTCATCAAGAAAGAGAGAGGATGTTGATGATGCATAAAAGAAGGAATGAAAAAGCTCACTATCAATAACTCAAATGAGCGAAATAAGAAACAGTTGGAAGAAAAATATGAGGATGAAAGCATCAATGATCAAAACATTCAAGAACAATCTTAAAATACAAGTAATCTTCTAAGAAAATAGAGGTATATCCACAATCATCCCAAAAAATTAATCATTGATAATCTGACACAAGAAGTAAGAATTAGATCCTCTGTTAGAGATGTATGTAATTATGTAGCTTTTATTTCACACCTAGAACCTAAAATAATAGATGAAGATGAAAAGGACCATAACTAGATAATTGCCATGCAAGAAGAGCTAAATAAATTTGAGAAAAATAATGTATAGACTCTTGTTGCTAGACCTAAAAATCATCCAATAATTGAAACAAAATGGGTATATAAGAATAAATTAGAGGAAGATGGTAATGTAATCAGAAATAAAGCAAGATTAGTTGCTAAAGGATATAATCAATAAGAAAAAATTAATTTTGATAAAATATTTGCACCTATTGCTAGACTAGAAGCCATAAGAATGCTGCTTGCTTATGCATGTTTTATAAACTTTAAATTGTTTCAAATGGACGTTAAAAATATTTTTCTAAATGATTATATTGCTGAAGAAGCATATGTTGAGCAACCCCCAGGCTTTGAAAATCATAAATATCCAGATCATGTATTTAAGTTAAACAAAGTATTGTATGGTTTAAAACAAACCCCTAGGATTTGGTATGAAAGATTAAGTTCTTACTAGAAAATAATTTTTCAAGAGGAAAAATAGATACAACTCTTTTTATAAAAAGAAAAGATGAAGAAATTCTAGTTATACAAATATATGTTGATGATATTATATTTGGATTACTACTGAAGCTTTGTGTCAAGAATTTATCAAGCTCATGCATGGAGAGTTCGAAATGAGCATGATGGGAGAACTCACCTTCTTCCTCAGATTCCAGATCAAGCAAATGAAGGAAGGGATCTCTATCATCCAAAGTAAGTACACAAAAGAACTATTAAAGAAATTTAGAATGGAGAGCTTCAAAAGTATAAGTACTCCTATGACCTCTTCCTACAAATTAAATAAAGATGAACATGGCAAGAATATTGATTCAAAGCTTTATAGAGATATGATAGTTTTTATTATATCTTACTATCAGTAGACCTGATATAATGTTCAGTATATATGTGTACTAGATTTCAGTCAAACTTTAAAGAATCTCACTTAAATATTGTTAAATTTTTTTTAAATACTTAAAAAGAATACAAAACCTAAGACTTTGATTTTCTAAGAATCTTCTATGGATTTAATAGGTTACTCAGATGCAGATTTTGCTGGATATAGGTTAGATAGAAAAAGTACTAGTGAAACTTGCCAATTTCTAAGAGTGAACTTAATCTCTTGGTTTAGTAAAAAGTAAAATTCAGTGGCATTATCTACGGTCGAGATCGATTATATTGCAGTCAGAAGTTACTGTGCTCAAATCTTATGGATTAAGCAACAACTCATAGATTTTAAAATTAAACTTAAAAATATTTTCATAAGATGTGATAACACTAGTGCTATTAATTTGATCAAAAATCCAATCTAACACTCTAAGTTAAAATATATTGAGATTAGACATCATTTTATAAGAGAAATATTTAAAATAATGATGTAGCACTTGAATACATAAATATTGAAAAGTAATTAGCTGATATTTTATCAAAGTATAAAATAAAAATAAATTATATGAAATTAGAAGAGAATTGACATCTTAGATCCTTCTGCTTGATCTTCAATCATAATTTTACTCTCAAAATCTATCCAAAATCTTTTGACTTCATCATCTTAATTTGGGAAGGTATCTATCTTTTTTTTTGAAATTATTTCAAGTCAATTAAAAAATCATCAGTGTTATTTAGATATGATCTCAGATTTTTTTTTGTTGAAATTTTCTATCAAAAATATACCAAAATTTATCTGAACTTTACATGATCATCCCAAGTCGATATAAGTATTTTCAATTTTTTTTGATTTTTTTTTATTTTTGAATTATTCTTTCATCATCTAATTTTTTTTTCCTGGATGGGATGACCCATGGGGCATCCCAATTATTTGGGCTATTGGATTTTGTGTGAGCCGACTCATTTAAATTCCTCTTTTAAAACCTAAGTGGGGTGACTCATTTGCTATGCTTCTTTCTCTTCTTCTCATCCCAAATCAAAAACTCTTCTTCTAACTCTCCACCGGCCACAAATCCATCCTCTTAACTGCCCAAAAATCTTAGATTTCCACTTCAAATTCTAGGGTAAACACATTCTCTTGGCATATCCTTGATCAAAATCATCTCCCTCTTGCTCTCCATCAAAATCTCAAGTCCTAATTTTCAATATTGAGACAATCACCCCAAAATCCTTTTCTTCTCCACATTTCCATCCATCCTTCACCCTTCTCTATTCTCTTGATCAGTTCTCCTATCTCTTTGGGACAATGGCCCCAAGATGCGGTTGCCACAGAGAAAGAAGTCAGTGAGGTCCTTGGAGGCTGAAGAATGAAGGAAGAAGTCTGCTCAAGTTTTAGTTCAAGCTTCTCCTTCGATAACCCCAAGTAAGATCCCTTTGTCTCAAGAAAGGTAGTCCTGGGAAGGAATGTTGATTTTGTTTCTTGAGAAGTGATAATTTTTTATTGGTAAAAAATTAATTAAACAAGGATGAAGATTTTTCTGTAGTTTGTCTGAGCCCGTATACATTGATCTTGTCGAGGAGTTTTATTCTAATCTAGTTTTCATTGATGGAGTTTTAAGATCAATAGTAAAGGGTGTCCAAATCATACTTAATGCTCCTAGGCTGGATAGACTTCTTTAGATGTCCTGTGAAGGTAGTTGCCTAGATGAGCTTTTAAGGAAAGAAATCGGGCTTAGGATTATCTTAGGAAGAGAGGATGTGGAGGGGTTTATGAAAATTGAAGCAAAAGATTTGAGTGTGGAAATGAGATTGCTCCACCACATGATTTTTAGGATTTTCTTCCCAAAGGGGGTAGATATGATTTGATGACTAGTCAAGACATCTGTTTGATGCACCATGTAGTCTCCAAATCTCCACTAAATCTGCCATTCCTGATGATTAATGCCATGAGGGAGGTCTTGAACAGATCCAAAGCTCCCTTGCCCTATGGTATGGCTCTTACAGTGACATTTAGGGAGTTAGAGTGAGCTTTAAAAAAGAGGTTGTTTGCAGATTAATGAACACTGACATCTACAACGATCACTCCCTTCGATGCATGGGATTTATTAGAGTGGATGGTCATTGGACCAAAAGGCAGGAGCTGCAGTCGAGGAGTGTGCTGAGGGGGAGGGTCCCTCATCACCACTTGAGCCCAAGCAGAGCCTTGATGTTCATTTTGTATCGAAGCCTGAGGCAAGACCTTTTGTTAGTGCACCCCCGTTTACGAGTCATACAATGCCATCATCATTTAGATTGGGAGAGGATGAGTCAAGATCATATCCATAGAGACCATGTTAATTGTGGTTGAATCATTTAGTTTTTAGATTAAGAGTAAAGTAGAAAGCAATTAAGAAACTAGCAATTAATCTAGAAAGTAAAGATCGGTTAATTAGATGTTGAGTTTCAAATATAGAGATGGATTCTCAGGTTCTAAACTATTCCTTATTAGATAGCTAGTATCCTTCTTTCACCTGCCTTTGCTAGGATATCTAAATAATAAAAATATAGCCTATTTTAGAGAGCACGATCTATAACCATAGATCACGGCCCATCTCTTAAAATTATAGATTAGTCTAAATTAAATTAGATACAAGAGAAAAAATTTCACCTAAATATATTCTATCCCAAGAGTATAACTCGTACCCATAGATCATGGATCATCCCAAGAGTATAGATTATTCTAGATTGTAAACATAAGCAAAGAAAATAAATATGCATAGATATAAATCAAGAAATTCATATCTTTATTGTATAATAAAAAAAAATATAAGAGATATTGCAAAAGAAAACAAACTGTCAAAATAATTCACAGCAATCTCTTAAGAACTAGGTGTCTAGCCTGTCATGGGGAAGCTCTTCAATGCAATCTACATCCTAAACTCTGGAGATTCTTTATCATGAACTTTGAGAAGATCTTCAATAGTAGGAGGAGAATATTTGATAGAGAATAGGCTAAGAAAAGTGAGTTTGGAAGATGAAAAAAGAAAGGATAGGTTGCTGATTTTTGGCGGAAGAGAAAAAAAGGGCTGAAGTTGTAGAGGTTTGGATGTGGGGTTCCCTAAGGCTTTTGGATGTGGGATTTTGAGGACTTAGAGAGGGATGGATCAAGGATTAGATGGCTATAGTTTGGAAGGAAAAGAATCTAGGGTTGGCCAGCTAGAGTTAGGAAGTGGTGGAGCATGAGGGAGAAAGTTTGTGGTGGCTAGGGTTAGGAAGTGGAGGGGTTTTGAGGCTATCAACGTAGGAAATACTTATCCTCCTCCCTACGGTCAGCCAAAGGGGTGTTTAAATAGGTGAGAGGCTAGGGCTTTGAGGTAGAGGGTGCAATAAATAATAGCCTTAGGATTTAGGGCAGAAGATCTCCTCTATTGGTTCCTCCCTTAATTACTTTCCATATTTGCTTCACTACTGATTTTTCTCCTTTTCTCAATCTGATTTCTTCTCCAATTCTTTATCAAATCTTTCATAAAAGCTCTCCTTTTGGTGCCTCCAATAAGAGCCCTTGGATGCTTGCTTGGTTGGTTTTCTTCTATTGATTACTTAGTTGTATTTACACCATGATCTATGAGAAAGATGATCTTTTAATCTTGACCCTTCATGTTTAAGCAGTGTTCTTTCTTCATTAATACCTTCCCTCTGGGCACCATGATTGTGGATCCTTGGATCTAGAGCTTCATCACGTATCTTGTGGAAGAAATTTGATTAAATCCAAGGTGGCTTTATATTGAATTTGCAACGGGGTCCATACTGAATTTCTTCCATCTTTGTTTTTCATGAAAAACCTTCCACACTTGCTTCATGGTTGGCACTTAATATCTCCACCATTGGATGTGGAGCTTCCATTAAAACCTCTAGCTAGATCTTCATTGTGGCTTTTGGGTGTACTTGGGTTCAAGCCATATTAGACCCAATTGAGCCTTATTGAACCCAATCTTCTAATTACCTATAAAAGAAGTTAGAAAATATCAAATTCAAACTAATACATATTAATTAATAATATTTTGAGTATTTTAATATATTAATTCAAGTATTGATCACACCCTCTAACTTAGCTTTTACTCATCTTCGAGTAAAATAGAAAAATCAGGGTGAGTACCGACTCAGCCTTGAATTAAGAGTCAGTTTAGACATCTCTAAAAGTAGCTGATACCTAGCTAGACTATTGAAGAAATACTTCATTAGATTACTAATTTGACTCTGTTAGTGGTTGAGTGTTAGTGATAGAAATTTTTTGAGGTCTTCATTTACCAACTCCTCACTTTACTCTGTCTTCTAACTTAATGTGAGTTGAGTTTGTTGTCTTCTTGCAATTTAGTCTCCTTTATATGATCTGCTATATATATTTTTTAAACCTTTATAACTGGTTTCTTGCATCCCACCTTTTGATGCGAACCACAATACTTACTTTGGTGAAGGAGCCCAATTACTCTGAGACAATGCTAAAATCTCTCTTTTTTTTTAAAATAAAGCATATTCTAAGGAGAACTTTTGCATACCTCGACTTTTCCACCTAAACTCCCATGAAGTAGATTCTTCATTAAGATCAGTAAAAAGAGAACTTTAGAATCACTCTAAAATTTAGTCTGATCTAAATCTATTGGGTTTCCTCAATAATTTATCTCTCAATATCTTTAAAATTATCTAAACCATTAATCATTCATTGATTAAGGTGCCTAATTAACTTTTAATCAAGATAAGGTTTGGATATATAAAGTTAGTTATTTCTGATCATACTTGAGGACTCACATAATCACGAGTTAGTTATTCTCCTCAACTTAATTTTCATTGTCTCCAATGAAAGAAGAGAAAAAATAAGAATATTTATCAAGGAGGGATACCACCCGATTTATTATTGTTTGCAAGTTCTTCTTGTACTCCAATGGATTCTTGTCGGATATTGATGATGTGCTCCCCCAACTTGGCTAGTTATCCTTATTAGATTCCTACAAAATAAAAACTTGATAATTAAAAAATAAAATATTGATTGCCTCCCAACCAGTGCTAAGTTTAACATCTTCAGCCAGACCAACCAACTCTCTCACCTACTCAAGATCAAATACTGGATTAGAAAATTCTCGTGGTCTTTCAAACCCAAATTTAGAAAGATAGCTTTCCACCCCATTATGATAAATTTCATTACTTGGTTGCCAATTTCTAAAAAGTAATTTTCAACCCTATTATTGATAAATTTCTTTCTTTCATTATTATTCTCAATTTTTGGAAGATGGTTCATGATCCCACTCTCAGTCCTTGGTTTATTAAGATTTCTTCTATTTGTTCTTCTAACATGCTCCTAAATTGGGCTTTTGAATTAAGAGTTGGATCTAATGCACTGGTTACTAGGAACATATCATTTGGTTCTATATATTTAGGTGTGGTCAAGGGTGACTCTGGTGGTAATTCTAAAGAGGGAGCTATTAGAGTAGGTATTGCAGGTAAGGCTCATATTTCTCAACCTATGAGAGATTGATGCTAAAATTGGGTGGCTCTAGTAATGTGTGCATATTTTCAACATACCCATCTAGGTCAAAATCATCCACTCCAAAAAGATCCCAATGTGTATGCACTGGGTTCTGAGAAATAGCTCTAGGGGTAATTTTCTTTATTATTTCTTCTACTTCAAAACAAGTATTGGTTTGAGGTCTATGAGAAGCATGAAATATATTTAATCTCAGCTTCCTATTTCCAAATGAGGCATCCATGACTCCCATCCTACAATTAATACATACATTGGTTGTAGCTAGGAAGAGTCATCCTAAAATTATGAAAATTTGCCTTGGATTGCCAAAATGCTCCATATTCAAAATCAGAAAGTCAACAGAAAAATAGAACTCTTCGATCTTGACTAAAACATCCTCGATTATCCTATGTGGTGCCTTAATGGATCTATCAGTTAACTGCATGGTTATCAAAGTGGATTTTAGCTCACCAAATCCAAAGAGGTCATATACTGAACTAGGCAGAAAGTTCACACTGGTCCTTAGATCTAAAAAAGCTTTCTCAATGTGTAGGTTCTCTATGACACAATAGATGATAGGGGCACTTGGATCCTTAAGTTTAGGAGGGTAATATGTTGGAAGACTGAACTGGTCTGTTCAGTGAGGTAAACTTTTTTTAAAATTTATGTTTCAGATTTTTGTTTTTGTGTGCATAAATCTTTTAAGAATTTAGTATAGGTCGGGACCTGTTTTATTGCATCAAGAAAGGAGAGATTGATTTGAACTTGTTTAAATAGTTCTAACATTTCATTTTATTTACCCTTTTTGTTAAATGGCATAGGAGATTCTAATGCACTTGAAAATGGAGCTCTAGATAATTGAGGTGGTGCTAATGATGGTTCATTCCTTGCCCTAAGGTCATCCTTCTTTTTGGATGGTTTAGGCTCAGTCAATTTTTTATTGGTTTTGGTCCTTTTAATTTCATGTGGTTGTTCTATGACCTTACCATTCCTAAGGGACATAATAGATTTGGCCTATACTGAAAAATCCTCAGCCCTATATTGACCTCTGGGATTAGTCTCATGTTGACTGGGCAATTTTTCCTCCTCCTGTTGGAAAATATAGCCTAAAATCAATCGTATGATGATTGAGTTCTTATTGTATATAAATTATTTATTGATAAATAAAAATTATTTTGATATTATTCATTACAAAGTTACATCTTCCTTATAGAACTTTTGTGTTGTGATGAAGTTCTTAGAACTATATTAGTAATCGATAAAGAGAGGATTTATTGTATAGTTCTTAAATATGTTTGCGACTAAATGATACGTCATGTGTGCCATATGGGTTGGTTGTCCTCTTAATCAAGGAGTGTGGTGACACTAGTATGGCATACAAATGAGATGTAGGAGTACATCGTCACTGAACAGGTGGCTCATCCATTGAGCATTCTATTATCAAGAGCTGCTCGCGAAGCGTATGGATATAAGTGTCCCTCAGACTTGAGATCACCATAGTGACTTGCAAACAACTCACTATGCTTTGATGTCGGACTATCTCGATTTCTAATGTAGTGATGGAAGGCTATTGGATAAAGTCAAGTACTTACAAAGTCTGTGTGTGGATCAAGATGGGATTGACCCCTTTGAATTATAGGAGCTGATGTATCGCTGTATTTTAATTTAATAAAATCTTGATCAGGATAATCCATGTAATAGATTTGAAAGGTTTAAATATAATGTGGATGAAATACTCAGGATTGATAGTTAACCCGAGATCATCCTAAAGCATTCAGATTCAAAGGATGAATTATGTGGTAACCATATGTATAGATTTTGAAATATTTTTTTTGTGATTATTCAACCTATCCAGACATCAGGAACCATTACTAGATGGTAGCTTCGATTAGTACAGAAAATGGTTCCTATGCTACTGACTTAGTATTCGAACCTATGGAGTCACACACACAAGTCAGACGACGTAAAAAATATTGACCTATATTTATATATCCAATTTGAAAGTACTTGACTTGATTGAACATATAAATTAAATTGATTGAGAATTAAGCAGTGGGTCAAATAAGATTGAAGAGTTGACTATGTCTTGCTAGCACTACACATGAGGTTCAGGTTCAATCTCAGGAATGAATAGTTTTTGATCTATGATTCAAGAAGTCTATGAGAGATTGAATTTAAGTGTTAATTAATTTTAGATTAGATTTGAATTAATTAGACATAATTTGATTCAAAATTTAAAGTTAGACTTGGTTCTAAAGTCCTAAACAGTTTAGGATTGACAGCCTTTCAAAATTATTTCAAATTAGCTTTGAATTAGATTCGAATTGAACCTATTTTGGATGAGATCTTTAGAGTCTATTTTCACTAAAATTTTCTCACCTTCATGGCTAACTAGCACCTGGTATGGTGCTGGTTGTGGGCCATCCCACATGGGTGTCGGCATGGGTGCAAAGTAGGCACCATATAAGATGCCAATCCTTTCTCATGTAGGAGTCCTTCTTTGATAAGTTGTGGACTGATTCAAAGCTTATTTAAATTAAGAGTCCTATATTTATTGGGTCATGAGAATCATTTATAAATAGAGAGGATCTCTACTTATAGTACATAGAAATTAGATTGTGAGAAAGAGAGAAAGAGAGAGAGAGGCATGAGAGCTTGTGGTTGTCCAACCCCTTGGCGCGTCCTCCTCCTTGCCGGCCCTCTTCCTGTTGGCGTGGGCTCTCTTTGGGTATCCCCTTTGCTGGTGTGAGGTGCTACACCAACACCTCACTTTCCTCTCTTAGTAGTTTTGTGAAGGTGCATTAATCTAGAGATTCATCCTGCTTTTCTGCGTTGCTTGGCGTACGCGTGAAGTAGAGGGCCTGCAGTTTCAGGCCTACGCGAAGGCTGAATCCAAATTTTGAAGATTTGATCCATATTCTACTATAATTCAGATAAAAATTTAATTTTTATTCAGCTAAATGTATAGAAATTTTTAGATATAATCCTGGTTATTCGCGCTAAATAGGTTTCTTTTTCTTTCAATTAGTATCAGAGCCAAGCTTTGATACATGGATGCCTAATTGAATTTTTTTAAATTATTTATATAATGTATGTAATTAAGATTTTATATTAAATATTAAATTTAATTTAAATCTATTTAAATAAAACTTATAATCTGATTTTGATTGAATTATAAGAACCTAATCAATGGTTGGTTAAGGTTTGTTATAAGTTTGTTATAATAGAATTCTATTGTTGCTAAATTTTATTAAATAACAATCTAATTTAAAATTTATTTTAAATTAGTTTTAATAAAATTTTAATATTATTATTTTAATTATTAAGTTAGATTTATTTCAGATATAAATTAAATTTATTTTGATAGATTTTAGATCTGATTTCTAATAAAATTCTGCACTATATCAAAATAGATTTAACCAAAAATTTAATCCTTATACATTCATGTTTGTATTTAATTAAATTTTTATATAATATCAGATCTAAAATTAATATTTTATAATAAATATAAGATATATTTTAGATCTAATATGATGTATATGATGCATCAAATCTAATTAGATTAGATGAAGAATATGATTGATAAGATCAAAAACATGTTCATGACATAAACTGCTTTGTCAAAATTGCATGTTGATGTGATTACATATAAAATTAGATTTTAAATTTTAGTAGCTCAGTACTCAGATTGATGAGATCATTAGACCATCTGATCATAAGAGAAGGAAGAGATTAATCTCCCTCTCTTGCCTATTCGATGGGTTCTATTATAACGTGTAGGGGGGTCATTGTGATCCAATTTCATGAAGAAGAAAAGTGAATAGATTTTTATGAATTATTTTGATCATAAATATATTTAGATTAGATATAAAATAATTTATGATTTATTATAATAAGATAAATTTAGATATAAAATTATTTTAGAATCTGAATAGCATGTTACATTAGATGTAATCGGTATTGATCTAAAAGTTGTCATGATGCATGTGATGTATGTATGAAGTTTAGATCATACCTATGCATATTTAATTATTAAATATATTATAAAAAATATTTTTATGAGTTAAAACATATGATATGCTTCACCTAAAATTTTGATTGAATAATTCTACAAACTAAAACACACGTTTCACACAATTTTGAATTAAGTTTAAACGATTTAGATTTGAGAATTAAAGATCATTAAGACACTACATAAATTGATGGGCTATGAATTAGCATGAATCAGGTCCTTTTAATGGGTTAGACCTAGGGTTAGAAATACATATGGATCAAGTAGAGAAATTGGTTAAATTTAATCAAGTGTTAAATTAGATTAGGTCAGAATTTCTCTAGATCAACCTCAATAGTTGAAGTTTGATCAAGTCTATATTTTTAACCTTAATAAATAGAACATGATCATGGCTCTGTGGTTGAGCCTGAATCTCCTGATAGACTAATTTGAAACTAACTAATCAGTTGGTATCTAAGGTAAGTCTGGCAAATTCGATCAAGTGATTTTTAATTGAGAGCTACTCACTTAGATGCGTCTATGGTGAGTTAATGGCATATCCCTCCTATTGATCTCACTTATCTAGCCAACATGATGGATTGTGTTTTGATTAGGTCACTAATTGATTTGAGCTAACCCATGTCATCAAGGTTAATCAGTATGACTGATTTAGGTATCTTTAGATCAGCTTGTGTTAATCCTCTATATGATTTGGTGAAGTTAGTGGGAGGATTTACGACTTGCAGATCAACATCTTCTCTTATTCTTAAGTTAATAAAATAATTTTTTTAAATTATTAGATCTTTAAAATGATACAGTTATGGAGATAACTTGTTCATAGTCTCCTATTAAGGTGTATGATAATGAGTCCAATATTTTTAATAGGTATTGGAGGCACCACACATCTAGTGTCTATTACGTATTGAAATTATCATCCATCATATGACCATCTTGTTGTACCTTCAGATCAATACTCAGATTGGTCGAGCCATACTCGGGTCTGGATATCCATTTATTGGATGTACTTGCATAGTCATGTTAATGGTTGGATCTAACCAGAATTTTTAATGGAGGCACCATACACCTATTGAAGGGATGCCTGGGGCAAAACCTGATTGCTAGAAGTTGTTTGGAGAAACAATTGGTTGTGAACCTACCCATGGATGCACTAAGATTGGTTGAGCTATACTCGGCTCGAATGTAGTTTATGTAGATTCTAGTACCCGCTAAAGAGTTAATGTAATTCCTCGAGTTGGAGATAGAGGCTATTAATTCTACAAAATAGTGGGAGAATCTTTAGACTAAAGTCGATATCTTTGAGATTAAAAGTAATTCATATACTAAAATATTTTTATTTTTTCTTTTAGCTATAGCCAATATATATCTCTCCGTTCGCTATTGGACAGTGACAAGCTTATCAGACCCAACTTCGATAGCTGGTATCGAAAGTTGAAGATCATCTTGGAGCACGAGAGGATTCTGTTGTTGGAATTCGAGGTTTGGGAATGCATGCATGTTTTAAAACTTTATTTTTTTAAATACCACAGTGGAATACAAGATTAAAATATTTTAATCTGAATCATGCATGCATAAAAATATAAAACCACAAGGATCTAGTTCATGTGCTGAAATTGACATATACTAAAATTCAAATTGTGATCAAATCGCATATCTGTTTCGCAATTCTTTTCTTCAAATCTGGATCTGAAAGAGAAGAATTTTTCTATCCACACAAGTATTGACCTTTATGAATATCCACTTGAAATCAGTCTGGAACAGCCCTCTTCAAGTTGAATTTTTTTCTTTAAGAAAATTCAGCCTGCTAAATTTGAACGAAGCCTGGATCGCGATCAACACTTGATCTCTTTTCTTGATCTTCTTCTTCTATTCTTCTCTTGTTTTCTCTCCTTGCTTGTGCTGCTACCAAACTCTAAAAATCAAAAAATAGGAGATGCCCAACAGCCTTGTGGGCGTGATGAAGAAGGGAGCCCCAAGTGATGGGACGTGTGGACGTCCAAGGAGAGAAGAAGGGAGAGGAAGAGAGGGCATGGGGGGATCTCTAAGAGGCATGGGGCTTGCTGGTTGGATACTCTAGGGGCCTTAGAGGAGGTCCCTTTAAATAGGCATGAGAATTAAATCCTATTCAATCTTATAATACAAGTCCTACTTGCATTGGATTTCTAATAACTTGAGTATTCAACTTACATTAGGAATCCTATTAGGCACCAACTCTTGGAGCTCTTACACCCAATTATTCATACCCTCTTTTTCACCCAAGGGATGCCCCATATGAGATCCATAAGCTCTCTAATCATAGGACACACCCAACTTGATCCAATCAAGGTGGTGCCCAAGAATAACTATCAAGAAATTAATTAGGGACTTGCACCCTAATTTAATTGATCCAAAACTTAGACACCCAACAATTGAAGTCTAATGAATCTAATTCATATAGTTATTAGCAAGTAATTAAGTTTGAATTATCTTATCAAATAAAAATCCAAATATAAAGAAAAAATTGGGTCCAACCATATGCTAGCAAGGTTACCTTGAACCCAATCGGGTTTCTCTAAACCCAATTGACACTTCATAAGCTCAATTACTTATTCTAGGCCTAATTTTTTTATTGTGTGACTCCATAGGTTCAATTCTATCTAGTAGTGAGATATACAATAATCTCTGTCAAAGTATCATTGAAACTCTTTTCAATGGTCGGACCAATTCTACTCTAACTCATCAAAGATTTCGATCCAGAATAATCCTGTGAGCTTTCACAATCCACCAATGATACCTAGCAGTATGTAGTGGCAACCCAGTAGAATCAAATGAACCTCTAGATGTAGTTAACATGTGATTCAGTTCTCTATCGTGAGTCTCGACTAGATGAAAGTCATGGATAAATCATCAAATCTCAACATCAGTCATATGATAGATTTGATTAGCTTAAGTCCAGTTGTGACTTCTATGAAAATTTTTCTATCAATTACACTACTGTGGCTAAGATTCTCAGACTTGTCTCTCAAATCTATAGGACTACTTCTTTCTATCAAGATCGATAGATTCTATCTTAATGCACATCCTACTCTTACAGTGGATCAACTGTCATCCATATCCACTACAAGGCTCATTGAGATCATATTTATGTGTCAATCAAACTCCAGCAGCCTCACTACGAGCAGCAGTGTCATCTCAGGTCAAAAGATAATCATACAACTACAGCATCGAGATGATCACTGACGATCGAGTAGAAATTCAATGATCTCTCATATGGTCACGCTCAATACTAATTGTTCTCTAACAACTATCCACACTCATCGCCCAGTGTCTCTACATATAGACTAGAGACCCATCTATCTCAAAGAAAGTGATCTGTGCATCAGTCTATCAGGATGATCACCATCCTCATGATGATCCTATGATCAGGAGCATTTAGAATTAAATACATGTCTCTAATTTCAATACCTTGAGAATATGTATCAAAATTAATTCCATGGATGATTCAAGGACACATCACACTTGAATAAAAATAAACTTATCCTTTTATTGATCATATTAATGTATTAAGTACAAAATTATATCCTAGATTATTACAATGTGTCTGCCATATTGGTTTTTAGGACATACATTTAACAATCTCTCACTTGTACTAAAGCCAATTGGCCACAATCTAAGTCCATTTTCTCAAGGTGGACTTTCATTTTTGGTTGGCTCAACTATTTTGTCAGCGGATTTGCCATGTTATCCGTGGAGTTTACTCTTCGCACCTCGACATATTTTTTTTTGAGGTAGTTGCGTATACTATTTCTCTATATACTTGGATTTCTGGTGAGACCTTGGCTCCTTAGCAAGGGCTATGGTGCCATTGTCTTTGTAGTACTGTATCATGACATCTAATAGTATGGCATTCAGTTCTACAGTAACATTAGATCCAGAATTTATCCTACACATCTACAATATAGTCAGCTTCCATTGATCGATTACTCAGAATCCTTCTAGTATATCGAACAAGAATACATCCTGATGTAGACATTCTATCATCAGCATCAGACATGAAGTCTGAGTCAGTATACCTCTCAACTCACAACTCAGAATCTCCTCCAAAGATCAAGAATAAATTTTTAATCCTTTTCAAGTACTTAAGGATGTTTTCACAGCTATCCAGTACTCCTCGTTTGGATTCGACTGATACCTGCTCGTGACACTTACAGTAAGGGCAATATTAGTCAAATACATAGCATGGCATACATGAGATTTTCTATTGCTGAGGCACAAGGAATCCTACTCATGCACTAAACTTCTCAGATGTGGTCGGACACATCATCTTGAAAAGATTAATACAATGCCTAAGAGGTAAGAGTCCTTTTTTGGAGTTTTCCATGCTGAACCTCTTCAGTACTTTCTCTATGTATACTTTTGTGACAGGCCTAGCATCCGTTTAGGTCTATCCCCATAGACTTTTATTCCAAGAATATAGGATGCTTCTCCTAGATCTTTTATGAAGAATTCTTTGGACAACCATCTTTTGACCATGGTCAGCATGGGAATATTATTCTCAAGGAGAAGAATATCATCTATGTACAATATGAGAATGTTATCATTCTCCCACTGATCCTTTTATATACACATGGTTCCTTTTCATTTTTGATGAAATCAAACAATTTGATTACCTCATCAAAATGATGGTTCCAACTCTAAAAAGTTTGCTTTAATCCATATATGGACTTTTGTAGCTTGCAGACTCTGTGATCACCATCATCAGATGTGAAACCCAAAGGCTACTCCATATAGATATTTTCCTCAAGATATCCATTCAGGAAAGCAGTTTTCATATCCATCTACCAGATTTCATAATCATAGTAAGTTGCAATAGCAAGTAGTGTGCGGATGGATTTCAGCATGACTACGGATGAGAAGATTTTCTGATAGTCAATACCCTCACATTGATTATAACCTTTAACCACAAGCCTAGCTTTATAGGTCTCTACCTTACCATCGGCACCTATTTTTTTTTTTGTAGATCCATTTACACCTAATGGGTACCATACCCTTAGGTGGATCTACTAAGGTCCATACTTGGTTCGAGTGGATTGAGTCAATTTTTAATTTCATCGTATCTAATCATTTTTCAAAATCGATGTCAGACATCACCTCAACAAAGATATTAGGATCATCGCCATGCCCTTATCTTTCATAAGAAATATTTTCTTTACTTTCTTCGTAAGCATACCCATGTACCTTTCAGAAGGTCGAAAGATCCTGCTAAATCTATAAGGTGGTTGAGGAACGTCGACTACTAGCTCATGAATAATGGGTTTCTGGAGATCTATAGCTCTTGGCTCTTCAGAGATCTTCTCTTCGAGCTTAACTAACCGCCCACTGCCACCATCCTAGATAAACTATTTTTCTAGGAATATGGTATTGCAACTCACAATCACATTGTGGTCTTATGAAAAGTAGAAGTAGTATCCGATAGATTCATTTAGATATCCTATAAAATAAGCTATTATAGATCTATTCTCTAATTTATCAGCCATCTATCTCTTGACATAGGCTGGACATCCCCAAGTCTTAAGTAACCTAGTCTCGACCTCTTACCGAACCATATCTCATACAGTGTAGTAGGAATGACTTTGATGAAACCTTATTCAACAAGTGAATGGCTGTTAACAAGGCATGTCTCTAAAGATATAAGGGTAGATCAATGAAGCTCATCATGGATCTGACCATATCCAATAGGATCCTGTTCCTCTTTTTGGATACACTGTTGAACTGAGGTATTCTAGGAGGAGTCCATTAAGAGACTATGCCGTTGTCCTTAAAATATTTTAGAAATTTTTGACTAAGATATTCACCTCCTCGATCAAATCGAAGAATCTTAATGGTTTGCCAGTTTGTTTTTCTAACTCATTTTGAATTTTTTGAACCTTTTAAAGGCCTCAGACTTGTATTTCATCAGATACACATATCTGTACCTAGATAAATCATTGATAAAGGTAATGAAGAAGCTATAACCATCCATGGTCTACACATCAAATGTACACACATATCGGTGTGTACTAGGGTAAGTAACTCAGCGACCCTTTCCCCATATCATACAAAGGATAACTTGGCCATCTTTTCTCGAAGGCAAGATTTGCAAGCTAGATATGACTCTGGATTAAGAGAGCCAAGGATCGCATCCTTCTCCAGTTTGTTTATCCTATCCTCTCCAATATGGCCTAGTCTATGATGCCACAAGTACTTCTGGTTAATTTCATCTTTGGATCTCTTTTGGCCTACGGCACTCACTATTTGCTCGTTTAAGTTCACATTCGCATCAACATGCAAGTGATAAAGACTGTCAATTAAAAGACCTTGTGTAATCAATTTATTTCGTAAATAAATGAAACAAAAGTCTTTAGTAAAACTAATTTCAAAATCTTTCTGTGCTAGCACAGACATGAAAATCAAATTTTGATTTGCTACAAGAACATAATAACGATCTTTCAAATCTAATCTAAAACCAGATGATAATCGAAGAAGATAAGTGCCAATGGTCTCTGTAGTAACTTTTACTCCATTACCGATCTGAAGGATCATATCACTTTCCATTAACCTCCTACTTTCTATTAGACCCTGCATTGAGGTACATATATGAGCACTCGAGCTAGAGTCTAATACCTAACTAGAAGTAGAAGAAACCATAAGGTTAGATTCAATTACGAGCATACTTTCAAAAGGTTTATCATCTTTTTTGATCTTTAGGCTCTCCAGATAAATTGGACAGTTCCTCCTCCAGTGGCCTTTAGCATGACAGTAGAAATATTTTTTCTTTGCTTCGGCCTTATTAGAAATTTCTTTCTTTGGCTTGTTCTCCTTCTTCTGCTTCTTAATAGATTAACCTTCTTCTTTTTAGTAGACTTTCTTTGGAAGAAGTCTGCTCCATAGCGAGAATAGTACCCCTTGAACTCTTCAAAGTTTCCTCCATAGTGACCAACATATTGATCAGTTTGAGAATAGGGCAATCGAGCTTATTCATATGAAAATTTATAATAAATTGACTATATGAACTCATAAGAGATTGAGGGATCAGATCCATCTACAATTCCTTTTGTATTTCTAGCCTAAGCTTTCCAAGCTCCTTAATATCCTTGATCACTATCATATAATGCTCATGGATAGACTGCCCTTCGTGCATCTTCAGATTGAAGTCTTTTGGATACCTCAAAGCATGTTGTACGGCTCTGCTCACCATACAACTCTTGTAGGTGAGTGTCATAGCCCTGACAGTGGGCATATACTCATGCTGGCTTTATAGCTCGTTTGACATAAAAGCCAATATATAGATTTGACCCGACTGTCTTCATTCATCCACTTCTTAAAAGCAGCCTTTGCTCAATAGTAGGATGGTTTGGTGATACTATGGATTTTTGATCGAGTACATGACTTAACTTTTCTAAGATTAGGATAATCTTAAGGTTTCTGAGCCAGTCTTTGTAATTTATACCGATCAAATGATTGGTTTCAAGGATGCGGCTAGAGAATTTGTGGCTGACATTGTTTAACTGTGAGAGTAGAGATTCAAGTTAGACTTTTATACTTAATGTTATATTTACTTCTAGAGATTTTAAGATGCAAATAATGACTCTCACTAATTTATCGAATCCCTCCACTCTTCGGAAAGAAAATGAAAACCCTAATGCGATAAAAGATTCCTAGTGGATGCTGCAGTCCCACCAATGCCATGCACCTCATCTAACAGTTATTGATAACATGCACACCGATGCGTAGGTAACTCTTTGTCCAGATACTTCTCTAAGCATTTTGCAGTGACTTAATCTCTAAGCTATGTGGGCTCACCTAACAGTTATTGCCCACACTCTTTAGTTAAGTCTGACCCACCATTCACAAGCAGGTGCAAGGCTGTCATTGGGTCCCAACCCATCCTTACCCTGGAGCAACTCTTTGCTAATAGAGTGATTGCGTGTTCTCGATGTAATTGAACCACTGTGATCAGTCGAGAACAATCAACATCGGTAGCATGCCTGCACACTACAATGGTGGAAGACCTATGACTTAATATTTATGGAGAGATTTAGGTTTAGATCTCATCTAATCGATCATCATATGATCGATCTAATTGTCATGGGCTAAACCAAACCGCTAAGCAACCTTATTCAAGACCCAATCTTCCAAATTAGCCAGGTAAGTGGAGATCTGTGGGGGTTCTTCTGTTGCTTTTCTTAGACACCAATAGATTGATCAGGTAAGTGAATGAAATTAATTAAATAATCATGTCTCAATTACTTATCTTAGACACCAATAGGTCAATTGGTCCAAACAGGTTAGCTCAAATGAATCAGGCTCAAACCATCGAGCCAAATTAGATCCTTAGGTTAATCGATGCTACATATGGGACTCAATCGATTCAATCAAAATAATTGCATGATTATTTAACTTAATTGATCTAATCTTAATCAATACTTGATTCGGTTTAATCAATTACTTAATCAAATTAGACCCATATGATTCAAATAAAAAATTTTAGATGCAATCCTATTACAGACCTAATTTTTGATTTTTCTCATAATCAAAATCCTCATGCACAAACATAAATTTTAAATTTTAAAATTAAATTTTAAATTTAAATTTTTTGCATAAAAGTAAGTTTTAAATCATGAACATAATTTTCAGATTTAACATACAAATATATATCTCATATATGCATGTAAAATTTAGATCTAAATAAAATTCAGATCTACAACATGATATCATATATCTCATATACTAATCATAGATCATATTAAAAGTAATTTTATGATCTAAATATGTAATCATATATCTCATATATGAATTATAAATCAGGTCATATAAAATTTTAGGTTTATGCACGCATCTACATATCATGTGAACATGAACTAGAAACAGTTCTAGATCAAAATTCAGATCTATATATCTTTTATATATCAATTATATATTTTAAAATTAAATTTAAAATTAAATTTTAGATTCAAAGATTCATCTATACATCTCATGTATCAAGAAAAAAATAGATTTTAAAATCTTTTTCAAAACATATATAACAATTTCAGCAATATGAAACCCACGACTCTGATACATGTTGGAATTTGAGGTTTGGGGCATGCATGTATATTTTAAAACTTTATTTTTTAATCACCACAGTAGAATATAAGATTAAAATATTTTTAATCTGAATCATGCATGCATAAAAATATAAAACTACAAGGATCTACTTCATGCACTGAAATTGAATATGCTGAAATTAGATTGTGATCAAATCGCATACCTATTTTGCAATCCTTTCTTCAAATTTGGATCTGAAAGAAAAGAGACTTTCTTCTAGCTATACAAGTATCTAGTCTCTATGGGTATCTATTTGAGATTAGTCTAGAATAGCCCTCTTCAAGTTAAATTTTTTTCTCTAAGAAAATTCAATCTGCTGAATCTGAACGAAGCTTGGATCATGATCAACACTTGATCTCTTTTTTGATCTTCTTTTTTTCTTCTTTTCTTATATTTTTTTCTTGCTTGTGCTACTATCAAACTCTGAAAACCAGCAAATAGAGGATGCCCAACAACCTTGTGGGCGTGATGAAGAAGGAATGCCCCAAGTGGTGGGACGTGTGGACGTCCAAGGAGAGAGGAGAAAGGAGAGGAAGAGAGGGCGTGGGGGGATCTCTAAGAGGCATGGGGCTTGCTGGTTGGATACTCTAGGATTTTAGGGAGGTTTCTTTAAATAGACATGAGGATTGAATCCTATTCAATCTCATAATATGAGTCCTATTTGCATTGGTTTTCTAATAACTTAAGTTATTCAACTTACATTAGGAATCCTATTAGGCCAACTCTTAGAGCCCTTACACCTAATTATTCACACTCTCTTTTACACCCAAGGGATGGCCCATATGAGATCCATAAGCCCTTAATCATAGGACATGCCCAACTTGATTCAATCAAGATGGCACCCAAGAATAACTATCAAAAAATTAATTAAGGACTTACACCCTAATTAATTGATCCAAAACCTTAGACACCTAAAATTAGAGTCAATAAATTTAATTTATGTAGATTATTAGTAGGTAATTAAGTTTAAATTATCTTATTAAATAAAAAATCCAAATATAAAGAAAAAATTAGATCCAACCATGTGCTAGCAAGGTTACTTTAACTCAATCGGATTTCTCTAAACCCAATTGATATTTTATAAGCTCAATTACTTATTCCAGGCCAATCTCTTTGTTGTATGACCTCGTAGGTTCAATTCTATCTGGTAGTAGATATACAATGATCTGTATCAAAGTATCATTGAAACTCTTTTTAATGGGTCGAAATAATTTTACTCTAACTCATCAAGGATTGTCGATCCAGAGCAACCGTAGTGAGCTCTCACAATCTATCAGTGTACCTAGCAATATGTAGTGGCAACCCAGTCGAACCAAAATGAACCTCTAGATATAGTTAACGTATGATTCAGTCCCTCTATCATGAGTCCCGACTAGATGGCAGATCATGGATAAATTGTCAAACCTTAATATCAGTCATATAATAGATTCGATTAGCTCAAATTCAGTTGTGACTTTTATGAAAACTCTTTTTCATCAATCACACTACTGTGGCCATAGATTCTTGGACTTAGTCTTTCAAATTCTATAGAACTACTCTTTCTACCAAGATCGATAGATCCTATCTTAATGCACATCCTACTCCTACAGTGGATTAACTATCATCAATATCCACTATAAGAACTCATTGAGACCCATGTTTATATGTCAATTAAACTCCAGCAGCCTCAGATCAGATCAAAGAATTAGTCATACAACTATAGCATTGAGATGATCACTGACGATCAAGTAAAAATTCAAGTGATCTCTTATCTGGTCACACTCAGTACTGTTGTTATTTAATAACTACCCACACTCATCATTCAATATCTCTACACTATAGACTAAAACCCATCTATCCCAAAAAAAATGATCTGTGCACCAATCTATCCAGATCCTCCATGATGATCCTATGATGGAAGTATTTAGAAATTAAATATGTATCTCTAATTCTTAACACTTTGAGAATATATATCAAAATTAATTCCATGGATGATTCAAGATACATCACACTTGAATGAAAAATAAACTTGTCCTTTTATTGATCATATTAATGTATTAAGTATAAAATTATTCTTAGATTTATTACAATATGTCAGCCATATTGGCTTCTAGGACATACATCTAACATCTGTACATCCTTACGGATGAAGCACCTAAAGAACCTGCTGCCAAAGCTCCTCTTATCGTGAGAGACTTATCTGAAGGGGCTCAATGATCGCACAACTATGCATTGTGTGATGAGGGCAGCGATGAATGATGAACTTAACCGTAAGTTCGAGGATGCACAGTCAGAGAAGATCATTCAAAAGTTGAATTAGTCCTTTGGCACCTCTGAGGATACGAAGAGACACAAAACCTTTTGCATGATGTTCAATGTCCGTATGCGAGAGGTGCTTCAATCACCGATCATGTGCTATACGTGATTGAGCAGATTGAATGTCTGAGCAAATTTAACTTTTTGTTGCATGAATAGTTAGACAAAAATGCTATCCTCAAATCACTACCAATATCTTACCTATTCTTTCTCAGTCATTACAGAATGACGAAGCCTGCAGTAAACTATTATGATTTGCTAAGATTGCTGCAGACTTTTGAGAAGAACCACCAACTCCAAAAGGAGCCGGTGCATATTGTGGGAGGTTCATCTGCTGACCGTCGATCTCTAGAAGAGAAAAAAAGAAGAAGGTGCAAAAAACTTATGTCGTCGATCTTAAGCAGAGCAAAACATTAAAAGTTGATAAGAGTCAGGGGGAATACTTCTTTTGTAAGAAACTAGGTCATTAAAAAAGAAATTATCCTGCTTACATAGCCACTCTTGACCTAAACAGGCCTAAGAATAAGAGAAAGAAGTAAATGGTTGCTTCGCAAGGTACTTATATGATAATTTTTTATAATTTTTTTATTTGTGATACTACTACCTACATATTGGATACCGAAAGTTCGATTAATATATATAATTCATTGCAGAGACTGCATGTAAGTAGAAAGTTTCGAGAAAGCGAATGGTTCCTGAATGTTGGAGATGGAAGTCTTGTTCTCATCCTGACTTTAGAAACTTTGTAACTTGTCTTCGAGTTCAGTAGTGTTATATTAGATGATTATCATTATTGTCCCTTCTTTTTAATGAATATTATTTCTCTAGGCCTTTTGGTCAAACTTGATTTTAAAATTATAGTAAAAGATGATTTTTGTGATATCGTTATGAATGATACTGCAATCATGTGAGGACAAATAAGATATGGCATATACACAATATCACGGCCTGTTGGTGTAATATACATATCCAGTAAATATCTTAAATTAGATAATATCAGTGAATCTTACTTTTGGCATTGTAGGCTTGGTCATGTGAATAAGAATAGGATCGATAGGTTAATCAAGGAGCATGTCCTTGAAATAGATGATTGTGAAATATTACCTATTCTGAATCTTGTTTGCTTGGTAAGATAACTAAGTCATCTTTTAAGAAAAAATATGAAAGAGCCAACGATGTCCTGGGTCTAATACATACTGATGTATGTGGACCTATGAATATAAGTGTGAGAGGAGGATACTACTACTTCATTATGTTTGTAGATGACCTATTGAGGTATGGATATGTCTATCTTATGAAGTATAAATCAAAATCATTTAAAATGTTCAAATGATTCTATACTGAAATAGAAAAATAGATTGAAAAGAGTATTAAGACTCTTCGATCAGATCAAGGTGGTGAATACCTCACCAGTGAGTTCCTGACATATCTAAAAGAGAATAGAATTCTCTCACAGTAGACCTCTTTTGGAACACCATAACATAATGGGTGTTAGAAAGTAAGAATCGAACCTTGTTAGACATGGTCCGATCCATGATGGACTTTGTGAGTCTGTCAATCTTCTTTTGGTGGTATGCTCTAGAAACTACCTGCTATATTCTGAATAAAGTGCAGAGCAAGTCTGTCGATAAAATTTTGTATGAATTATATGAAAGAATAATACCCTATAAGTCAATTGCATATGGGATGCGATAGGATGTTTTCTATAATTTATCTTCTAGACTCATATAATTGATATTAATATTATTAATAAAATAGATATTTTTGATTCATTATATATTGCATCTTATTATTTTTAAGATTATAATAAACCCATAGGTCCAAGTAATAATTTTAGGTCATGATGAGATCACGCCAGTGAGATCTAAAATCTTGATAGCCATGACCTAAGATATTCTTAGTCATTGGTTCATTGAGTCAGGGATCAATGATATCGGTAAGACTGGTATGTCCTATGTATGCTCAGAAATGAGGGTGGTTGATTTCACAACCACTTGTATGGTGATACTAATACAAAGATATAGATGTTTATTAGAGAATGAGTTCACTAAATAGACCTGTGAGAGAACATCAGATGGAGTCTTATTTACATGTCAGCTGATGATTCTCTAGTGAAAGTTGTGTAAGTGATCCTTTGATCTGAGATCGTCATGATACCTTATGTACAGAATTCATATTTTGGTTTACTTCTAGGTTCTCTGATCCTTGCATGAGGTATTCTAGATGTAGTGAAGTATGCATGAAGGATGTGAGTGATCAATAAGAGATCAGTCACTCCTATAAGGAGAGCAAACATCCTATGTGATCTCATAGGTCGGTGATTTTGAAAATCTTTGGCCAAAGCAGGATAATAATTAGAAAAATTTTTAATATATCATCAACTGAATCATCACCTTCTGATGAGATACATATAGATAAGCAATTGGGTTTGATATATTTTCATACCCACAGCTTATCTGGAATATTGTTTGATTGAAGGATTGAATTACACGATAACTTACCATTAAAGAATATTTTAGTAATTTTTTATCAAAATTTTAAATCTTTTGGATAGTCATGACACATTGCTAGATATCAATCTTGACTTGTGAACCCATCAAAATTAAAAGAGTTTAATTCAAAAATTAATTAGGAAGAGTCCTAGTTGATTGAGACTCTTGGGCCGACCTAATCTGATTAGATTAAGGTTACATCAAGAGTCTGGGTTCAATGCTGGCTAGATTTAAAACCAATGGATCACACACTTTGAGATTTGATTTTGATCTAATTTAATTAAGATTTAATATAAATTTTAAGGGTTAATTTGATATGCTAGCAATTATATTAACCCAAGTTCCTAAATTGATTCGGTTCAAAGTGTTTGAGCTAAACTAGATTGGTTGTCTTTGACCTAATAGGATTGGGTCTATTTTAATTGGGTTCTTATCCAACTTGAAATAGTTTTAAGTGTGGAAGGACTCCCCTGTGCCCACCAGGTTCCATGCCAAAATAAAAGTGCCACCCTCTCTTAATTAACGTGGAAAGATGAAGAGTCTTTCTTAATGAAGGCTCTTATCTTATCCTATCACCTTGTATTCTCATTCAGATCCTTTATGATTTTATTGTTGGGAAATGTATCCCAAAAAGCCAATCGTCAAGCTATTGACGGTTGAGCAACCAAGTATTGTAATTAATTTGTTAATAAATAAAATATATTTGGCATTTTATCATAAGCTTTCATCTTCTAATGAACTCCGTTGTTATGATGAAATCTTAGGACTATTTAGATTCGATAAAGAGAAGATTTATCGATTAGTCCTTAAAACAGTTCATGACCAAATGATAGGCTGTTAATAAGGACGACAGCTTCTATCGAGCATAGGTCGCTGTAGGCCATATGGGTTGGTTGTCCTCTTAACCAAAGAGTGTGGAGACACTGGTATGGCATATAGGTGAGATGTACTGGTACATCATCATTGAACGTGACCAACTCCAGAGTATTCTACTGTCGAGAATGTCTCTGATGGGATATAGGTATAAGTGTCCCTTAGACTTGAGATCGCCTCAGTGACTTGTAAGCAACTCACTGTGCTTTGGTACTGGACTAACTGAATTTCTAATTCAGGGATGGAAGGCTTCTGGGCACAGTCAAGTACTTGCAAAGTCAGAGTGCGATCGAGATGGGATTGACCACTCCAAGAGTTGGAGAAGAATGAGTCGCTGTATTTCAATTTAGCAAAACCTTGGCCAGGATAATCCATCAGATGGATTTGATATTTTGAAATACAATGTGGACAACCTGATCAGAGTTGACAGTTGAACTCTGAGGTGTCCTATGATCATTTTGGTCAAGGGGATGAATTATATGAAAACTATATCCGCATGGGTTCTAAGGAAGTTGTTCTATACATTCGACCTATCCGATCGTCGGTACCATTGCTAGATGGTCACTTCGATTGGTACAAAATTTATTCCTATACTACCGACTTAGGTTCGGATCTATGAGGTCACACACATTAGAGTTCATGATCCGATCGGATGGTTGATCAATGATTAAGAATCGTTCTAGGGTTAAATGATCAAAACGATTGGCATTTAACCTAGTGCAAGTGTTGTAGGAGGATCAATTAGCAATTTGATTGCTAATTGACTTAATTTGATTAAGCCAATGGGCTGAGATTAAGTCTAATTAAATATGATTTAATTAGATTTGGTTTGGGCTTGATTGGATCAAGTCTAATTGGTTTATTGGATAAGCCAAGTGCAAGGAAAAACTAGTCCTAGTTCAACTAGGACTTGGGTCAATCTAATTTCTAATTTGATTAGAAAATTAAATCAGATTTAAATCTAATTTAATCTGATTAAATTAGGTTCTTAATTGGGTTAAGATCTATTTTAATTAGGTTGATCTAATTTTGGTTTGATTTGGTTTGAGAAATCAAATTAAAACAAGTCATGAGATAGAATCCTAGTAAGACTAAGATTCCACCTTGCGCCACATAAGCCTTCCCCACGCCCTCTCTCTTATTCAACGCCAATCTCCACTTATTTTGTGCAACAAAAGCCCTCTCCCAGGTCTCTCCCACGTTCACAAAAGGTTTTCTCTCTTCTTTCTTACATGGAAGGTGGTTTGGATCAAATCAAAAAGGAATAAGTTTGGATTTCGAATTCTATGAGATAGAGTTTTAGAAATCCAAAATCTTTCAATTTTGCACCGAATTTATTCAATTTTTTTTGGAATTTTTGTGGATTTTAGGGTACATATTTTCATCCTTTGCTGGTGATCCATGCATAAAAATATGGAGGAGGTGCTCAAGAGTTGGGCGCCCCTTAACTTGCCATGTTTGGATAAGCCTTGACTAGGTATTTGACCTAGACAAGGATTCTATCATATCTCTCTATATAAGATGAGTTTCTTTATGAAACATTTGAAGAAGATAGAGATTTAGAGACCTTTGGGCCATCAAAAATCAAAGAGAAAGACCTTTGGGTCGTGGAGATATAAAAGATACAAGTTAGGGTGTCTAGAGAGAGAAACGAGAAGAAGAAGAGGGTCTTCTTCTAGGGTTATTTGTTTTCATATCTTTTCTCCCTCCATCTTGAGTTTTCTGAGAGCGTCTCAGATTTAAAACTCTTACTTCTATTTTTATCTTTAGAAGAGTCCAAATCAAGAAGAAGGAGGTACTGATCAACCATCAAAGAAGGATCAGCGCAGTACTAGCATACTGTGCTGATTTCCTGAAGCAGGACTTCTGATCGAGATTCGTGGGCTCGTGTGGATGACTCCTAGAGGTCGGACGTGTGTGCAGCTTGCAACATCATCCTCAAGCCTGGATCAGCGAGGTTAGAACGTCTAACTTGCAAGGTAATAGATTTGATCTATTATTTAATACATACATTAGATGTAGTATAGAAACATGTTGATATGATCAACATGTAGTTCATGCTATATTTATATATTTTAATTTTTGATTTAATGCTATGTAATAATCATGTAATAAGATCTTAGATCTAGGGATTCTCTAATTTTAGAAAATAATTTTGATTTATTTTAGTCTTCCGCTGTATGATCTTGAAAAAGTTTCAAGATCTAACCTTGAAACCCTAGATCTGGTTCCTACAATTGGTATTAGAGCCTAAGTTCTTTATTACATGATTATTTATACATGCTTAGATTATTTTTTAGATTAGATCTAATTTATAATCTGATAATTAAATCTAAAATTAAAATTTTAGATTAATCACAAACTGCAAGGTTGTCCTGCTGTAAAGTTTACCCCTTACAGTGTAAAGGTTGTCCTAGTTTGTGTAGATCTATCTTTAATCATAAATTTGTTAGATATGATCTAGATTAAATTTATGATTTATTAGATTTAAAAGATATTTAAATCTAAAATAAAATCTCTTTGTTAATAATTTTTATGCAAAGAAATTATTTAAAGTTAAAATTATTTCAATTACATGAACCTGTTTAGATTAGATCTAAAGTAGTTTCATGTTTATTTCACTTGTATCTTGATTATGAATCAAACATGCAATATGGTTGGTAGAATCATATTGTAAAATTATTTTACAAATATAAAAATTATTTTTTGAAAAGCCGAACCCAACCCTCAGCTCAAAACTTAATTAAGAATTAAGAAGTTGTTTGATTAGGTTCTAGGATTGTGAATTGAAGAACCTAAGACACAAACTATAACACATTGGGTTAATGGGTTAGTGGGAATTAGGTCCATTAATTGGGTTAGACTATGGTTAGATTGAAGATGGACTTAATTAGAGAATTGACTAAATCTAATCAATTATTGTCTTAGATTAGGTCAAGGATTCTCTAGATCAATTACAATAGTTGTAGTTGGTCAAGTCCATGTCTTTAACGAGAACCAAATGGACTTGATTCTTGGCTAAGCGGTCTAGCACGAACTGTTAGGTTGATCTAATTGAAACTAATTAAACCAGTTGGTGTCTAAGGTAAATCAGACCGGTGGTTTTTAATTGGGATCACGCTTATCTGGCCATTTCTGATGGTGTCTAAGGCAAGCTTTGGCAGACCCTCCCACTGATTGAACTTACCTGACCTCTTGGTAAAATTATATTTTGATTGGATCACTTGACTATTTGAGCTGACCCATGTCAGCTAGGTAAATTAGTGTGACTGATTTAGGTGCTCCTAGACCAGCCCTTTTAATGGTCTCCCTTAAGCTGACTTGGTGAAGCCAGTGGGAGGATCATGATAAGTTGGTTCATCTGACCTCATCCTCTATATTATTTAAATCCTCTAAAATTATTAGGTCCTTAAAATGACAAAGTTATGGAGATAACTGAGTCATAGCCTCCCATTAAGGTGTTTGATAATGAGTCCATTAACTCAATAATCATTGCAATCCAAAGGCCTGGTGCTTGTTGACTAATAGAATTATCACTCATCATATGATGACTTGGAAGTGTCTCTCTAATGGTGGTTAGGTGAGCCAACCAAAGTTGGGCTTAATCATTCGTTGGTTAGATACACCAAGTATGATCATGTTAATGGTTGGACCTAACTGGATCCTTACAGTGGAGGCCAAAGCCTATTGATTAGGTTTCTGGGGCAAAATTAAAATTACTAGAAATTATTTAGAGAAACAATTGGTTATGAACCTACCCTTAGATGTACATGGGTTGGCCAACCAAAGTTGGGCTTGTGTGCAGTCTAAGTGGATTCTAGTACCCACTAAGGAATTAGGATAATTTCTCAATTGGAGGTAGAGGCTACCAATTCGAATAAAATAGTGGGAGAAACCTTTTGATTAAAGTCCAAATCCTTAGGTTTAATGAATCAATTACTAATTAGGTTATGGTTTTCTTTTGTACAGATATGGCCACTTCCCTATCGCTCCGATCATTGTTGGACAATGATAAGTTGGTGGGACCCAACTTCGGTAGCTGGTATCGAAAGTTGAAGATAGTCCTGGAGCATGAACGGATCCTATATGTGATAATGGATCTTGCACCTGAGGAGCTAGCTGTCAATGCACGTGGAACAGTCAGAGACACTTACCAGAAGTGGCTCAGTGACCAGACCACAGTGCGCTGTATCATGCTGGCTGCTATGAGCGATGAGTTCAGTCACAGATTCGAGATGGCTCAGCCAAAGGACATGCTTCAAGTGTTGGAGGATGCCTTTGGCACACCCGATGACGTGGAGAGGCACAAGACTAGTTGTGCCATCTTCAACGCCAAAATACGGGATGGTGCCTCTGTCACTGATCATGTATTGTACATGATCGAGCTGATGGAACGATTGAGCAAGCTCGGCTTTCCCTTGCATGAGCAGCTTGGGAAAGATGCAATACTGAACTCACTGCCCAAGTCTTATCTCCCATTCCTCACTCATTATAGAATGACAAAGCCTGAAGTAAACTACCATGGATTACTGGGGTTGCTTCAGAACTTTGAGAAAGATCACCAACTCCATAAGGAGTCGGTGAACTTAGTGGGAGGTTCGTCTTCTGGTTCTCGACCCTTTAAGAAAGGGAAGAAGAACAAGAAGAAGAAAGTGAAGAAGGTGCAAGTTCAAGCTGGGACATCAGTGCAGAGCCAGACCAAAATGATCAAGCCCGATAAGAGTCTATTCAACTGGCAAGCACCCTAGATTAGATAGTGTGTCAGATATCTACTTATGGCACTGTAGGCTAGGTCATATAAACAAGAACAGAATAAACAGGTTGACTCAAGAGGGAATCCTCGAAGTTAGTGATTGTGAATCTCTTCCAACCTGTGAGTCCTGTCTTCTTGGTAAAATGACCAAGTCACCTTTTACTGGAAAAGGTGAGAGAGTTACTGAGCTCTTGGGCCTAGTACATACTGATGTATGCGGGCCCATGAGCACCAGTGCTAGAGGTGGAAATTTTTACTTCATAACTTTCACGGATGACCTATCCCGATATGGATATGTCTATCTGATGAAACATAAGTCGGATTCATTTGAAATGTTCAAACGATTTCGAAGTGAAGTAGAAAAATAAACTGGAAAGAGTATTAAAACTCTTCGATCTGATCGAGGAGGAGAATACCTTTCTAGTAAATTTCTCACATATCTAGAGAGAATGGGATTCTCTCCCAATGGACTCCTCCAGGAATACCACAGCATAATGGTGTGTCTGAAAGGAGGAATCGGACTCTGTTAGACATGGTCCGATCCATGATGGGTTTTGCTAGCTTGCCGATATCTTTCTGGAGATATGCACTCGAATCGGCCTGTTATCTGTTAAATAGGGTTCCAAGTAAGTCTGTAATTAAGACTCCATATTGATATGAACAGGGCGTAAGCAGTACTTTCACACCTTAGAGTCTGGGGGTGCCCGGCCTATGTCAAATGATTAGTCACAGACAAACTTGGACCTAGGTCTGACAAATGCTCATTCATAGGGTACCCCAAAAGATAAAAAGATATTTTTTCTACCATGCTGATGAACAAAAGGTGTTCGTCAGCCTTAAGGCAATCTTTTTAGAAAAGGAGTTCCTTGGTGAAGGAACCGTTGCCTCTAAGGTTGAACTTGATGAAGTTCAACAGGTAGAAGGACCGACACCAATAGCTGAACCTGAGTCTGATATGATTAGATCATATCTGGAGCCCAATGTACCTACACCATTAAGGCGATCCGATAGAGTACCGCATCAGCCGACAGATACTATGATTTCTTGGTCCGAGACGGTGATCCCATCGATCTTGATGAGAATAATGAGGATCCGATCACCTATATGGATGCAATGCAGAGACCTGATTCCGAAAATGGCTTGAAGCCATGAAATCCGAAATGGAGTCCATGAAGGTCAACGATGTATGGACATTGGTTGACCCACCTGAAGGGGTTAAACCCATTGGGTGTAAATGGGTCTTCAAAAGGAAGAGGGGCGCAGACGGAAAGGTGGAGACCTATAAAGCCGTCTGGTCGCTAAGGGGTATCGTCAATATTATGGTATTGACTATGATGAGATGTTTTTCCTGTGGCAATGCTCAAATCCATTCGGATAATGCTTGCAATAGCTGCCATCTGGATTATGAGATCTGGCAGATGGATGTAAAGATGCTTTCCTGAATGGAGAGCTGACCGAAGAGGTGTATATGATACAACCTGAGGGGTTTACATCCACAAATGAGTCCAAGGTGTGCAAGCTTCAGAGATCCATTTATGGACTGAAGCAAGCTTCTCGAGTTGGAACATGCGTTTTGATAAGGTGATCAAAACATATGGCTTCATTAAGAATGGAGAAGAGCCCTGCATCTATAAATGGGCAAATGGTCCAGTTGTGGTATTCCTTGTCTTGTATGTGGATGACATTATCTTAATCGGGAATGACATCCCGCACTATAGGGAATAAAAATTTGGTTGTCATCACAGTTCTCCATGAAGGACTTGGGTGAAGCATCCTACATCCTAGGGATGAAGATCTATAGGGATAGATCTAAAAGGATGCTTGGGTTATCCCAGTCCATGTACATAGACACTGTGCTGAAGAGGTTTAGCATGGAGAATTCAAGAAGGGCTATCTACCGATAGGCCAAGGAATTTTTCTCTCTAAGAAAGATTGTCCGACAACTCCTGAAGAGAGAGAGCATATGAGTAGAGTCCCATATGCTTCAGCCGTGGGATCTATCATGTACCAATGACATGTACAAGACCAGATGTGGCATACTCACTAGGAGCAGTGAGTAGATACCAATCTGATCCCGGAGAAATCACTGAAAAGTGGTTAAAGCCATCCTTAAGTATTTGAGAAATACTAAGGACCAATGGTTGGTTTATGGCGAGTCAGATCTAAAACTTGTGGGGTTCACAGACTCTAGCTTCCAATCTGACCATGATGACAGCAGGAGCGTGTCGGGTTATATCTTTACTCTGAATGGTGGAGCCATCTGCTAGAAGAGTTCCAAGCAGCATACTGTGACAGACTCTGTTTACGAAGCGGAGTACATCGCAGTATCGGATGCCGCGAAGGAAGCTGTGTGGCTGAGAAAATTCATCAACGAGCTCGGAGTAGCACCCTCCCTCAATGGTCCGATCCTGCTCTACTGCGACAGCACTGGTGCCATAGCTCAGGTGAAGGAACCCAAAGCACATCAGTGGACGAAGCACATCTTGCACCGCTTCCACCGATCTGAGAGATCGTGGATCGAAGTGACGTCGACCTTCAAAAGATCGACGGAAAGGAGAACCTGGCTGACCCCTTCACTAAAGCCCTGGTGATAAAGGAGTTCGACAACCACAAGTCGAAGATGGATATTAGATACTGTACCGAGTGGCTTTAGGACAAGTGGGAGTTGTTGGAAAATATGTCCCAAAAAGTCAATCGTCAAGCTGTTGATGGTTGAGCAACCAAGTATTATAATTGATTTGTTAATAAATAAAATATATTTGGCATTTTTATCATAAGCTTTCATCTTCTAATGAACTCCGTTGTTATGATGAAGTCCTTAGGACTATTTAGATTCGATAAAGAGAGAATTTATCGATTAGTCCTTAAAACAGTTCACGACCAAATGATAGGCTGTTAATAAGGACGACAGCTTCTATTAAGCATAGGTCGCTGTAGGCCATATGGGTTGGTTGTCCTCTTAACCAAAGAGTGTGGAGATACTGGTATGGCATACAGGTGAGATGTACTGGTACATCATCATTGAATGTGACCAACTCCAGAGTATTCTGCTGTCGAGAATGTCTCTGATGGGATATAGGTATAAGTGTCCCTTAGACTTGAGATCGCCTCAGTGACTTGCAAGCAACTCACTGTGCTTTGGTACTGGACTAACTAATTTCTAATTCAGAGATGGAAGGCTTCTGGGCACAGTCAAGTACTTGCGAAGTCAGAGTGTGATCGAGATGGGATTGACCACTCCAAGAGTTGGAGAAGAATGAGTCGCTGTATTTCAATTTAGCAAAACCTTGGTCAGGGTAATCCATCAGATGGATTTGATATTTTAAATATAATGTGGACAACCTGATCAGAGTTGACAGTTGAACTCTGAGGTGTCCTATGATCATTTTGGTCAAGGGGATGAATTATATGAAAACTATATTGCATGGGTTCTAAGGATGTTGTTCTATACATTCGACCTATCCGGTCGTCGGGTACCATTGCTAGATGGTCACTTCGATTGGTACAAAAATTTATTTCTGTACTACTGGCTTAGGTTTGGATCTATGAGGTCACACACATTAGAGTTCATGATCCGATCGGATGGTTGATCAACGATTAAGAATCGTTCTAGGGTTAAATGATCAATACGATTGACATTTAACCTAGTGCAAGTGTTGCAGGAGGATCAATTAGCAATTCGATTGCTAATTGGCTTAATTTGATTAAGTCAATGGGCTGAGATTAAGTCTAATTAAATATAATTTAATTAATTTGGTTTGGGCTTGATTGGATCAAGTCCAATTGGTTTATTGGATAAGCCAAGTGCAAGGAAAAACTAGTCCTAGTTCAACTAGGACTTGGGTCAATCTAATTTCTAATTTGATTAGAAAATTAAATCAGATTTAAATCTAATTTAATTTGATTAAATTAAGTTCTTAATTGGGTTAAGACCTATTTTAATTAGGTTGATCTAATTTTGGTTTGATTTGGTTTGAGAAACCAAATTAAAACAAGTCATGAGATAGAATCCTAGTAAGACTAGGATTCCACCTTGCGCCACATAAGCCTTCCCCACGCCCTCTCTCTTATTCAATGCCAATCTCCACTTATTTTGTGTGATAAAAGCCCTCTCCCAGGTCTTTCCCACATTCACAAAAGGTTTCCTCTCTTTTTTCTTAAATAGAAGGTGGTTTGGATCAAATAAAAAAGGAATAAGTTTGGATTTCAAATTCTATGAGATAGAGTTTTAGAAATCCAAAACTCTTTCAATTTTGCATCGAATTTATCCAAATTTTTTTTAAAATTTTTGTGGATTTTAGGGTACATATTGTGCACCCTTTGCTGGTAATCCATACATAAAAATATGGAGGAGGTGCTCAAGAGTTGGGCGCCCCTTAACTTGCCATGTTTGGATAAGCCTTGACTAGGTATTTGACCTAGACAAGGACTCTATCATATCTCTCTATATAAGATGAGTTTTTTCATGAAACATTTAGAGAAGACAGAAGTTTGATAGACCTTTGGGCCATCCAAAATCAGAGAGAAAGACCTTTGGGTCATGGAGATATAAAAGACACAAGTTAGGGTGTCTAGAGAGAGAAACGATAAGAAGAAGAGGGTCTTCTTCTAGGGTTATTTGTTTTCATATCTTTTCTCCCTCCATCTTGAGTTTCCTGGGAGCATCTCAGATCTAAAACTCCTCCTTCTACTTTCTATCTTTGGAAGAGTCCAAATCAAGAAGAAGGAGGCACCTGATCGACCATCAAAGAAGGATCAGCGCAATACTAGCATACTGTGCTGATTTCTGAAGCAGGACTTCTGATCGAGATTCGTGGGCTCGTGTGGATGACTCCTAGAGGCCGGATGCATGTGCGGCTTGCAACATCATTATCAAGCCCGGATCAGTGAGGTTAGAACGTCTAACTTGCAAGGTAATAGATCTGATCTATTGTTTAATACATACATTAGATGTAGTATAGAAACATATTGATATGATCAACATGTAGTTCATGCTATATTTATATATTTTAATTTTTGATTTAATGCTAATAATAATCATGTAATAGGATCTTAGATCTAGGGATTTTCTAATTTTAAAAAATAATTTTGATTTATTTTAGTCTTCCGCTGTATGATCTTGAAAAAGTTTCAAGATCTAACCCTGAAATCCTAGATCTGGTTCCTACATTCATACCATTTTTTCATAGAAAATTTATGAGGTCTAGAAGAGGAGTCCTTCTATGTGAAGGCTCTCCTATGTCAAAAATAATACATAGTGATTTAATTCACCGCATGAGAAAGTGGAGCGCCAAAGGTTGGTGCCACTTGGTCCTTCCTCACATCCCATGGTCACCTATATATATGAGGTGTCCCATATGGATCTGGTGCTTGATTTTGATGAAACTTAGAGATAAGTGGCATATAAAAGAGATAAAAAATTCTAAAAAAAAATTGAAAAAAAAAAAAAATTGAGAGGCAAAATTTGTAAGAAGGGTGGTGAGAGAATTAGCAAGTATTGTTAATGTGCCCTAGGATTTGATTTTTTCATATGTTAAAGCCTAAAATCAAATTCTAGGCTCTGAGACATCTGAAGAGTGTCTTCTTAGTATGATTCTGGTGGCAAGATCGAAGGCGACTAGGCTTTGGTGTGATCATACTTCGAGTTCGAAGCCGACAGCATTCTTAAGATGATAAGGCTGCGATAGCACATCGGTTAGGAAGGATCTCGACCAACTACTATGTGGATCACCATTGGAGAGCTTCTATTTGGAGTCTTGTGGAGATCACCATTGTGCCATATTACTTTTTGATAAAAATATAAAATTCTATCCCTTTGTATGCTTATTTTTATTTTGATCGATATTGGCAAGGTGATTTTAGGATTTGGGTTTCAGCTCGATAGTTTTAACTGTTAAAACTATTTATTTTTTTATTTTAAAAATTTTAAAATTTGATTTTCACTGTGTGTCTGGAATGCAATAGTGGTAACAGAGCCACCCCTTTTAGATTCGATCAAATAAGTACAAAGTTGTAGTTTATAATTGTTCTTGTTCATATATTGCCAAAAAAATATTGCATCAATTTTTAGCATCAATTTTTTAAAATCAAAAATTATTTTTGATTTTATATGAACCATGGATTTAAATTTTAGTTATTAAAATTATAAATTTATGATAATTTAAAATTTATTGTTTCATGATTGCTGGATGCTTGAATCAATCTATGGTTAAGGGTGCTATGCATGCCTAATTTAATTAGGGTTTGCTTTCTTATTTGATATGTTTGACATATGTTAAGTCATTTTTGCCCCCTTATATAATTTTTGGTATGATTATATGATGGTTGTTATGACTTGTAAAAGCACGCCGAATTGCATAATATGTTTAGCACATTTTATGTAATTGTATTTAGGATGTGCCGAGATAAGTTCAAAGACCCTCTTAAACTTATATTAAGTTGTAATATCGGGACTCACTTTCAATTCAAATATCGAATTCATTTGATCAATTGGTGTCGAGGAAAGTATAAAAGGTGATTTTCTAATTAAGTCCATATGCTAGCCTGGCTAACTTTGTTAGTATCTAAGAAAATCTATAGGGAGTCTCCCACCTACTGACCCGATCAATTTGATCTTATTGAATTTCGAACTTAGATTGATTAGTGATGTAGACACTATAAGGGTCTTCCTTCAAACTTGGTCAATAGAGTATGTCAAGATCTTAGTGAGCTTGTTGGGCTATCCACAAGGCTTACTATAAAAATTGATATGATGTTGACTAAATGCATATTGATGCTTATGGCACATTTGAATAGTGTTATTTTGTTGTGCTATCCACAAGGGCAGAATTGTTGAAGTATGACCATATGAGATTGAAGAGTTAACTTAACTAGAACACCATAGTTTGTTGTGTTATCCACAAGACTATAAGTAATCTAGAGGCAAGAGAGAAAAATATTGAGAATTGTATGAGGTACAATTGGTAAAGAGTTATCTACTCTTGAACTCATGAATGCTTGTTATACTATCTACAAGGTGTTTGTGAGGAATAGGGATCTCAACCCCACTAAGAAACATAAGAATGTTTCTCATTTTTCATACTTGAGGGCTATAAAATTTGTTAAAATAGTGGGAGACACAATTAGATAAAAGTCCTAATCTAGTTGTGCATGTCATCTTGAGTTGTCTGCTTATATTATATTCTTGTTATTGTAGATTAACTATATATATGGCATCCTCACTATCTGTCACGCCCCTGACCCGAGATTGTGAATCGAGGATCATGGCAATCGCCGCATACTTATGAAGAACTCTCTCCATAAGCATGCAAGGCATCTCATCACGATATCAATGCATCACAGCAGAATAAATTCAAATATTTATTATTCAACTCTAATTCAAGTAATTAAAATAAATATTTTACATCCAATAAAATTTTACTAACAATAAAATAATAGGTCTAAGTTCAATGAAGTTGACAATGCAAAATCTCGCCTCTAAAAGCTCTGTCCCAATATCTCTTTCCACGCTCGAAATTAATTATCTGAATCTGAAAAATAGAAAGAAAGGTAATGAGCTAGACAGCCCAGTAAGTAACAAATATCTCAACTAGATAATTCAGATATTATCAAATTTTCAAGAATAATATTTCAATTAAACATAAAAATATATTTCATGCCGATTTAATGCAAATCCAATATTTTCAAATATTCACATATAATATAATCGTAATCCGATTCGATTCAAAACACTCGTAACTCAACAGCCTCGACTATGACCAACGTTTAACCCCTATTGGCGGGGTCCATAGAATACCAGCACACAACCCCCACTGGTAGGGTCCACAAACACCAGCACACAACCCCCACTGGCAGGGTCCACAAACACCAGCGCACAACCCCCACTGGCATGGTCCACTGAGTACAAACGTATAATCCTCATTGGTGGGGCCCACTGAAACATTGTTAGGCTGAGAGCATAAATCTGATCTGTATCAAAATACTTTGTACCATAATATATCAAAATTTTTCATTGAACATGTGCATAAATCGACATACTATAATATTTCAAAGGCTCTATTCTTTCAAAACATAATTTCATAAATCATACATAATTTCAGAGAATAATTATTTATTTTCAGAATAAATATGGAATATCTCGAGAAGATGATTCATTACTTACCTTTCATGGAGCACTGAATAAATAGATCGACTAACTTCTAGGAGATTCTTCAGTGCCTATGATCCAAAATTATATTTTTACATTAATTTTAATTCAAAATTCAATCTAAACAAATCTTAAATCAAAATCTCATTTAAAATCAGACTCTTCCCTAAACTCGATCAAAATCATCAAATGAAGCCTTCCACTATACTAATCCTAGAGGAATAACTTTAGAGAGAAAAAATCCATCAAGAGAGATAAACAACTTAGAGAGAGAAAATTTTAGAGAGAGAAAGTAGAGAGAGAAAGTCCAATTCCAGAGAGAGAAAATCAGGGTTCAGACTGAAAGAAGAGAGAGAAGAGAGAGAAACTCTCTCTCTCATCATTTTTTTTATTTTTATTTATTTATTTATTTTTTTATTTGTTTATATATATATATATAATATATATATATATATATATATTTATTTATTATTATTATTATTTTTTCTTTTCTTTTCTTTTCTTTTCTTTTCTTTTTCTTCTTTTTCTTCTTTTTCTTTCCTTTTCTTTTTCTCTTTTTTTTTTTCTTCTTTCTCTTTTCTTTTTCTTCTTTTTCTTTTCTTTTTCTTCTTTTTCTTTTTCTCTTTTCTTTTTCTTCTTTTTCTTTTCTTTTTCTTCTTCTTCTTCTCTCGGTTCCTTCCAGGCCGAACAGGGGACGGCAGTCCCCTCCTTGTGCCGGGCCGTTCAGGCCATGACCACCGTGGCGGAGGCCGGCGGCAGAGGGGGGCCATTCCCCCGGTCACAGAGAGGTATGGCCGGTGGTCGATTGCGATCGTCGGCGTCGGAAAATCCACGGGAAAAAGAGACCAAAATAGAGGTCCCTTTTTTTGACTGAAAATCGGTGACTCCCATCGCCGGCAGCCGCACACAAGGGCACGGGAGGAAGGGGAAGGAAGAGGGGAAGAAGAGGAAGACTCACCTCGGCCTCCGGTGACCCCACCGGCGGGCAATCACGGCGAGAATCAAAATGGTGTCCGCGGCTCCGATCGAGAAAAACAGGGAGAAAGAGAGAGGAAGGGGGCCGATGTTGGGTTTCTAGGAAAAGAGGAGGTCTTCTTATAGAGGGCCCTAGGACTTCGAGAGGTCCTAGGACTCCTAATTTGCCCGGATCTCGTCGGAGAAGAAGACTCCCGATGGGAGTCTTCTTCCCGGTTTTTCCTCTGTTTTTTTTTTTTTGAATGGGCTTGGGTCTGGCTGGATTGGGTTTGGTTTGGGCTCTAACATTCTTCACTCTTAAAAAGAAATTTCATCCTCGAAATTTTTCATACCTGTCACCATTGTATTGGAAGCCTGTGCATTCTGTTGAGTAAGCGCATACATTCTTCCCTGGGTTTTAGAAATCTGTCCACCACCCTTATGTTGTCCTTCATGAGTTCTTTGACCAACTTGATTTTCTGTATTTAGTGGGTAGCTAGCAATTTTATGATCCATTTGACCACATTTGAAGCAAGCACCTGTATTCCAATAGCAATCCTTGTCTGCATGATTTTTGCCACATCTGAAGCACGGCTCACCATCAATCTATTGAGTCTTATTGTCTACTGCTCCCTTAGCTGATCTTTTGATGTTTTTATTATTCTGCCCTTGTGTATCATTTGATTTTGCTCTCTTGCAATTCCTTGAGTAGTTCTTGTCATTCTACGGGGAGGCATGGTAACCTTGTAGTAGTAAAACCTTATTAGATTCATTTATCTATTTGTTAGGATAGATTTATTATGATGCTCATACTTTAACGTCCCAATATTCCTAATATTTACCCACCTACACTCATACTATGTCAAATTCTATGTGTCATAATTTATCCACTTATGCTCTGATACCATATTAATTGTCACGCCTCCGACCCGAAATTGTGAATCGAGGATCATGACAACCGCCGCATACTTATGAAGAACTCTCTCCATAAGCATACAAGGCATCTCATCACGATATCAATGCATCACAGCGGAATAAATTCAAATATTTATTATTCAACTCTAATTCAAGTAATTAAAATAAATGTCTTACATCCAATAAAATTTTACTAACAATAAAACAATAGGTCTAAGTTCAATGAAGTTGATAATGCAAAATCTCGCCTCTAAAAGCTTTATCCCAATATCTCTTCCCACGCTCGAAATTAATTATCTGAATCTGAAAAATAGAAAGAAAGGTAATGAGCTAGATAGCCCAGTAAGTAACAAATATCTCAACTAGATAATTCAGATATTATCAAATTTTTAAGAATAATATTGCAATTAAACATAAAAATATATTTCATGCCGATTTAATGTAAATCCAATATTTTCAAATATTCACATATAATATAATCATAATCCGATTCGATTCAAAACACTCGTAACTCAACAGCCTCGACTATGACCAACGTTTAACCCCCATTGGCGGGGTCCACAGAATATCAGCGCACAACCCCACTGGCAGGGTCCACTGAGTACCAACGTATATCCCCATTGACGGGGCCCACTGAAACATAGTTAGGTTGAGAGCATAAATCTGATCTGTATCAAAATACTTTGTACCATAATATATCAAAATTTTTCATTGAACATGTGCATAAATCGACATACTATAATATTTCAAAGGCTCTATTCTTTCAAAATATAATTTCATAAATCATACATAATTTCAGAGAATAATTATTTATTTTTGAATAAATATGGAATATCTCGAGAAGATGATTCATTACTTACCTTTCACGGAGCACTGAATGAATAGATTGACTAACTTCTAGGAGATTCTTCAGTACCTATGATCCAAAATTATATTTTTACATTAATTTTAATTCAAAATTCAATCTAAACAAATCCTAAATCAAAACCTCACTTAAAATCAGACTCTTCCCTAAACTCGATCAAAATCATCAAATGAAGCCTTTCACTATACTAATCCTAGAGGAATAACTTTAGAGAGAGAAAGTAGAGAGAGAAAGCCCAATTCTAGAGAGAGAAAATTAGGGTTCAGACTGAAAGAAGAGAGAGAAGAGAGAGAAACTCTCTCTCTCATCATTTTATTTATTTATTTATTTATTTATTTATATATAAATATATATATATATTTATTTTTATTTATTATTATTATTTTTTTCTTTTCTTTTCTTCTTTTTCTTTCCTTTTCTTTTTCTCTTTTTTTTTCTTCTTTCTCTTTTCTTTTTCTTCTTTTTCTTTTCTTCTTCTTCTTTTTCTTTTTCTTTTCTTTTTCTTCTTTTTCTTTTTCTCTTTTTTTTTCTTCTTTTTCTTTTCTTTTTCTTCTTCTTCTCTCGGTTCCTTCCAGGTCGAACAGGGGACGACAGTCCCCTCCTTGTGCCGGGCCGTTCAGGCCACGACCGCCGCGGCGGAGGCCGACGGCAGAGGGGGGCCATTCCCCCGGTCACAGAGAGGTATGGCCGGTGGTCGATTGCGATCGCCGGCGTCGGAAAATCCACGAAAAAAGAGACCAAAACAGAGGTCCCTTTTTTTGATCGAAAATCGGTGACTCCCGTCGCCGACAACCATGCACAAGGGCACGGGAGGAAGGGGAAGGAAGAGGGGAAGAAGAGGAAGACTCACCTCGGCCTCCGGTGACCCCACCGGTGGGCAATCACGGCGAGAATCAAAACGGTGTCCGCGGCTCCGATCGGAAAAAACAGGGAGAAAGAGAGAGGAAGGGGGCCGATGTTGGGTTTCTAGGAAAAGAGGAGGTCTTCTTATAGAGGGCCCTAGGACTTCAAGAGGTCCTAGGACTTCTAATTTGTCCGGATCTCGTCGGAGAAGAAGACTCCTATCGGGAGTCTTCTTCTCGATTTTTCCTCTATTTTTTTTTTTTTTGAATGGGCTTGGGTCTGGCTGGATTGGGTTTGGTTTGGGCTCTAACACTATCACTTAAAGGCATATTAGATGCAAACAAATTGATCAGACTAAACTACATGGACTGGTTGAGAAATTTGAGAAGTATTCTCACTTAGGATAAAGTCTCCTATATATTGAAAACACCTGCACCCGATACGATCGGAGAAGATACTTTCGAGGAGGAAAAGACCACATATAAGATATGAAAAGATGACAGTGTGACTGTCAAATGTATCATGCTTGTCTTGATGAGCAATGAGCTTCAAAGACAGCATGAAGATATGGATGTTTCCTCTATACTCCTTAATCTTAAGGAGCTGTATGGGAAACCAAGTTGAACTACAAGATATGAGATATCTAAGCAGTTGTTCCATACCCGCATGACTGAAGGCACCTCTGTGCAAACACATATCCTAAAGATGATTGATTTGATCACTCATCTGGGATAACTAAATTTTGCCATAAACAGTGAACTTAGCCAGAATTTGATTCTACAGTCTCTCCCCGACTCTTTCTCTCAGTTTGTCATAAATTACTATATAAACAAATTGAACATCAGCCTGCTTGAGCTGCTGAATATGTTGAAAACAGCAGAGAGCCATTTCAAGGGTGAAAAGGCTCTGGTTCTTCTTGTTGATAAGATCAACAAGAAGAAAGGCAAGAAGGGTTCCAAGAAAAAGCTAAACTCTAAGGCTGGCATCTCCAAGAAGAAGGCAAAGAAGGTCTCCACCAAAGGTACTTGCTATCATTGTGGCAAGGAGGGCCATTAGAAGAGGAATTGCAAGGAATACCTTGCAACTGTGAAACCAGCAAATATTACTAAAGATTTGTATATGATACAAATTAACTTATCATTAAGTACTTCAATTTCAGATTCTTAGATATTAGATACCGCTTGTGGCTTACATCTTTGCAAATCATTGCAGGATCTACAGAAAATAAAGAGTCTGAAAAAAAATAACTTCGAACTATTCGGTGCTAGTGGAGAGTCCATTCAGGCTGAAGTCATGGAAATTAAGATTTTGCTTTCGGACAAAGTTTTGAAACTGAAGACCTGTTACTATATTCTTAATATCATTAGAAATATTATTTATATACCATTATTATTAGAACAAGATTTTGAAATAAAAGTAAAGAACAATAATTGTGCTATATATTTTTTTAATGAATATTATGGAAATGCTTATATTGATAATGGTCTTTTGTTCCTATCACTTATTGATAATATACTTCATGTTGATAATATGAAGAATAGAAAGAGAGAGGAGATGAATATCACATACCTCTGGTACTGTCGATTTGGTTATATAAATAAGTCAAGAATTAACAAGTTATACAAAGATAAATTTTTTTATTCTTATGATTTTAAATTATATGGAACTTGTGAATCTTGTTCATGGGTAAAATGATCAAGACTCTTTTTACTAGACATGAAGAAAGGGCGAGTGACATTTTGAATCTTGTACATATTGATGTTTATGGTCTAATATCAACTGAAGCCAGAGGTGGATACTCTTACTTCATTACATTTACAGATGATAAGTCTAGGTTTGGATATATATATTTAATGAAATACAAATCCGAAGCCTTTAACAAATTTAAAGAGTATCAAAAAATGATTGAGAAACAAACTATTAAAAGTATTAAAGCTTTTCGATCTGATCGAGGAGGAGAATCTTGTCTAGTGAGTTCCTCGATCATTTAAAATAAAATGATATACTCTCTCAATAGACATCTCCTTACACTCTACAATTAAATAGAATTATGGAAAGGAGGAATCATACCTTATTAGATATAGTGCGATCCATGATGTATTTCATGGATCTTTCGATATTCTTTTAGGGATATGCTCTCGAGGTTGTAGTATATGTTTTAGATAAAGTACCTTCTAAATTTGTTTCTAACACTCCATATGAGATATGAAAAGAAAAAAACCCCAGTCTTAAGCATCTTAAGATTTGGGGATGCCCGACTTATGTAAAAACGTTAAGAGACATAAGCTAGATGCTAGAGCAGAAAAATTCAGGTTTGTGGGTTATCCTAAAGAGAGTATAGGATATTATTTCTACCATCCTACTCAACAAAAAATGTTTGTTGGTAGGCATACTATTTTTTTGAAGAAAGAGTTTATCCAAGAAAGGGGCAGTGTGAGGTTTGTTGAACTTGAGAAAGTTCAAAATCTACAACCCATCTAGGATTCATAAAATAATTCTCAACCAGATGTGCCCACTATTGAGGCATAGCTATTACACACATCTCCTCTTCGAAGGTCAAATAGAGTACGTAATGTACCACTCAGATATGGATTTGTCATTGAGAATGACAACACATCCCACATCATTGAGAATGATGATCCCACGATCTATTCGGAAGCTGTCATGAGTAGTGACTCTGACAAATGGATCAATGCCATGAAATCCGAAATAGACTCTATGTATACCAACCAAGTTTAGACTTTGGTGGATGCATCTGAGGGTGTGACCCCAATAGGCTGCAAATGGGTCTTCAAAAGGAAGATTGGAGTAGATGGCCAAGTAGAGACCTATAAGGTCAGGCTGGTGGCAAAAGATTTCAAACAAAAATAAGGTATTGATTATGAAAATTTTTTTTCATCGATAGCCATGCTCAAGTCTATTTAGATAATACTTGCTATTGCTGTATACCATGACTATGAGATCTGACAAATGGATGTCAAGACTGCCTTCCTCAATAGAAACTTTGAGGAAGAAGTCTATATGACTCAGCCAGAGGGATTTATCTCTAGTGGGAGAGAAAATCAAGTGTGCAAGCTGAATAGATCCATTTATGGATTAAAACAAGCATCGAGGAGCTTGAATATCCATTTTGATGAGACAGTCAAATTGTTTGGCTTTATCAAAAGTATGGATAAACCTTGTGTATACAAGAATACTAATAGAAGTGCTATTGTCTTCTTGGTCTTGTATATGGACGATATACTGCTCATTGAAATGATATCCCGATATTGTAATTGGTCAAGACATGACTATCATAAAAATTTTTCATGAAAGACTTGGGTGAAGCATCCTACATACTGGGCATAAAGATCTATAGGGATAGATCAAAAAGGATACTTGGCTTGTCCCAATCTAGGTATATAGACATTGTGTTGAAAAGATTCAACATGGAGGAAAGTAAAAGAGGTTACTTATCCATAGGTCATGGCATACAACTCTCTAAAAAAAATATATCCTAAGATATATGAAGAGAGAAATAGAATGAGTTCTATTCCTTATGCTTCGGCTGTAGGATTAATTATATATGCTATATACTAGGCTTGATGTAGCTTATGTCTTAGGCATTGTAAGCAGATTTCAGGCTGATCGCAGAGAGGATCATTGAAAAGTTATAAAAAATATACTCAAGTACTTATGAAGGACTAGAGATATTTTTCTAATATATGATGGATCTGATTTAAAACTGAAAGGTTATACTGATTCTAGTTTTCAATCTGATCCAGATGATAACAAATCCATATCTGGATATGTATTCATCTTGTATGGTGATGCGGTAAGTTGGAAGAGTTTCAAATAGTAAACTATTGCTGACTTGGTCACTGAGACTGAGTATATTGCTGCTAGTGAGGCTGCTAAGGAGGCTGTCTGGATAAAAAAATTCATCTCAGAATTAGGTGTGGTTCAAGGGATTGAACAACTAGTGCTCCTTTATTGTGATAATACTGGGACGGTTGCTTAAACCAAAGAATCGAGGTCTTATCATAAATCCAAGCACATCCTAAGACAGTTCCACCTCATTTGGGAGATAGTCGAAAGACATGATGTGATCGTGGAGCGAGTTGATACCAAAAATAATATAGCAGATCCATTTACTAAGACCTTGTCAATGCAGCAGTTTGACCGTCACTTTAATTGCATGGGCATCAAGTATAGGGGTGATTGACTTTAGTACAAGTGAGAGATTAAAAGAATAATGCCCTACAAATCAATCACATACGGGATGCGATAGGATATTTTCTATAATTTATCTTTCAGACTTATGTAATTGACATTAATATTATTAATAAAATAGATATTTTTGATTTATTATATGCTGCATCATATTATTTTTAAGATTATAATAAACTCCATAGGTCTGGATAATGATTTTAGGGTCATGATGTGATCACACTAGTGAGACTTAAAACTTTGATAGCCATGACCTAAAATATTTCTAGTCATTGATTTATTGAGTCGGGGATCAATGATATCGGTAAGACTGGCATGTCCTATATATGCTCAGAAATGAGGGTGGTTGATCTCACAACCACTTGTGTGGTGACACTAATACAAGGATATGGGTGCTCATTAGAGAATGAGTTCACTGAATAGACCTATGAGAGAATATCAGATGGAGTCTTATTTATATATTAGCTGATGATTCTCTAGTGAGAGTTGTGTAAGTGATCTTTTGACCTGAGATCATCATGGTACCTTGTGTACAAGAATTTATATTTTGGTTCACTTCCTAACTTGATTCTTTAATCCTTGCATGGGGTGTTCTGGATATGGTAAAATATATATTGAGGTTGTGAGTGATCAATAAAGGATCAGTCACTCCTAATAAGGGGAGCGAACATCCTATGTGATCTCATAGGTCGGTGATTCTGAAAGTCTTTGATCAAAGCAGGATGATAATTAAATTTTTTTTTTTAATATATCATCAATTGAATCATCATTTTCTGATCGAGATACATATAGATAAGTAATTGAGTTTGACATATTTTCATACCCATAGCTTATCTGGGATGTTGTTTGATTGAAGGATTGAATATATGGTAATTTATCACTGAAGGGTATTTTGATAATTTTTTATCAAAACTTTAAATCTTTTAGATAGTCATAACATATTGTTAGATATCAATTTTGACTTGTGGACTCATCAAAATTAAAAGAATTTAATTCAAGAATCAATTAGGAAGAGTTAGTTGATTGAGACTCTTCGGCTGACCTAATATGATCGGATTAGGATTACGTCAAGAGTCTGGGTCTATTGCTGGCTAGATTTGGAACTCAATAGGTTGTGTACTTTGAGATTTGATTTTTATCTAATTTAATTAAGATTTAATATAAATTTAAGGGTTAATTTGATATGCTAGTATATTGCATTAACCTAAGTTCCTAAATTAGTTCAGTTCAAAGTGTTTGAGCTAAACTAGACCAGTTGTCTTTGACCTAATGGGATTGGGTCCATTTTAATTGGATTCTTATCCAACTTGAAATAGTTTTAAGTGTGGAAGGACTCCTCTATGCCCACCAAGTTTTATGCCAAAATAAAAGTGCCGCCCCCTCTTAATTAATATGGAAAGATGAAGAGTCCTTCTTAATGAAGGCTCTTATCTTATCCTATCACCTTGTATTCTCATCTAGATCCTTCATGATTTCATGCTATTTTTTCTTGGAGAATTTATAAGTGCAGAAGAGGAAGAGTCCTTCTGTGTGAAGGCTATCTCATGCTAAAAATAATACACAATGATTTAATTCACTGCATGAGAAAGTGGACCACCAAAGGTTGGCACGCCTTGGTCCTTCCTCACATCCCATGGTCACCTATTTATATGGGGCATCCCATATGGACCTGGTGCTTGATTTTGGGTGAAAATTAGAGATAAGTGGCATGTAAAAGAGAAAAAAATTTTAGAAAAAATTAAGAAAAAGATAAGAAATAAAAAGGCAAAAATTGTAAGAAGGATGGTGAGAGAATTAGCAAGTGTTGCTAGTGTGCCCTAAGGTTTGATTTTTTGATGTGTTGGAGCCCAAAATCAAATCCTAGATTGTGAGATATCTAAAGAGTGTCTTCTTAGCATGATTTTGGTGGCAAGATCGAAAGCGACTGGGCTTTGGTGTGATCGTACTTCGAGTTTGAAGCCGGTAGCATTCTTACGAAGATAAGGCTGTGGCAGTACACCAGTTAGAAAAGACTTTGGCCAACTTCTATGTGGATCACCATTAGAGGGCTTCTACTTTAGAGTCTTATAGAGATTACCATCGTGCTATATTACTTTTTGGTGAAAGTATAAAATTCTATCCCTTTATATACTTGTTTTTGTTTTGATCGACATCGGCAAGGTGATTCTAGGATTTGAGTTTCGGCTTGATAGTTTTAACTATTAAAACTATTCATTTGTTCATTTTAAAAATTTTAAAATTTGATTTTTGCTGCGTGTTTGGAACCCAATAATATGAACTGGGCGTAAGCTGGTGCTCTCACACCTTAGGGTCTGGGGTGTCCAGCTTATATCAGGCATTTAAAGATAGATAAACTTGGACCTAAGTCTGATAAATATTTATTCATAGGATATCCAAAGAAAATTAAAGGGTACTACTTCTTTTACCTCTCTGCAGTGCAAAGGGTATTTGTCAGTAGTAGGACAGTCTTTTTAGAAAAAGAGTTCCTTAGAGAAGGAACTAATGCCTATAAAATTGAACTTGATGAAGTTCAAGAGGTGGAAGGATTGACACACACAGAATTAGATTTGATTGGAGAATCAAATTTGAAGTCAGTAGAGGCACCATTGAGGAGATTCGGTAGAGTACTGCATTAGTCAAACAGATACTATGATTTTTTGATTCGGGATGGTGACCTCATCGAACTTGATGAGAACGATGAGGATCCGATCACTTATATGGAAGCCATGTAGAGGCCTGACTCCCAGAAATGGCTTGAGGCAATGAAGTCTGAGATGGAGTCCATAGAGATCAATGGTGTATGGACACTAGTTGATCCACCTGAAGGAATAAAACCCATAGGGTGCAAATAGATTTTCAGAAGAAAAGGAGTGGATGGGAAGGTAGAGACCTATAAAGTCCATCTAGTTGCCAAGAGTTACCATCAGTATTATGGTATTGACTATGACGAGACGTTCTCTCCTGTGGTAATGCTCAAGTCTATCTAGATTATGCTTGCTATAGCTGCACACTTAGATTATGAGATCTGATAAATGAATGTCAAAATTATTTTTTTTAACGAAAAGCTGGAAGAAGAGGTGTATATGATACAGTCCGAAGGATTTAAATCCACAGACGAGTCAAAAGTGTACAAGCTAAATAGGTGTATTTATGGACTTAAGCAGACGTCTAGGAGTTGGAACATGCATTTTGATAAGGTGATCAAAATGTATGGCTTTATGAGGAATGGAGAAGAGCCTTATATCTACAAGTGGGCTATCGATTCTGTAGTCATCTTCTTTGTACTGTATGAGGATGACATACTGTTAATAGAAATGACATCCTAGTTTTGCAGAGTGTGAAGCTGTGGTTATCATCATAGTTTTCCATGAAAGATTTGAGAGAAGCATCTTACATCCTAGGGATGAAGATCTATAGAGATAGATCTAGAAGGTTGCTTGGATTGTTCCAATCCACGTATATTGATATCATGTTAAAGTGGTTCAATATGGAGAATTCTAAGAAATGTTATCTTTCGATAGGCCATGAAATTACTCTCTTCAAGAAGGATTGTCCGATAACCCCTGAGGAGAGAGAATGTATGAGTAGAATATTATCCTTCGGTAGTGGGATCTATCATGTACGTCGTGATGTGTACGAGGCTGGATATGGCCTATTCACTAGGGGTAGTGAGTAGATACCAGTCTGATTCAGACGAAAATCATTGGAAGGTTGTAAAGACTGTTGGAAATAGTGTCCCAAAGCCAATCGTCAGCCTGTTGACGGTTGTGCTCCTTTTGTATTAGTACATGAATTATAAATAAATAAAAGTTATTTTGATATTTTTTTATCACAAATGTTTCATCTTCTAATGAACTCCTGTGTTGTGGTGAAGTCCTTAGGACTATTTAGACTCGACAAAGGAGGATTTGTCACTTAGTCCTTAAACCTGTTCGCGACCAAATGATATGTTGTTACCAAGGACGACAACGTTTATCGAGCATAGGTCGTTGTGTGACATATGGGTTGGTTATCCTCATAACCAAAGAGTGTGGAGACACTGGTATGGCATACAGGTGAGATGTAATGGTACATCTGCACTGAACGTGACCGACTCTGGAGCTATTTCTGCTGTCAAGATTTGCTCTGATGGGATATGGGTCTAAATGTCCCTCCGACCTGAGACCGCCACGGTGACTTGCAAGCAACTCACTACACTTAGGCACTGGACTACCTGAATTTCTAATTCAGTGATGGAAGGCTGCTGGGTGTAGTCAAGTACTTGACTTGTCGGTGCGTGTGTCAAGATGGGATTGACCACTCCAGTTTAGGAGCTGTGTACAGTCGTATTTCAATTTAGCAAAACCTTGCCAGGATAGTCCTAGTGAGGAGTCACAGGACTAATTGAGTTGAGCACGATTCGAATGATCTCATCAGGGTTGACAGTTTAACCCTGAGTCGTCCTAAACACAGGGGTCAAAAGGGATAAATTATATGGTAACCATATTCACGTAGGTTCTAAATGTTGTGATTGCGACTATTCGATCTATCCGATCGTCGGGTCCATTGCTAGATGGTCACTTCGATTAGTACAGGAATTGATTCCTGTGCTATCGACTTAGGTTCGAACCTGTGGGGTCACACACATTAGAGGTTCCTTTCTGATCTGATGGCTGATTATGAGTCTTATGTGTCTGGGACTCTATGATTGAGAATTAGGATTCTCTGATCATGAGTTCCACACATGTTGGGTACCGGGGTCAAAATTTTGAATTTCAAATTTTGAATTTGAAATTTAAACTCTTCGATCAAGGTTTCGTATTGATGGACTTTGATACCCGATTGCCCATCGAATTTGGACTCAATAATTATGAGAGATTTTATTAGTGATTTGATCACTAATTTACTCAATTTTATTGAGTAATTATTTTTGGATCAAGTCCAATTGAATTGGATTTAGTTGGGTTTGACCCGATTAGGTTAAGAGTTGACCTAATCGTCGAGATGGTTTGGTCCCTGATTTGATCAGGGGTTGGGCTTAGTCAATTTTTGATTCGATTAGGATTTTATTGAGCTTAATTAAGCCTAATTAAGTTGGGTTTAATTTAGTCTAATTGTGCTTAACCTATTTTGATTAGGTTGGTTCAATTAAGATCAAACCACCATTTGAATTTGAATCCCTGCACCACCTTAAATCTCTGCGCCCATTTGAATTCACGAGAAGAAACTTCTCATAAATTTTTTCTCATGCAAAGCCCTTCTCACGCCCACTTTTGTGCACCATATGGATGGATAAAGCTAATTAGTTAACCATTCAAATTCAAAACGTGTTTGAATTTGAATGGATAACTTATCTCTTTTGCCTTCAAGCTTATCCATCTTGTGCGCCACATAATTCACACGAGAAAAAGTTTCTCATGAAACCTTTCCATGCACAAAGAGTCCACACCCTTCTCTTCTCATGCCACAAGTGGATAGGGATGAGTTGGTTTTCATTTGAATTCAAATTTGATTTGAATTCAAATGTGTAACCACTTGTCTTTATCCTCTCACGCGGATAAGACATGTTTTGAACTGTTTTAAAAGAGATAGGGAGCTGGGGCGTATGTAGAAAAATTTTGAGAAAGAAAGTGAGGCGTGAGGAAGCCTTGTGCATGAGGTGAAGGTCCAAAACCTTCTGAGAGAAAAAGAAAGAAAAGAAAGAAAATTGGGTGCAGGGTTTTTGGTGTGTACCCTAGGGTTTCTACCTAGGGTTCGGGAAGTGAGATTTGTGTGCCACGAGTGTCGTGAGTCCACCAAATTTCAGGGAGAGATCCATCAGCCTCTTAACTAACCAATCATGCAGATGATCTAGAGTATCTGAGGAGTCGGCACACATCGATCGAAGGAGTTCGATCAACATCAGCCATCAAAAGGGTGAAATCACGAACTAGCATTCGTGAGGAGCCGATCAGATGGGAGCTTCGTGTGGATGATCCGCAGAGGCCAGACACTAGTGTGGCTGTGATGTGATGATCAGAGCCCTTCGATGGTGATCAGATTACGGTGATCGACTACCCGCAAAAGATGATGTGTTCTGAACACAGTACAGTAAAAAGTTTACTGTTTCAAATTTGAATTTCAAATTTAAATGCATACTGTTGTATCATATTTAGATCCTAGTGTAGGATTAATTAGTATTAATTAATAAGATTAATTAATAATTCCACTATAAAATAGTAATTTTGAAAAAGTTTTAAAATTATCATTTTGCCCCTGCACTGAATTTTTGCTTCAAATGGTATCAAAGCATGGTTCTAGAATATGATATACATATGCATGCGTAGATTAAGGTGTAATCTATAAGTTCAAATTTGAAATTTAAAATTTAAAATTTGAATTTTAAATTTTGAAATTTGAATTTTGAAATTTGAAATTTGTTTAAAATTTCAAATTTAAAATTTAAAATTCGAAATTTAAAATTTGAAATTCAAAATTCAAAATTTAAAATTCAAAGATTAGAAATTTGAAATTTGAAATTTGGTTGAAATCTCAAATTTAAAATTTAAAATTTGAAATTTGAAATTCAAAATTCAAAATTTAAAATTCAAAGATTGAAAATTCAAAATTTGAAATTTGGTTGAAATCTCAAATTTGAAATTTGAAATTCAAAATTTAAATTTTGAAATTGATATATTTAGATATACTTGATCCAAGTAGCAAGTAATCTAATTGGGTTGGTTGCCATGGCCGTCCGGTCATAGGAGAAAAGTAGGGTTTAAAGGCCCTCTCTTCCCATTCGATGGGGTCTCCTATGGCGGTAGGGGTGCCGATGCAATTATATCCCATGCCGATGAAGCAGTGAAAGGACTTAATTATAAAATTTATTATGAATGTGTTAGATTAGATCTAAAAGAAAATTCATGATTTATTTTGAGTTATTTTCTGTTATGAAATGAGCAATAGGATTGCTGTTTATGAATTGTGCTGACCCGTTTGTGAAATGAGTCAACACATTTGGTGAACAGAAAATAAAATCTTTCAAAATTTGAAAATTATTTTCGAAATGCCAAACCCTGACCCATCAGTCCAAGCATTTAATTAAAAGAATTAAGTATTGTCTAGTAGGTCTAGAATTGTGAATTAAGACCTAAGACAATTGCATAAACTTGTGGGTCAATGGGTTAGATGAATTAGGTCCATAATTGGGTTAGACCTAAGGTTTGCTTAAAAATAGACTAAATGGAGTAATTGGTCAATCTAATCAAAAGTGAAATTAGATTAGGTCAAGGATACTCTAGACTCAACTTCAATAGTTGTAGTTGAATGGGTCCATGTCTTTAACTAGACCAAGATGGACTTAATTCATGGCTACGCGGTGGAGCCCTATTTACTAAGTTGATCAAAATTAAAACTAATGAACCGGTTGGTGTCTAAGGTAAGTTTGGCAGTTTTGACCAGTGGTTCTTAAGTGGGAGCTACTCGCATTGATTCGATCATTGACGAGTTAATGGCAAATCCCCATCACTGATCTCACTTACCTGGCCAATCTGGTAAGTTAGATTTTGATTAGATCACTTGGTGATTAGAGCTCACCCATGTCATTAGGTAAATCAGTGTGACTGATTTAGGTACTCCTAATGCCAGCTTTAATTAAATCTTTTTTAATCTGACTTGGTGAAGTCAGTGGGAGGATTGAAATTGGCTGGATGATTTCTTCTCTACTATCCTTTAATAAAATCCTCAAAAATTATTAGGTCTCTAAAATGATTAAGTTATAATGATAACTAAGTCAAAGCCTCCCATTAAGTGAGTGATAATGAGTCCATTAGTTCAATGATCATTGGAGGCCCAAAGGCCTGGTGCTCATTGGCTAATGGAATTATCATTCATAATATGATAATTTGGTTGAGTCTTTCTGATGGTGGTTAGGTTGGCCGGCCAAAGTCGGGCCTGATCATTTATTGGTCTGATTCACCAAATTAAGTCATGTTAATGGTTGGACCTAACCAGATCTTTTCAGTGGAGGCCAAAGCCTACTGATTAGGTTCTGGGGCAAAATCAATTACTAGAAGTTGTTTAGAGAAATAACTGGTTAAGAACCTACCCATAGATGCACATGAGTTGACCAACCAAAGTTGGGCTCGTGTGTAGTCTGTGTGGATTCTAGTATCCATTAAGGAATTAAAGTAATTCCTCGAATTGGAGGTTGAGGCTACCAGTTCATAAAAATATTGGGAAAAACTTTAGACTAAAATCCAAGTCTTTAGTATTAATTTATGTACTAATAGAGGTCTGGTTTTCCTTTATGCAGCTATGGCCACTACCCTGTCGCTCCGGTCATTATTAGATAATGACAAGCTCATGGGACCTAATTTTGATAGCTGGTATCGAAAATTGAAAATCATCTTTGAGCATGAGTAGATCCTTTATGTAGTAACGGATCCAGCACCTGAGGAGCTAGCTCTGAACGCTAGTAAGGCGATCCGAGATACTTACCTGAAGTGGCTCAATGACCGCACCACCATCTGATGTATTATGCTGGCAGCAATGAATGATGAGTTCAGCTGCAGGTTTGAGAACGCCCAGCCACAGGAGATGCTTCAAATGTTGAACGACTCCTTTGGCTCGCCTGACAACGTTGAAAGGCACAAAACTAGTTATGCCATTTTCAATACTCGGATGAGGGATGGGGCCTCAGTCACTGATCATGTACTGTACATGATCGAGATGATTGAGCGCCTGAGCAAATTGGGTTTTCCTCTGCACGAGCAGCTCGGTAAGGATGTGATCCTTAATTCCTTGCCCAAGTCCTTCCTCCCATTCCTTACTCATTTTCGAATGACAAAATCTGCAGTAAACTACCACGAGTTGTTGGGGTTGCTGTAGAACTTTGAGAAGAATCACCAGCTCCATAAGGAGTCGGTGAATGTAGTGGGAGGGTCTTCTTCTCGTCGTCGACCCTTTGGAAAGGGGAAGAAGAACAAGAAGGAGCAGCCTCATGCTGGGATGATTGCACAGGGTCAGACCAAGAAGCGTAAGCCCGACCAGAGCTAGGCGGAGTGCTTCTTTTGCAAGAAGCAGGGGCATTGGAAGAGGAACTGTCCTCAATACATTGCCTCCTTGGATCCGAACAGGCCGAAGAAGAAGCAAGGTAATTATATGATAACTCCTTGCAACTTTTTCATTTGTGATACTACTGCTTGGGTATTGGATATCGGAAGCCCTTATCATATTTGTAATTCGATGCAAGGTTTGCAGGTCAGTAGGAGATTTGATGAAGGCGAGAGGTTCCTGAACATTGGAGATGGAAGCAGAGTTCCAGTTCTAGCTTTAGGAATCATGAGTCTTGTAATTAATTCTCGTAATATAATTCTGAGTGAATGTCACTATTGTCCAAGCTTTTTATTAAATATTATTTCTGTAGGCCTTTTGGTCATGTACGGTTATGATTTTTTAATAAAAAAAAATATTTGCAATATCATTTTGAATGGTGTTACAATATTTGTTGGATAATTAAATAATAGAATTTACTTACTATCACAGCCTGTTAATGTGGTTCAAAACTTCGGTAAACACCCTAGAATAGATAATGTGTCAGAAGTCTACCTTTGGCACTGTAGGCTAGGTCATATCAATAAGAACAGGAAAAACAGGTTGGCTCAAGAAGAAATTCTTGAACTTGGTGATTGTGATCACTTCCAACCTGTGAGTCTTATCTTTTGGAAAGATGACCAAGTCACCTTTTACTGGAAAAGGTGAGCGAGCCAGTGAACTCTTGGGTCTGGTACATTCTAATGTATGTGGACCTATGAGCTCAAGTGCAAGAGGTGGATATTTCTACTTCATAACCTTCACAGACGACCTATCGAGGTATGGGTATGTCTA
>NC_026003.2:86482400-86502704 GCF_000442705.2 Elaeis guineensis | reverse complement strand
TAGCAGGGTCCACTGAGTACCAACGTATAATTCTCATTGGCGGGGCCCATTGAAACATAGTTAGACTGAGAGCATAAATCTGATTTGTATCAAATACTTTGTACCATAATATATCAAAATTTTTCATTGAACATGTGCATAAATCGACATACTATAATATTTCAAAGGCTCTATTCTTTCAAAACATAATTTCATAAATCATACATAATTTCAGAGAATAATTATTTATTTTCAAAATAAATATGGAATATCTCGAGAAGATGATTCATTACTTACCTTTCACGGAGTACTGAATGAATAGATCGACTAACTTCTAGGAGATTCTTCAGTGCTATGATCCAAATTATATTTTTACATTAATTTTAATTCAAAATTCAATCTAAACAAATCCTAAATCAAAACCTTACTTAAAATCAGACTCTTCCCTAAACTCGATCAAAATCATCAAATGAAGCCTTCCACTATACTAATCCTAGAGGAATAACTTTAGAGAGAGAAAATCCATCAAGAGAGAGAAATAACTTAGAGAGAGAAAATTCTAGAGAAAGAAAGTAAAGAGAGAAAGTCCAATTCCAGAGAGAGAAAATCAGGGTTCAGACTGAAAGAAGAGAGAGAAGAGAGAGAAACTCTCTCTCTCATCATTTTTTTTTATTTTTATTTTATTTATTTATTTATTTATTTGTTTATATATATATATATAAATATATATATATATATATATTTTTATTTATTATTATTATTATTTTTCTTTTCTTTTCTTTTTCTTCTTTTTCTTTCCTTTTCTTTTTCTCTTTTCTTTTTCTTCTTTCTCTTTTCTTTTTCTTCTTTTTCTTTTCTTTTTCTTCTTTTTTTTTCTTCCTTTTCTTTTCTTTTCTTCTTCTTCTCTCGGTTCCTTCCAGGCCGAACAGGGGACGGCAGTCCCCTCCTTGTGCCGGGCCGTTCAGGCCATGACTGCCGTGGTGGAGGCCGACGGCAGAGGGGGCCATTCCCCCGATCACAGAGAGGTATGGCCGGCGGTCGATTGCGATCGCCGGCGTCGGAAAATTCACGGAAAAAAGAGACCAAAACAGAGGTCCCTTTTTCCGATCGAAAATCGATGACTCCCGTCGCCAGCAGCCGCACACAAGGGCACGGGAGGAAGGGGAAGGAAGAAGGGAAGAAGAGGAAGACTCACCTCGGCCTCCGGTGACCCCACCGGCGGGCAATCATGGCGAGAATCAAAATGATGTCCGCGGCTCCGATCAGGAAAAACAGGGAGAAAGAGAGAGGAAGGGGGCCGATGTTGGGTTTCTAAGAAAAGAGGAGGTCTTCTTATAGAGGGCCCTAGGACTTCGAGAGGTCCTAGGACTCCTAATTTGCCCGGATCTCGTCGGAGAAGAAGACTCCTATCGGGAGTCTTCTTCCCGGTTTTTCCTCTGTTTTTTTTTTTTTTTGAATGGGCTTGGGTCTGGCTGGATTGGGTTTGGTTTGGGCTCTAAGATTCTTCACCCCTAAAAAGAAATTTTATCCTCGAAATTTTTTATACCTGTCACCATTGTATTGGAAGCCTGTGCATTCTGTTGAGTAAGCACATACATTCTTCCCTGGGTTTTAGAAATCTGTCCACCACCCTTATGTTGTCCTTCATGAGTTCTTTGACCAACTTGATTTTCTATATTTAGTGGGCAGCTAGCAATTTTATGATCCATTTGACCACATTTGAAGCAAGCACATGTATTCCAATAGCAATCCTTGTCTGCATGATTTTTGCCACATCTGGAGCACGGCTCACCATCAATCTGTTGAGTCTTATTGTCTACTGCTCCCTTAGCTGATCTTTTGATGTTTTTATTATTCTGCCCTTGTGTATCATTTGATTTTGCTCTCTTGCAATTTCTTGAGTAGTTCTTGTCATTCTACGGGGAGGCATGATAACCTTGTAGTAGTAAAACCTTATTAGATTCATTTATCTATTTGTTAGGATAGATTTATTATGATGCTCATACTTTAACGTCCCAATATTCCTAATGTTTACCCACCTACACTCATACTATGTCAAATTTTATGTGTCATAATTTATCCACTTATGCTCTGATACCATATTAATTGTCACGCCTCCGATCCAAAATTGTGAATCGAGGATCATGGCAACCGCCGCATACTTATGAAGAACTCTCTCCATAAGCATGCAAGGCATCTCATCACGATATCAATGCATCACAGCAGAATAAATTCAAATATTTATTATTCAACTCTAATTCAAGTAATTAAAATAAATATCTTACATCCAATAAAATTTTACTAACAATAAAATAATAGGTCTAAGTTCAATGAAGTTGACAATGCAAAATCTCGCCTCTAAAAGCTTTGTCCCAATATCTCTTCCCACGCTCGAAATTAATTATCTGAATCTGAAAAATAGAAAGAAAGGTAATGAGCTAGACAGCTCAGTAAGTAACAAATATCTCAACTAGATAATTCAGATATTATCAAATTTTCAAGAATAATATTGCAATTAAACATAAAAATATATTTCATGCCAATTTAATGCAAATCCAATATTTTCAAATATTCACATATAATATAATCATAATCCGATTCGATTCAAAACACTCGTAACTCAACAGCCTCGACTATGACCAACGTTTAACCCCCATTGGTGGGGTCCACAGAATACCAACGTACAACCTCCACTGGCAGGGTCCACTGAGTACCAACGTATAATCCCATTGGCGGGGCCTACTGAAACATAGTTAGGCTGAGAGCATAAATCTGATCTGTATCAAAATACTTTGTACCATAATATATCAAAATTTTTCATTGAACATGTGCATAAATCAACATACTATAATATTTCAAAGGCTCTATTCTTTCAAAACATAATTTCATAAATCATACATAATTTTAGAGAATAATTATTTATTTTCAGAATAAATATAGAATATCTCGAGAAGATGATTCATTACTTACCTTTCACAGAGCACTGAATGAATAGATCGACTAACTTCTAGGAGATTCTTCAGTACCTATGATTCAAAATTATATTTTTACATTAATTTTAATTCAAAATTCAATCTAAACAAATCCTAAATCAAAACTTCACTTAAAATCAGACTCTTCCCTAAACTCAATCAAAATCATCAAATGAAGCCTTCCACTATACTAATCCTAGAGGAATAACTTTAGAGAGAGAAAATTCATCAAGAGAGAGAAACAATCTAGAGAAAGAAAATTCTAGAGAGAGAAAGTAGAGAGAGAAAGTCCAATTCCAGAGAGAGAAAATCAAAGTTCAGACTGAAAGAAGAGAGAGAAGAGAGAGAAACTCTCTCTCTCATCATTTTTTTATTTTTATTTATTTATTTATTTGTTTATATATATATATAAATATATATATATATATATATATTTATTATTATTATTTTTTCTTTTCTTTTCTTTTCTTTTCTTTTCTTCTTTTTCTTTCCTTTTCTTTTCTCTTTTTTTCCTTCTTTCTCTTTTCTTTTTCTTCTTTTTCTTTTTTCTTCTTCTTTTTCTTTTTCTTTTCTTTTTCTTCTTTTTCTTTTTCTCTTTTTTTTTTTTCTTCTTTTTCTTCTTCTTCTCTCGGTTCCTTCCAGGCTGAACAGGGATGGCAGTCCCCTCCTTGTGCCGGGCCGTTCAGGCCACGGCCGTCGCGGCGAAGGCCGACGGCAGAGGGGGGCCATTCCCCCGGTCACAGAGAGGTATGGCCGGCGGTCGATTGCGATCACCGGCGTCGAAAAATCCATGGAAAAAAGAGACCAAAATAGAGGTCCCTTTTTTCGACCGAAAATCGATGACTCCCGTCGTCGGCAGCCGCGCACAAGGGCACGGGAGGAAGGGGAAGGAAGAGGGGAAGAAGAGGAAGACTCACCTCGGTCTCCGGTGACCCCACCGATGGGCAATCACGGCGAGAATCAAAACGGTGTCCGCGGCTCCGATCGGGAAAAACAGGGAGAAAGAGAGAGGAAGGGGGCCGATGTTGGGTTTCTAGGAAAAGAAGAGGTCTTCTTATAGAGGGCCCTAGGACTTCGAGAGGTCCTAGGACTTCTAATTTGCCCGGATCTCGTCGGAGAAGAAGACTCCTATCGGGAGTCTTCTTCTCAATTTTTCCTCTGTTTTTTTTTTTTTTTTTTGAATGGGCTTGGGTCTGGCTGGATTGGGTTTGGTTTGGGCTCTAACACTATCACTTAAAGGCATATTAGATGCAAACAAATTGATTGGACTAAACTACATGGACTGGTTGAGAAATTTGAGAAGTATTCTCACTTAGGATAAAGTCTCCTATATATTGAAAACACCTGCACCCGATACGATTGGAGAAGATGCTTTTGAGGAGGAAAAGATCACATATAAGATATGAAAAGATGACAGTGTGACTGTCAAATGTATCATGCTTGTCTTGATGAGCAATGAGCTTCAAAGACAGCATGAAGATATGGATGTTTCCTCTATACTCCTTAATCTTAAGGAGCTGTATGGGAAACCAAGTTGAACTACAAGATATGAGATATCTAAGCAGTTGTTCCATACCCGCATGACTGAAGGCACCTCTGTGCAAACACATATCCTAAAGATGATTGATTTGATCACTCATCTGGGATAACTAAATTTTGCCATAAATAGTGAACTTAGCCAGAATTTGATTCTGCAGTCTCTCCCCAACTCTTTCTCTCAGTTTGTCATAAATTACTATATAAACAAATTGAACATCAGCCTGCTTGAGCTGCTGAATATGTTGAAAACAGCAGAGAGCCATTTCAAGGGTGAAAAGGCTCTGGTTCTTCTTGTTGATAAGATCAACAAGAAGAAAGGCAAGAAGGGTTCCAAGAAAAAGCTAAACTCTAAGGCTGGCATCTCCTAGAAGAAGACAAAGAAGGTCTCCACCAAAGGTACTTGCTATCATTGTGGCAAGGAGGGCCATTAGAAGAGGAATTGCAAGGAATACCTTGCAACTGTGAAACCAGCAAATATTACTAAAGATTTGTATATGATACAAATTAACTTATCATTAAGTACTTCAATTTCATATTCTTAGATATTAGATACCGCTTGTGGCTTACATCTTTGCAAATCATTGCAGGATCTACAGAAAATAAAGAGTCTGAATAAAAATAACTTCGAACTGTTCGGTGCTAGTGGAGAGTCCATTCAGGCTGAAGCCATGAGAATTAAGATTTTGCTTTCGGACAAAGTTTTGAAACTGAAGACCTGTTACTATATTCTTAATATCATTAGAAATATTATTTATATACCATTGTTATTAGAACAAGATTTTGAAATAAAAGTAAAGAACAATAGTTGTGCTATATATTTTTTTAATGAATATTATGGAAATGCTTATATTGATAATGGTCTTTTGTTCCTATCGCTTATTGATAATATACTTCATGTTGATAATATGAAGAATAGAAAGAGAGAGGAGATGAATATCACATACCTCTGGTACTGTCGATTTGGTTATATAAATAAGTCAAGAATTAACAAGTTATACAAAGATAAATTCTTTTATTCTTATGATTTTGAATTATATGGAACTTGTGAATCTTGTTCATGGGTAAAATGATCAAGACTCTATTTACTAGACATGGAGAAAGGGCGAGTGACATTTTGAATCTTGTACATACTGATGTTTATGGTCTAATATCGATTGAAGCCAGAGGTGGATACTCTTACTTCATTACATTTACTGATGATAAGTCTAGGTTTGGATATATATATTTAATGAAATACAAATCCGAAGCCTTTAACAAATTTAAAGAGTATCAAAAAATGGTTGAGAAACAAACTATTAAAAGTATTAAAGCTTTTCGATCTGATCGAGGAGGAGAATCTTGTCTTGTGAGTTCCTCGATCATTTAAAATAAAATGATATACTCTCTCAATAGACATCTCCTTACACTCTATAATTAAATAGAATTATGGAAAGGAGGAATCATACCTTATTAGATATAGTGCGATCCATGATGTATTTCATGGATCTTTCGATATTCTTTTAGGGATATGCTCTCGAGGCTGTAGTATATGTTTTAGACAAAGTACCTTCTAAATCTGTTTCTAACACTCCATATGAGATATGAAAAGAAAAAAATCCCAGTCTTAAGCATCTTAAGATTTGGGGATGCCCGACTTATGTAAAAATGTTAAGAGACATAAGCTAGATGCTAGAGCAGAAAAATACAGGTTTGTGGGTTATCCTAAGGAGAGTATAGGATATTATTTCTACCATCCTACTCAACAAAAAATGTTTGTTGGTAGGCATACTATTTTTTTGAAGAAAGAGTTTATCCAAGAAAGGGGCAGTGTGAGGTTTGTTGAACTTGAGAAAGTTCAAAATCTATAACCCATCCAGGATTCATAAAAAAATTCTCAACCAGATGTGCCCACTATTGAGGCATAGCTATTACACACATCTCCTCTCTGAAGGTCAAATAGAGTACGTAATGTACCACTCAGATATGGATTTGTCATTGAGAATGACAACACATCCCACATCATTGAGAATGATGATCCCACGATCTATTCGGAAGCTGTCATGAGTAGTGACTCTGACAAATGGATCAATTCCATGAAATCCGAAATAGACTCTATGTATACCAACCAAGTTTAGACTTTGGTGGATGCATTTGAGGGTGTGACCCCAATAGGCTGCAAATGGGTCTTCAAAAGGAAGATTGGAGCAGATGGCCAAGTAGAGACCTATAAGGTCAGGTTGGTGGCAAAAGATTTCAAACAAAAATAAGGTATTGATTATGAAAAATTTTTTTCACCGATAGCCATGCTCAAGTCTATTTAGATAATACTTGCTATTGCTGCATACCATGACTATGAGATCTGACAAATGGATGTCAAGACTGCCTTCCTCAATAGAAACTTTGAGAAAGAAGTCTATATGACTCAGCCAGAGGGATTTATCTCTAGTGGGAGAGAAAATCAAGTGTGCAAGCTGAATAGATCCATTTATGGATTAAAACAAGCATCGAGGAGCTTGAATATCCATTTTGATGAGACAGTCAAATCGTTTGGCTTTATCAAAAGTATGGATGAACCTTGTGTATACAAGAATACTAATAGAAGTGCTATTGTCTTCTTGGTCTTGTATATGGACGACATACTGCTCATTAGGAATGATATCCCGATATTGTAATCGGTCAAGACATGACTATCATAAAAATTTTTCATGAAAGACTTGGGTGAAGCATCCTACATACTGGGCATAAAGATCTATAGGGATAGATCAAAAAGGATACTTGGCTTGTCCCAATCTAGGTATATAGACCTTGTGTTGAAAAGATTCAACATGGAGGGAAGTAAAAGAGGTTACTTATCCATAGGTCATGGCATACAACTCTCTAAAAAAAAATATATCCTAAGATATATGAAGAGAGAAATAGAATGAGTTCTATTCCTTATGCTTCGGCTGTAGGATTAATTATATATGCTATATACTAGGCTTGATGTAGCTTATGTCTTACGCATTGTAAGCAGATTTCAGGCTGATCGCAGAGAGGATCATTGAAAAGTTATAAAAAATATACTCAAGTACTTGTGAAGGACTAGAGATATTTTTCTAATATATGGTGGATCTGATTTAAAACTGAAAGGTTATACTGATTTTAGTTTTCAATCTGATCCAGATGATAACAAATCCATATCTGGATATGTATTCACCTTGTATGGTGATGCAGAAAGTTGGAAGAGTTCCAAATAGTAAACTATTGCTGACTTGGTCACTGAGACTGAGTATATTGCTGCTAGTGAGGCTGCTAAGGAGGCTGTCTGGATAAAAAAATTCATCTAAGAATTAGGTGTGGTTCAAGGGATTGAACAACTAGTGCTCCTTTATTGTGATAATACTGGGATGGTTGCTTAAACCAAAGAATCGAGGTCTTATCATAAATCCAAGCACATCCTAAGACAGTTCCACCTCATTTGGGAGATAGTCGAAAGACATGATGTGATTGTGGAGCGAGTTGATACCAAAAATAATATAGCAGATCCATTTATTAAGACCTTGTCAATGCAGCAGTTTGACAGTCACTTTAATTGCATGGGCATCAAGTATAGGGGTGATTGACTTTAGTACAAGTGAGAGATTAAAAGAATAATGCCCTACAAACTAATCACATACGGGATGCGATAGGATATTTTCTATAATTTATCTTTCAGACTCATGTAATTGACATTAATATTATTAATAAAATAGATATTTTTGATTTATTATATACTGCATCATATTATTTTTAAGATTATAATAAACTCCATAGGTCTGGATAATGATTTTAGGGTCATGATGTGATCACACTAGTGAGACTTAAAACTTTGATAGCCATGACCTAAAATATTTTTAGTCATTAATTTATTGAGTCGGGGATCAATGATATCGGTAAGACTGGCATATCCTATATATGCTCAGAAATGAGGATGGTTGATCTCACAATCACTTGTGTGGTGACACTAATACAAGGATATAGGTGCTCATTAGAGAATGAGTTTACTGAATAGACCTATGAGAGAATATCAGATGGAGTCTTATTTATATATCAGCTGATGATTCTCTAGTGAGAGTTGTGTAAGTGATCTTTTGACCTGAGATCATCATGGTACCTTGTGTACAAAAATTTATATTTTGGTTCACTTCCTAACTTGATTCTTTAATCCTTGCATGGGGTGTTCTGGATATGGTAAAATGTGTATTGAGGTTGTGAGTGATCAATAAAGGATCAGTCACTCCTAATAAGGGGAGCGAACATCCTATGTGATCTTATAGGTCGGTGATTCTGAAAGTCTTTGACCAAAACAGGATGATAATTAAATTTTTTTTTTAATATATCATCAATTGAATCATCATTTTCTGATCGAGATACATATAGATAAGTAATTGAGTTTGACATATTTTCATACCCATAGCTTATCTGGGATGTTGTTTGATTGAAGGATTGAATATATGGTAATTTACCACTGAAGGGTATTTTGATAATTTTTTATCAAAACTTTAAATCTTTTAGATAGTCATAACATATTGTTAGATATCAATTTTGACTTGTGGACTCATCAAAATTAAAAGAATTTAATTCAAGAATCAATTAGGAAGAGTTAGTTGATTGAGACTCTTCGACTGACCTAATATGATCGGATTAGGATTACGTCAAGAGTCTGGGTCTATTGCTGGCTAGATTTGGAACTCAATAGGTTGTGTACTTTGAGATTTGATTTTTATCTAATTTAATTAAGATTTAATATAAATTTAAGAGTTAATTTGATATGCTAGTATATTGCATTAACCTAAGTTCCTAAATTAGTTCAGTTCAAAGTGTTTGAGCTAAACTAGACCAGTTGTCTTTGACCTAATGGGATTGGGTCTATTTTAATTGGATTCTTATCCAACTTGAAATAGTTTTAAGTGTGGAAGGACTCCTCTATACCCACCAAGTTTTATGCCAAAATAAAAGTGCCGCCCCCTCTTAATTAATATGGAAAGATGAAGAGTCCTTCTTAATGAAGGCTCTTATCTTATCCTATCACCTTGTATTCTCATCTAGATCCTTCATGATTTCATGCCATTTTTTCTTGGAGAATTTATAAGTGCAGAAGAGGAAGAGTCCTTCTGTGTGAAGGCTATCTCATGCTAAAAATAATACACAATGATTTAATTCACTGCATGAGAAAGTGGACCACCAAAGGTTGGCACGCCTTGGTCCTTCCTCACATCCCATGGTCACCTATTTATATGGGGCATCCCATATGAACCTGGTGCTTGATTTTGGGTGAAAATTAGAGATAAGTGGCATGTAAAAGAGAGAAAAAATTTTAGAAAAAAATTAAGAAAAAGATAAGAAATAAAAAGGCAAAAATTGTAAGAAGGATGGTGAGAGAATTAGCAAGTGTTGCTAGTGTGCCCTAAGGTTTGATTTTTTGATGTGTTGGAGCCCAAAATCAAATCCTAGATTGTGAGATATCTAAAGAGTGTCTTCTTAGCATGATTTTGGTGGCAAGATCGAAAGCGACTAGGCTTTGGTGTGATCGTACTTCGAGTTTGAAGCCGGTAGCATTCTTACGAAGATAAGGCTGTGGCAGTACACCAGTTAGAAAAGACTTTGGCCAACTTCTATGTAGATCACCATTAGAGGGCTTCTATTTTAGAGTCTTATAGAGATCACCATTATGCTATATTACTTTTTGGTGAAAGTATAAAATTCTATCCCTTTATATACTTGTTTTTGTTTTGATCGACATCGGCAAGGTGATTCTAGGATTTGGGTTTCGGCTTGATAGTTTTAACTATTAAAACTATTCATTTGTTCATTTTAAAAATTTTAAAATTTGATTTTTGCTGCGTGTTTGGAACCCAATAATATGAACTGGGCATAAGCTGGTGCTCTCACACCTTAGGGTCTGGGGTGTCCAGCTTATATTAGGCATTTAAAGATAGATAAACTTGGACCTAAGTCTGATAAATATTTATTCATAGGATATCCAAAGAAAATTAAAGGGTACTACTTCTTTTACCTCTCTGCAGTGCAAAAGGTATTTGTCAGTAGTAGGACAGTCTTTTTAGAAAAGGAGTTCCTTAGAGAAGGAACTAATGCCTGTAAAATTGAACTTGATGAAGTTCAAGAGGTGGAAGGATTGACACACACAGAATTAGATTTGATTGGAGAATCAAATTTGAAGTCAGTAGAGGCACCATTGAGGAGATTCAGTAGAGTACTGCATTAGTCAATCAGATACTACGATTTTTTGATTTGGGATGGTGACCTCATCGAACTTGATGAGAACGATGAGGATCCGATCACTTATATGGAAGCCATGTAAAGGCCTGACTCCCAGAAATGGCTTGAGGCAATGAAGTCTGAGATGGAGTCCATAGAGATCAACGGTGTATGGCACTAGTTGATCCACCTGAAGGAATAAAACCCATAGGGTGCAAATAGATTTTCAGAAGAAAAGGAGTGGATGGGAAGGTAGAGACCTATAAAGTCCATCTAGTTGCCAAGAGTTACCATCAGTATTATGGTATTGACTATGACGAGACATTCTCTCCTGTGGTAATGCTCAAGTCTTTCTAGATTATGCTTGCTATAGCTGCACACTTAGATTATGAGATCTGATAAATGAATGTCAAAATTACTTTTTTTAACGAAAAGCTGGAAGAAGAGGTGTATATGATACAGTCTGAAGGATTTAAATCCACAGACGAGTCAAAAGTGTACAAGCTAAATAGGTGTATTTCTGGACTTAAGCAGACGTCTAGGAGTTGGAACATGCATTTTGATAAGGTGATCAAAATGTATGGCTTTATGAGGAATGGAGAAGAGCCTTATATCTACAAGTGGGCTATCGATTCTGTAGTCATCTTCTTTGTACTGTATGTGGATGACATACTGTTAATAGAAATGACATCCTAGTTTTGCAGAGTGTGAAGCTGTGGTTATCATCACAGTTCTCCATGAAAGATTTGAGAGAAGTATCTTACATCCTAGGGATGAAGATCTATAAGAATAGATCTAGAAGGTTGCTTGGATTGTCCCAATCCACGTATATTGATACCATGTTGAAGTGGTTCAATATGGAGAATTCTAAGAAATGTTATCTTTCGATAGGCCATGAAATTACTCTCTTCAAGAAGGATTGTCCGATAACCCCTGAGGAGAGAGAATGTATGAGTAGAATATTATCCTTCAGTAGTGGGATCTATCATGTACGTCATGATGTGTACGAGGCTGGATATGGCCTATTCACTAGGGGTAGTGAGTAGATACCAGTCTAATTCGGACGAAAATCATTGGAAGGTTGTAAAGACTATTGGGAATAGTGTCCCAAAGCCAATCGTCAGCCTGTTGACGGTTGTGCTCCTTTTGTATTAGTACATGAATTATAAATAAATAAAAGTTATTTTGATATTTTTTCATCACAAATGTTTCATCTTCTAATGAACTCCTGTGTTGTGGTGAAGTCCTTAGGACTATTTAGACTCGACAAAGGAGGATTTGTCGCTTAGTCCTTAAATCTGTTCGCGACCAAATGATATGTTGTTATCAAGGACGACAACGTTTATCGAGCATAGGTCGTTGTGTGACATATGGGTTGGTTGTCCTCATAACCAAGGAGTGTGGAGACACTGGTATGGCATACAGGTGAGATGTAATGGTACATCTGCACTGAACGTGACCGACTCTGGAGCTATTTTGTTGTCAAGATTTGCTCCGATGGGATATGGGTCTAAATGTCCCTCCGACCTGAGACCGCCATGGTGACTTGCAAGCAACTCACTGCACTTAGGCACTGGACTACCTGAATTTCTAATTCAGTGATGGAAGGCTGCTGGGTATAGTCAAGTACTTGACTTGTCGGTGCGTGTGTCAAGATGGGATTGACCACTCCAGTTTAGGAGCTGTGTACAGTCGTGTTTCAATTTAGCAAAACCTTGGCTAGGGTAGTCCTAGTGAGGAGTCACAGGACTAATTGAGTTGAGCATGATTCGAATGATCTCATCAGGGTTGACAGTTTAACCCTGAGTCGTCCTAAACATAGGGGTCAAAAGGGATGAATTATACGGTAACCATATTCACGTGGTTCTAAATGTTGAGATTGCGACTATTCGATCTATCCGATCATCGGGTACCATTGCTAGATGGTCACTTTGATTAGTACAGGAATTGGTTCCTGTGCTACCGGCTTAGGTTCAAACCTGCGGGGTCACACACATTAGAGGTTCCTTTTTGATCTGATGGCTGATTATGAGTCTTATGTATCTGGGACTCTATGATTGAGAATTAGGATTCTCTGATCATGAGTTCCACACATGTTGGGTACCGGGGTCAAAATTTTGAATTTCAAATTTTGAATTTGAAATTTAAACTCTTCGATCAAGGTTTCATATTGATGGACTTTGATACCCGATTGCCCATCGAATTTGGACTCAATAATTATGAGAGATTTTATTAGTGATTTGATCACTAATTAACTCAATTTGATTGAGTAATTATTTTTAGATCAAGTCCAATTGAATTGGATTTAGTTGGGTTTACCCGATTAGGTTAAGAGTTGACCTGATCGTTGAGATGGTTTGGTCTCTGATTTGATCAGGGGTTGGGCTTAGTCAATTTTTGATTTGATTAAGATTTTATTGAGCCTAATTAAGCCTAATTAAGTTGGGTTTAATTTAGCCTAATTGTGCTTAACCTATTTTGATTAGGTTGGTTCAATTAAGATCAAACCACCATTTGAATTTGAATCCCTGCACCACCTTAAATCTCTGCGCCCATTTGAATTCACGAGAAGAAACTTCTCATAAATTTTTTCTCACGCAAAGCCCTTCTCACGCCCACTTTTGTGCACCATATGGATGGATAAAGCTAATTAGTTAACCATTCAAATTCAATGCGTGTTTGAATTTGAATGGATAACTTATCTCTTTTGCCTTCAAGCTTATCCATCTTGTGCGCCACATAATTCACACGAGAAAAAGTTTCTCATGAAACCTTTCCACGCACAAAGAGTCCACGCCCTTCTCTTCTCATGCCACAAGTGGATAGGGATGAGTTTGTTTTCATTTGAATTCAAATTTGATTTGAATTCAAATGTGTAACCACTTGTCTTTATCCTCTCACGCGGATAAGACATGTTTTGAACTATTTTAAAAGAGATAGGGAGCTGGGCGTGCGTAGAAAAATTTTGAGAAAGAAAGTGGGGTGTGATAAAGCCTTGTATGTAAGGTGAAGGTCTAAAACCTTTCGAGAGAAAAAGAAAGAAAAGAAAGAAAATTGGGTGCAGGGTTTTTGGTGTGTACCCTAGGGTTTCTACCTAGGGTTCGAGAAGTGAGATTTGTGTGCCACGAGTGTCATGAGTCCACCAAATTTTAGGAAGAGATCCATCAGCCTCTCAACCAATCGTGCAGATGATCCAAAGCATCGAAGGAGTCAGCACACATCGATCGAAGGAGTTCGATCAACATCAGTTATCAAAAGGGTGAAATCATGAACTAGCATTCGTGAGGAGCCGATCAGACGGGAGCTTCATGTGGATGATCAGCAGAGGCCAGACACTAGTGTGGCTATGATGTGATGATTAGAGCCCTCCGACGGTGATCAGATTACGGTGATCGACTACCCGCAAAAGGTGATGTGTTCTGAACACAGTACAGTAAAAAAATTACTGTTTCAAATTTGAATTTTAAATTTAAATGCATGCTGTTGTATCATATTTAGATCCTAGTGTAGGGTTAATTAGTATTAATTAATATGATTAATTAATAATTTCACTGCAAAATAGTAATTTTGAAAAAGTTTTAAAATTACCATTTTGCCCCTGCACTGAATTTTTGCTTCAAAGACAACCCTTAAATATTTGAGAAATACTAAGGACCAATGGCTTATTTATGAAAATACTGATCTAAAATTTGTGGAATGCACTGATTTCAGTCAGATTGTGACGACAGTAGAAGCATATCAGGCTACATATTTATCTTGAATGGAGGAGTTATTTGTTGGAAGTATTTCAAGCAACATACTGTGGTCGATTCTACATGTGAAGTAGAATACATTGCTGTATCGGATGCTACGAAGGAGGTGGTGTGGTTGTAAAAATTCATCACCAAGTTGGGAGTTACACCTTATATTGATGGTCCTATCCTGTTGTATTGTGATAGCTCTAGTGCCATAGCTCAGGTGAAAGAACAAAAGTCACACTAGCGCACCAAGTATATTCTATACTACTATCACCTGGTATGAGAGATCATGGACTGAGGTGACATCTAGCTTCTGAAGATCGATGAAAAGGAGAACCTAGCCGACCCCTTCACTAAAGCTCTCGGGATCAAAGAATTCGATGATTTCAAATGAAAGATGGGTATAAGATACTGTCCTGATTGGCTTTAGTCTAAGTGGGAGTTGTTGAAAAATGTGTCATAAAATCAATCATATGATAATTGAGTTCTTTTTGTATATAAATTATTTATTGATAAATAAAAATTATTTTGATATTATTTATCACAAAGTTGCATCTTTCTTGTAGAACTCTTGTGTTGTGATGAAGTCCTTAGAGCTATATTAGTAATCGATAAAGAGAGAATTTATCGTATAGTTCTTAAACATGTTTGCGATCAAATGATACATTATTATAGAATGATGACATTTATCGAGTGGAGGTCATTGTGTGCTATATGAGTTGGTTATTTCTAAACTAAGGAGTGTGGTGATACTAGTATGGCATACAGGTGAGATGTAAGAGTACATCATCACTGAACAGATGACTTACCTGCTGAGCGTTCTGCTGTCAAGAGCTGCTCGAAAAGCATATGAGCGTAAGTGTCCCTCAGACCTGAGATCATCATAGTGACTTACAAACAACTTACTGTACTTTAATGTCGAACTATCTGAATTTTTAATGCAGTGATGGAAGGCTACTAGATATAATTAAGTACTTGTGAAGTCTGTGTGTGGATCAAGATGGGATTGACTCCTTCAAATTATAGGAGCTGATGTATCACTGTATTTTAATTTAGTAGAATTTTGGCTAAGATAATCCATGAGATGGATTTAAAATATTAAAATATAATATGGATAAAATACTCAGGGTTGATGGATAGGGATGAGTTGGTTTTCATTTGAATTCAAATTTGATTTGAATTCAAATGTGTAACCACTTATCTTTATCCTCTCACGCGGATAAGACATGTTTTGAACTGTTTTAAAAGAGATAGGGAGCTGGGGTGTATGTAGAAAAATTTTGAGAAAGAAAGTGAGGCATGAGGAAGCCTTGTGCATGAGGTGAAGGTCTAAAATCTTCTGAGAGAAAAAGAAAGAAAAGAAAGAAAATTGGGCGCAGGGTTTTTGGTGTGTACCCTAGGGTTTCTACCTAGGGTTCGGGAAGTGAGATTTGTGTGCCACGAGTGTCGTGAGTCCACCAAATTTTAGGGAGAGATCCATCAGCCTCTCAACCAATCGTGCAGATGATCTGGAGCATCTGAGGAGTCGGCACACATCGATCGAAGGAGTTCGATCAACATCAGCCATCAAAAGGGTGAAATCATGAACTAGCATTCGTGAGGAGCCGATCAGACGGGAGCTTCGTGTGGATGATCAGCAGAGGTCAGACACTAGTGTGGCTGTGACGTGATGATTAGAGCCCTCCGACGGTGATCAGATTACGGTGATCGACTACCCGCAAAAGGTGATGTGTTCTGAACACAATACAGTAAAAAGTTTACTGTTTCAAATTTGAATTTTAAATTTAAATGCATACTGTTGTATCATATTTAGATCCTAGTATAGGGTTAATTAGTATTAATTAATAAGATTAATTAATAATTCTACTATGAAATAGTAATTTTGAAAAAGTTTTAAAATTATCATTTTGCCCCTGCACTGAATTTTTGCTTCAAATGGTATCAAAGCATGGTTCTAGAATATGATATACATATGCATGCATAGATTAAGGTGTAATCTATAAGTTCAAATTTGAAATTAGAAATTTAAAATTTAAATTTTGAATTTTAAAATTTAAATTTTGAAATTTAAAATTTGTTTGAAATTTTAAATTTGAAATTTGAAATTTAAAATTTGAAATTCAAAATTTAAAATTTAAAATTCAAAGATTGGAAATTTAAAATTTGAAATTTGGTTGAAATCTCAAATTTAAAATTTAAAATTTGAAATTTGAAATTTAAAATTCAAAATTCAAAATTTAAAATTCAAAGATTGAAAATTCAAAATTCAAAATTTGGTTGAAATCTCAAATTTGAAATTTGAAATTTGAAATTCAAAATTTAAATTTTGAAATTGATATATTTAGATATACTTGATCCAAGTAGCAAGTAATCTAATTGGGTTGGTTGCCATGGCCGTCCGGTCATAGGAGAAAAGTAAGGTTTAAAGGCCCTCTCTTCCCATTCGATGGGGTCTCCTATGGCGGTAGGGGTGTTGATGCAATTATATCCCATACCGATGAAGCAGTGAAAAGACTTAATTATAAAATTTATCATGAATGTGTTAGATTAGATCTAAAAGAAAATTCATGATTTATTTTGAGTTATTTTCTGTTATGAAATGAGCAATAGGATTGCTGTTTATGAATTGTGCTGACCCGTTTGTGAAATGAGTCAACACATTTGGTGAACAGAAAATAAAATCTTTCAAAATTTAAAAATTATTTTCGAAATGCCAAACCCTGACCCATCAGTCCAAGTACATAATTAAAAGAATTAAGTATTGTCTAGTAGGTCTAGAATTGTGAATTAAGACCTAAGATAATTACATAAACTTGTGGGTCAATGGGTTAGATGAATTAGGTCCATAATTGGGTTAGACCTAAGGTTTGCTTAAAAATGGACTAAATGGAGTAATTGGTCAAATCTAATCAAAAGTGGAATTAGATTAGGTCAAGGATACTCTAGACTCAACTTCAATAGTTGTAGTTGAATGGTCCATGTCTTTAACTAGACCAAGATGGACTTAATTCATGGCTACGCGGTGGAGCCCTATTTACTAAGTTGATCAAAATTAAAACTAAAGAACCGGTTGGTGTCTAAGGTAAGTTTGGCAGTTTTGACCAGTGGTTCTTAAGTGGGAGCTACTCGCATTGATTCGATCATTGATGAGTTAATGGCAAATCCCCACCACTGATCTCACTTACCTGGCCAATCTGGTAAGTTAGATTTTGATTAGATCACTTGGTGATTAGAGCTCACCCATGTCATTAGGTAAATCAGTGTGATTGATTTAGGTGCTCCTAATGCCAGCTTTAATTAAATCTTTTTTAATCTGACTTGGTGAAGTCAATGGAGGATTGAAATTGGCTGGATGATTTCTTCTCTACTATCCTTTAATAAAATCTTCAAAAATTATTAGGTCTCTAAAATGATTAAGTTATAATGATAACTAAGTCAAAGCCTCCCATTAAGTGAGTGATAATGAGTCCATTAGTTCAATGATCATTGGAGGCCCAAAGGCTTGGTGCTCATTGGCTAATGAAATTATCATTCATAATATGATAATTTGGTTGAGTCTTTCTGATGGTGGTTAGGTTGGCCGGCCAAAGTCGGGCCTGATCATTTATTGGTCTGATTCACCAAATTAAGTCATGTTAATGGTTGGACCTAACCAGATCTTTTCAGTGGAGGCCAAAGCCTACTGATTAGGTTCTGGGGCAAAATCAATTACTAGAAGTTGTTTAGAGAAACAACTGGTTAAGAACCTACCCATAGATGCACATGAGTTGACCAACCAAAGTTGGGCTCGTGTGTAGTCTGTGTGGATTCTAGTACCCATTAAGGAATTAAAGTAATTCCTCAAATTGAAGGTTGAGGCTACCAGTTCGTAAAAATATTGGAAAAAACTTTAGACTAAAGTCCAAGTCTTTAGTATTAATTTATGTACTAATAGAGGTCTGGTTTTTCTTTATACAGCTATGGCCACTACCCTGTCGCTCCGGTCATTATTAGATAATGACAAGCTCATGGGACCTAATTTCGATAGCTGGTATCGAAAATTGAAAATCATCCTTGAGCATGAGTAGATCCTTTATGTAGTAACGGATCCAGCACCTGAGGAGCCAGCTCCGAACGCTAGTAAGGCGATCTGAGATACTTACCTGAAGTGGCTCAATGACCGCACCACCGTCTGATGTATTATGCTGGCAGCAATGAATGATGAGTTCAGCCGCAGGTTTGAGAACGCCCAGCCACAGGAGATGCTTCAAATGTTGAACGACTCCTTTGGCACGCCTGACGATGTTGAAAGGCACAAAACTAGTTGTGCCATTTTTAATGCTCGGATGAGGGATGGGGCCTCAGTCACTGATCATGTACTGTACATGATCGAGATGATTGAGCGCCTGAGCAAATTAGATTTTTCTCTGCACGAGCAGCTCGGTAAGGATGCGATCCTTAATTCCTTGCCCAAGTCCTTCCTCCCATTCCTTACTCATTTTGAATGACAAAGCCTGCAGTAAACTACCACGGGTTGTTGGGGTTGCTGTAGAACTTTGAGAAGGATCACCAGCTCCATAAGGAGTCAGTGAATGTAGTGGGAGGGTCTTCTTCTCATCGTCGACTCTTTGGAAAGGGAAAGAAGAACAAGAAGAAGAAGAACAAGAAGGTGCAGCCTCATGCTGGGACGATTGCACAGGGTCAGACCAAGAAGCGTAAGCCCAACCAGAGCCAGGCAGAGTGCTTCTTTTGCAAGAAGCAGGGGCATTGGAAGAGGAACTGTCCTCAATACATTGCCTCCTTGGATCCGAACAGGCCGAAGAAGAAGCAAGGTAATTATATGATAACTCCTTGCAACTTTTTCATTTGTGATACTACTGCCTGGGTATTGGATACCGGAAGCCCTTATCATATTTGTAATTCGATGCAAGGTTTGCAGGTCAGTAGGAGATTTGATGAAGGCGAGAGGTTCCTGAACGTTGGAGATGGAAGCAGAGTTCCAGTTCTAGCTTTAGGAATCATGAGTCTTGTAATCAATTCTCGTAATATAATTCTGAGTGAATGTCACTATTGTCCAAGCTTTTTATTAACTATTATTTCTGTAGGCCTTTTGCCATGTACGGTTATGATTTTTTAATAAAAAAAAATATTTGCAATATCATTTTGAATGGTGTTACAATATTTGTTGGATAATTAAATAATAGAATTTACTTACTATCACAGCCTGTTAATGTGGTTCAAAACTTTGGTAAACACCCTAGAATAGATAATGTGTCAGAAGTCTACCTTTGGCACTGTAGGCTAGGTCATATCAATAAGAACAGGATAAATAGGTTGGCTCAAGAAAGAATTCTTGAACTTGATGATTGTGAATCACTTCCAACCTGTGAGTCTTATCTTCTTGGAAAGATGACCAAGTCACCTTTTACTGGAAAAGGTGAGCGAGCCAGTGAACTCTTGGGTCTGGTACATTCTGATGTATGTGGACCTATAAGCTCAAGTGCAAGAGGTGGATATTTCTACTTCATAACCTTCACAGACGACCTATCGAGGTATGGGTATGTCTACTTAATGAAGCATAAGTCGGAGTCGTTTGAAATGTTCAAACTATTCCGAAATGAGGTAGAAAAATAAACTGAAAAGTGTATTAAAATTCTTCGATCTGATCGAGGAGGTGAATATCTTTCCAATGAGTTTCTAACGTATTTAGAGGAGAATGGGATTCTCTCTCAGTGGACTCCTCCTGGAACACCACAGCATAATGGTGTGTCTGAAAGGAGGAATCAGACCTTATTGGACATGGTTCGATCCATGATGGGGTTTGCTGGTCTACCGATCTTCCTCTGGGGATATGCGCTCGAATCGGCTTGTTACCTTCTAAA
>NC_026003.2:86373055-86482300 GCF_000442705.2 Elaeis guineensis | reverse complement strand
GGCACAAAGATGTAAGAAGGCTACATTGAGCAAAAGCGAGTGGCGACGACACTCCGATGCCTAGAAAGGTGACATCTTGGAAAGACAATTGGGTGGTTTTTAGCTTCAAGCAATAGGGGATCCATTTGTAGAGAGTCACACCTTGGTGCCTCTGACTGCCCCACTAGCCATGAGACACGTGCTATCGAGGGAGAGGCCTCGAAGACTGTGGCCATTAGGAATCGAGACGTCGATTGTGTTAGATGTATATCCTAGAAGCCAATTAGGCTGATATATATAAAACTTTCTAAGAGCATAATTTGTATCTTTTGACTCATTAATGAAATAAAATTAGATTATTTTTCATTCATATTTTTGTGTCCATGAATTATCAAAGAATTAATAAGATGATGGCACATATTCTCAAGAGTTAGAATTTGAGACATATGTCATTAATGATTAATTCTTAAATTACTTTCGATCGATGGATCATCATAGAGATTGGTAATTGGTCCATTAAGATTAATGCGATGGATCACTTTTTTTTGGATAGATGAGTCTTAAGTATATAGTATAGGACACTAGAGTGAGAGTGGCAGGTGGTTGTTAAGAATAAAGGTACCCGGAGTGTGATCAATACAAAATATCAGTTGGATGGCTATCCACTCATTAGTGACTTACTCGATACTACAGTAGTGTAACTAATCCTTAGATCTGTGGTATCTCGACTATTCACAATGAGACTGCTCTAGTTTGACTATACATAAATTTGATCCTTAGCCATATGGATCCTCGTAGTGCCATGTCTTGCTGTCGTAGGTTCATTATAGTAATGGATGTGCACCTAGATAGAATCTATAATCCTTGGTAGACAAGAAAGATGGTTTTATGTAATTTATGAGAAAGAGTTCAGAAGATCTTGATCAAGATAGTGTGAATAGTGGAAAGGAGTTTTCACATATTTCATATCAGAAACTCAAATCAAATAAATCCTACATATCACAGATGTTGTGATTTGATGAGTAATCTATAACCTCCATGTTGTCGAAATCCTGATAGAATAACTGTATCATATGGTAACTATACCTAGAGGTTCACCTTCTATTCTACTGGATTATCACTATATGTTGCTAGATGCCACTGGTGGATTGTGAGATCCACAAGATTATCTTGATGATCCATAATTCTCATTGGAAAAAATTAGAACTATTCTAATGATGTTGTGATGGAGATCGCAATATTCTCACTACCAACAAAATAGAACCTATAGGATCATACACAATAGGAGATTGAACTGATCAAATGGCTAGATGATGATTAAGAATCATTATATGATTCAGATTATCAATGTAATTGATAATTGGACTAACTTATAATTATTACAAGTAGCAAGGACTTAATCGTTAATGGTTAGCAAGTTTAAGGAGGACTTATGCAAATGTTGCATATCTTAATTTGATTGGATCAAATTAATTATAGCTAAATTCAATTTGAATAAAATAGGATTTGGTTCAATTAAATTTGGATCCAGGCTTAAGATAATTTGGGCTTAGGGTTCATGTACACAAAGGGTTTGAGCACATTGGGTGTTTGACACTAGAATCCTGGCTAATTGGGCTAACTTGGATTGGGCTACACCCTAGGGTTCTCTTGGGAGAAACCCTAGGTGCCACCCTTGAGCCAAAAGAGGCAGGTGGCACCTTATATAGGGCTCTCTTGGAGAAACCCTAGGTGCCAAACCATATAAGGAAACATATGGGGTGGCACCTAGGGTTAAGAGCCTCTATAAAAGAGTGGTTGTCCAAGGTTTTGTAGAGCTCTCTTATGCCTCAATAACCTCCATGCCTAAGCCTCCTCTCCTCTTCCTCCACACCCTAGAGCCCTTCTTCCTCCTTCTCTTGTGTGCAGAAATTTAGCAAAGGAGATCTTGAAGGTGCTTGATCCTACTGCAGTTCTCAATGAGTTGAAAACTTTTTCTCTATCAAGCAAAGGCTCTACAAGGGAGCTAGCACCTCAAAGAGCCAAAGAGTTACTGATCAGCCATCTATCTCTCTGTAGATATCTGTAGAGGCTGGGTACTTTTATGGCTTTAGAAGAACCAAAGATTTGAGGATCATCTATTGATGAAAGGTATGCAAGAAGATGAGATCTTCTTCCTTTTATTATAAGATATGTTTTAAATCCTTTTTCCTTTATGAGTATGTTCTTATTTTGATTTTCTTTAATCATGAACATCAGAGATCGGATCTCAGGGTGATTTTTGAAAATATTTTTTGATTTTGTTGCACATTTGATGCTAGGTCGGAAGAAAAGATTAGATCTTTTCTTCTCATTCAATCACCTTTTTCATATTTATTGATGCATGATTGCTAGAAAATTTCTTACAAATTATTATTTTCAATGCATCATCATCGCTGAAAAGGTATTCGATATTAAATGCTTAAAAATACAACCCACCAATATACAGTCTGAAAGAATTATGCCCTACAAACCAATCGCATATGAGATGCGATAGGATGTTTATTGTAATTTATCTTTCAAACTCATGTAATTAATATTAATATTATTAATAAAATTGATATTTTTACTTCATTATATGCTGCATCTTATTAATTTTAAGATTATAATGAACCCCATAGGTCTAGGCAACGATTTTAGAGTCGTAATGAGATCACGCCAGTGAGACCTAAATCCTTGATAGTCCTGATCTAAAATATTTCTAGTTGTTTGTACATTGAGTCGGAGATCAATGATACTGGTAAGACTGGCATATCCTATGTATACTCAGAAATGAGGGTGGTTGATCTTATAACCACTTATGTGGTGACACTAATACAAGGATATGGGTGCTCATTAGAGAATGAGTTCACTGAATTGACCTGCGAGAGAATAATTAGATGGAGTCTTATTTACATGTCAACTGATAATTTTTTAGTGAAAGTTATGTAAGTGTTCCTTTGACTTGAGGTCATCATGGTACCTTGTATACATGGATCCATGTTTTGGTTCACAACCTAACTTGATTCTCTGATCTTTGTATGGAGTGTTCTAGATATGGTAAAGTATGCATAGAGATTGTGAGTGATCAATAAGGGATCAGTCACTCCTAATAAGAGGAGCGAACATCCTATGTGATCTCATGGGACGGTGATTCTGAAAGTCTTTGGCCAAAGCAGGATGATAATTAGAAAAAGATTTTTAATATATCATCAATTGAATCATCATCTTTAGATTGAGATACATAAAGATAAGTGATTAGATTTGACATATTTTTATGCTCACAACTCATCTGAGATATTGTTTGATTGAAGGATTGAATTACATGAGAACTTACCACTGAAGGGTATTTTGATAATTTTTTATCAAAATTTTAAATCTTTTGGATAGTCATGACATATTGTTAGACATCAATCTTAACTTGTGGACTTGATAAAAATTGAAAGAATTTGATTCTGGAATCAATTTGGAAGAGTCCAAGTTGATTGGGACTCTTCGGGTGACCTAATCTCATTGGATTAGGGTTACATCGAAAGTCCGGATCCACCGCTAGCTAGATTTGGAGCCCAATGGATCACACACTTTAGGATTTGGTCTTAGTTTAATTTAATTAAAGTTTAATATAAATTTTATGGATTAATTTGATATGCTAGTACATTGTATTAATCCAAATTCCCAAATTGATTTGGTTCAAAGTATTTGAGCTAACCTAGACCAGTTGGCTTTGACCTAATAGGATTGGGTCAATTTGGATTGGATCCTCATCCAACTTGGACCAATTTTAAGTGGAGAAGGATTTCTCCACAGTCACTAAAAATCATGCAAAAATATAATTGCCAGCCACCTCAAATTAGCATGAGAAATAAAGAGTCCTTCTTAAAGAAGGCTCTTTATTAAATGCATTGCCTTAGAAGATAAATAAAAAATCCTATGTTTTAATGCCAAAAATTAATGAAATTTTTATGAAATATAGAGAAGGAAGAGTTCTTCTACTCAAAGTATTTAAATTACTAAAAATTTACTCGATGAATTTATTTGGCACATGGGAAGTTGTTGGAGCACCAAAAGTTGGTGCCCCTTCGTCCCATGTAATGTCCCCTGGTCCCCTACTTATAGGGGATGCCCTAGATGGCTTCTGGCTGAGATTTTTGGGTGAGCTAGAGAGAAGGGATTGAAAATCATAAAAAAAAATCTAAAAAAATTTTGAGAAAAAAAAGAGGAGAATTTGAGTGGCAAAAGTTGCTACAAGGGTGGTGAGATTTTCAGCAAGTGTTGCTGGAGTGCCCTAGGATTTGATTTTTTCATATGTTAGAGCCAAAAATTAAATCTTAGGTTATATGACATCTAAAGAATATCTTCTTGGTATTATTTTGGTGACAAGATCAAAAATAACTGGACTTTGGTACGCAAGTTTGAAGCCGACAGTATTCTTGAGAAGACAAGACTGTGGCTGCGCACTGGTTGGGAAGAACCTTGGCTAACTTTTGTGTGGATCACCATTGGAGGACTTCTACCTTGGGGTCTTGTAGAGAACACCAATGTGCCATTTTTCTATTTTAGTTAAAGTATAATATTCTATCTCTTTGCATGTTTGAATTTACTTTGATCGTGTACAGCAAGGGGATTCTAGGATTTTGGGTTCGAATCGATAGTTTTATTTGATAAAGATATTGATTTGGATGTTTTAAAAAATTTTAAAAATTACTTTCTACTACGTAGTCGAAATGCAATAGTGGTATCAGAGCCACCCTTATCTGATTCGATCAAACAAGTATAATTGAGTAGCTTAGAATTGTTCTTATTCATATCCTACCAAAAATGTAGCATTATTTTTGCATTGATTTTTCAAACTCAAAAAAAATATTTTTGACTTTTTATGAACCATGATTTTAAATTTTAATTATTAAATTATAAATTTATGATAATTTGAAATTTTATTATCATGGTTGCATGATGATTAAATCGATGTATTGCTAATAAGGGTGTTATGTATGCCTAATTAGATTAGAGTATGTTATATTATATGAATTTGTTACTCACATGTAATGACTTTGATTGTATTGGGAATAGTGTCCCAAAGCCAATCGTCAACCTGTTGACGGTTGTGCTCCTTTTGTATTAGTATATGAATTATAAATAAATAAAAGTTATTTTGATATTTTTTCATCACAAATGTTTCATCTTCTAATGAACTCCTGTGTTGTGGTGAAGTCCTTAGGACAATTTAGACTCGACAAAGGAGGATTTGTCGCTTAGTCCTTAAACCTGTTCGTGACCAAATGATACATTGTTACCAAGGATGAGAATATTTTTCGAGCATAGGTCGTTGTGTGCCATATGGGTTGGTTGTCCTCATAACCAAGGAGTGTGAAGACACTGGTATGGCATACAGATGAGATGTAATGGTACATCTACACTAAACGTGACCGACTCCGGAGCTATTTCTGCTGTCAAGATTTTCTCCGATGGGATATGGGTATAAATGTCCCTCCGACTTGAGACCGCCACGGTGACTTGCAAGCAACTCACTGCACTTAGGCACTGGACTACCTGAATTTCTAATTCAGTGATGGAAGGCTGCAGGGTGTAGTCAAGTACTTGACTTGTCTGTGCGTGTGTCAAGATGGGATTGACCACTCCAGTTTAGGAGTTGTGTACAGTCATATTTCAATTTAGCAAAATCTTGACCAGGATAGTCCTAGTGAGGAGTCACAGGACTGATTGAGTTGAACATGACTCGGATGATCTAATCAAGGTTGACAGTTTAACCCTGAGTCATCCTAAACACAGGGGTCAAAAGGGATGAATTATACGGTAACCATATTCATGTAGGTTCTGAATATTGTGATTGCGACTATTCGACCTATCCGATCATCAGGGACCATTGCTAGATGGTCACTTCGATTAGTACAGAAATTGGTTCCTGTGCTACCGGCTTAGGTTCGAACCTGCGGGGTCACACACATTAGAGGTTCCTTTCTGATCTGATGGCTGATTATGAGTCTTATGTGTTTGGGACTCTATGATTGAGAATTAGGATTCTCTGATCATGAGTTCCACACATTTTGGATACCGGGGTCAAAATTTTGAATTTCAAATTTTGAATTTGAAATTTGAACTCTTCGATCAAGGTTTCATATTGATGGACTTTGATACCCGATTGCCCATCGAATTTGGACTCAATAATTATGAGAGATTTTATTAGTGGTTTGATCGCTAACTAACTCAATTTGATTGAATAATTATTTATGGATCAAGTCCAATTGAATTGGATTCAGTTAGGTTTGACCCGATTAGGTTAAGAGTTGACCTAATCGTCGAGATGGTTTGGTCCCTGATTTGATCAGGGGTTGGGCTTAGTCAATTTCTGATTTGATTAGAATTTTATTGAGCCTAATTAAGCCTAATTAAGTTGGGTTTAATTTAGTCTAATTGTGCTTAATCTATTTTGATTAGGTTGGTTCAATTAAGATCAAACCACCATTTGAATTTGAATCCCTGCACCACCTTAAATCTCTGCATCGATTTGAATTCACGAGAAGAAACTTCTCATGAATTTTTTCTCATGCAAAGCCCTTCTCACGCCCACTCTTGTGCACCATATGGATGGATAAAGCTGATGAGTTAACCATTCAAATTCAAAGCATGTTTGAATTTGAATGGATAACTTATCTCTTTTGCCTTCAAGCTTATCCATCTTGTGCGCCACATAATTCACACGAGAAAGAGTTTCTCGTGAAACCTTTCCACACACAAAGAGTCCATGCCCTTCTCTTCTCACGCCACAAGTGGATAGGGATGAGTTGGTTTTCATTTGAATTCAAATTTGATTTGAATTCAAATGTGTAACCACTTGTCTTTATCCTCTCACGCGGATAAGACATATTTTGAACTGTTTTAAAAGAGATAGGGAGCTGGGGCGTGCGTAGAAAAATTTTGAGAAAGAAAGTGGGGCATGAGGAAGTCTTGTGCATGAGGTGAAGGTCCAAAACCTTCCGAGAGAAAAAGAAAGAAAAGAAAGAAAATTGGGCATAGGATTTTTGGTGTGTACCCTAGGGTTTCTACCTAGGGTTCGGAAAGTGAGATTTGTGTGCCACGAGTGTCGTGAGTCCACCAAATTTTAGGAAGAGATCTATCAACCTCTCAACCAATCGTGCAGATGATCTGAAGTATCGAGAGTCGGCACACATCGATCGAAGGAGTTCGATCAACATCAGCCATCAAAAGGGTGAAATCATGAACTAGCATTCGTGAGGAGCCGATCAGACGGAAGCTTCGTGTGGATGATCCACAGAGGTCAGACACTAGTGTGGTTGTGACGTGATGATTAGAGCCCCCGACGGTGATCAGATTACGGTGATCGACTACCCGAAAAGTGATGTGTTCTGAACACAGTACAGTAAAAAGTTTACTGTTTCAAATTTGAATTTCAAATTTAAATGCATGCTGTTGTATCATATTTAGATCTAGTGTAGGGTTAATTAGTATTAATTAATGAGATTAATTAATAATTCTCTGTAAAATAGTAATTTTAAAAAAGTTTTAAAATTACCATTTTGCCCCTGCACTGAATTTTTGCTTCAAATGGTATCAGAGCATGGTTTTAGAATATGATATACATATGCATGCGTAGATTAAGGTGTAATCTATAAGTTTAAATTTAAAATTCAAAATTTAAAATTTGAAATTTGAATTTTGAATTTGAAATTTGAAATTTGTTTGAAATTTAAATTTGAAATTTGAAATTCGAAATTTGAAATTTAAATTCAAAATTTAAAATTTAAATTTAAAGATTGAAAATTCGAAATTTGAAATTTGTTGAAATCTCAAATTTAAAATTTGAAATTCAAATTTAAAATTCAAAGATTAAAATTTGAAATTTGAAATTTGGTAGAAATCTTAAATTTGAAATTTAAAATTTGAAATTTAAATTTAAAATTTAAAATTTAAATTTTGAAATTGGTATATTTAGATATACTTGATCCAAGTAGCAAGTAATCTAATTGGGTTGGTTGCCATGGCCGTCCGGTCATAGGAGAAAAGTAGGGTTTAAAGGCCCTCTCTTCCCATTCGATGGGGTCTCCTATGGCGGTAGGGGTGCCGATCAATTATATCCCATACCGATGAAGCAGCGAAAGGACTTAATTATAAAATTTATCATGAATGTATTAGATTAGATCTAAAAAAAATTATGATTTATTTTGAGTTATTTTCTGTTATGAAATGAGCAATAGGATTGCTGTTTATGAATTGTGCTGACCCGTTTGTGAAATGAGTCAACACATTTGGTGAACAGAAAATAAAATCTTTAAAATTTAAAAATTATTTTCGAAATGCCAAACCCTGATCCATCAGCCAAGTACTTAATTAAAAGAATTAAGTATTGTCTAGTAGGTCTAGAATTGTGAATTAAGACCTAAGACAATTGCATAAACTTGTGGGTCAATGGGTTAGATGAATTAGGTCCATAATTGGGTTAGACCTAAGGTTAGCTTAAAAATGGACTAAATGGAGTAATTGGTCAAATCTAATCAAAAGTTGAATTAGATTAGGTCAAGGATACTCTAGACTCAACTTCAATAGTTGTAGTTGAATGGGTCCATGTCTTTAACTAGACCAAGATGGACTTAATTCATGGCTACGCGGTGGAGCCCTATTTACTAAGTTGATCAAAATTAAAACTAATGAACCGGTTGGTGTCTAAGGTAAGTTTGGCAGTTTTGACCAGTGGTTCTTAAGCGGGAGCTACTCGCATTGATTCGATCATTGACGAGTTAATGGCAAATCCCCACCACTGATCTCACTTACCTGGCCAATCTGTAAGTTAGATTTTGATTAGATCACTTGGTGATTAGAGCTCACCCATGTCATTAGGTAAATCAGTGTGACTGATTTAGGTGCTCCTAATGCCAGCTTTAATTAAATCTTTTTAATCTGACTTGGTGAAGTCAGTGGGAGGATTGAAATTGGCTGGATGATTTCTTCTCTACTATCCTTTAATAAAATCCTCAAAAATTATTAGGTCCCTAAAATGATTAAGTTATAATGATAACTAAGTCAAAGCCTCCCATTAAGTGAGTGATAATGAGTCCATTAGTTCAATGATCATTGGAGGCCCAAAGGCCTGGTGCTCATTGGCTAATGGAATTATCATTCATAATATGATAATTTGGTTGAGTCTTTCTGATGGTGGTTAGGTTGGCCGGCCAAAGTCGGGCCTGATCATTTATTGGTCTGATTCACCAAATTAAGTCATGTTAATGGTTGGACCTAACCAGATCTTTTCAGTGGAGGCCAAAGCCTACTGATTAGGTTCTGGGGCAAAATCAATTACTAGAAGTTGTTTAGAGAAACAACTGGTTAAGAACCTACCCATAGATGCACATGGTTGACCAACCAAAGTTGGGCTCGTGTGTAGTCTGTGTGGATTCTAGTACCCATTAAGGAATTAAAGTAATTCCTCGAATTGGAGGTTGAGGCTACCAGTTCGTAAAAATATTGAAAAAACTTTAGACTAAAGTCCAAGTCTTTAGTATTAATTTATGTACTAATAGAGGTCTGATTTTCCTTTATACAGCTATGGCCACTACCCTGTCGCTCCGGTCATTATTAGATAATGACAAGCTCATGGGACCTAATTTCGATAGCTGGTATCGAAAATTGAAAATCGTCCTTGAGCATGAGCGGATCCTTTATGTAGTAACGGATCCAGCACCTGAGGAGCCAGCTCCGAACGCTAGTAAGGCGATCGAGACACTTACCAGAAGTGGCTCAATGACCGCACTACCGTCCGATGTATTATGCTGGCAGCAATGAATGATGAGTTCAGCCGCAGGTTTGAGAACGCCCAGCCACAGGAGATGCTTCAAATGTTGAACGACTCCTTTGGCACGCCTGACGATTGAAAGGCACAAAACTAGTTGTGCCATTTTCAATGCTCGGATGAGGGATGGGGCCTCAGTCACTGATCATGTACTGTACATGATCGAGATGATTGAGCGCCTGAGCAAATTGGTTTTCCTCTGCACGAGCAGCTCGTAAGGATGCGATCCTTAATTCCTTGCCCAAGTCCTTCCTCCCATTCCTTACTCATTTTCGAATGACAAAGCCTGCAGTAAACTACCACGGGTTGTTGGGGTTGCTGCAGAACTTGAGAAGGATCACCAGCTCCATAAGGAGTCAGTGAATGTAGTGGGAGGGTCTTCTTCTCGTCGTCGACCCTTTGGAAGGGAAAGAAGAACAAGAAGAAGAAGAACAAGAAGGTGCAGCCTCATGCTGGGACGGTTGCACAGGGTCAGACCAAGAAGCGCAAGCCCGACCAGAGCCAGGCGGAGTGCTTCTTTTGCAAGAAGCAGGGGCATTGGAAGAGGAACTGTCCTCAATACATTGCCTCCCTGGATCCGAACAGGCCGAAGAAGAAGCAAGGTAATTATATGATAACTCCTTGCAACTTTTTCATTTGTGATACTACTGCCTGGGTATTGGATACCGGAAGCCCTTATCATATTTGTAATTCGATGCAGGGTCTGCAGGTCAGTAGGAGATTTGATGAAGGCGAGAGGTTCCTGAACGTTGGAGATGGAAGCAAAGTTTAGTTCTAGCTTTAGGAATCATGAGTCTTGTAATCAATTCTCGTAATATAATTCTGAGTGAATGTCACTATTGTCCAAGCTTTTTATTAAATATTATTTCTGTAGGCCTTTTGCCATGTACGGTTATGATTTTTTAATAAAAAAAAATATTTGCAATATCATTTTGAATGGTGTTACAATGTTTGTTGGACAATTAAATAATAGAATTTACTTACTATCACAGCCTGTTAATGTGGTTCAAAACTTCGGTAAACACCTAGAATAGATAATGTGTCAGAAGTCTACCTTTGGCACTGTAGGCTAGGTCATATCAATAAGAACAGGATAAACAGGTTGGCTCAAGAAGAATTCTTGAACTTGATGATTGTGAATCACTTCCAACCTGTGAGTCTTATCTTCTTGGAAAGATGACCAAGTCACCTTTTACTGGAAAAGGTGAGCGAGCCAGTGAACTCTTGGGTCTGGTACATTCTGATGTATGTGGACCTATGAGCTCAAGTGCAAGAGGTGGATATTTCTACTTCATAACCTTCACAGACGACCTATCGAGGTATGGGTATGTCTACTTAATGAAGCATAAGTCGGAGTCGTTTGAAATGTTCAAACTATTCTGAAATGAGGTAGAAAAACAAACTGGAAGTGTATTAAAATTCTTCGATCTGATCGAGGAGGTGAATATCTTTCCAATGAGTTTCTAACGTATCTAGGGAGAATGGGATTCTCTCTCAGTGGACTCCTCCTGGAACACCACAGCATAATGGTGTGTCTGAAAGGAGGAATCGACCTTATTGGACATGGTTCGATCCATGATGGGGTTTGCTGGTCTGCCGATCTTCCTCTGGGGATATGCGCTCGAATCGGCTTGTTACCTTCTAAATAGAGTTTCGAGTAAGTCTGTAGCCAAACGCCATATGAGATATGGATAGGACGTAAGCCAGTACTCTCGCACCTTAGGGTTTGGGGGTGTCTGGCTTATGTTAAACGTTTAATTACAGACAAGCTTGGACCTAGGTTGACAAGTGTAATTTTATAGGGTATCCAAAAGAGACCAAAGGGTATTATTTCTACCTTGCTGATGAGCAAAAGGTGTTTGTCAGCCTTAAGGCAATCTTTTTAGAAAAGAAGTTCCTTAGTGAAGGAACTGTTGCCTCTAAGGTCAACTTGACGAAGTTCGATAGGTGAAAAAATTGACACATGTTACTGAACTGAACCGGATTTGATTAGATCAGATCCAGAGCCCATTGATTATGCACCCTTAAGGCGGTCTGATAAAGTACCACATCAACCAGACAGATACTATGGTTTCTTGGTCCGAGATGGCGATCCTGTCGAACTTGATGAAAATGATAAGGATCCGATCACCTACATGGATGCAATGCAGAAACCTGACTCTGAGAAATAGCTAGAGGCCATGAAATTCAAAATGGAGTCCATGAAGGTCAACGATGTGTGGACATTGGTTGACTCACCCGAAGGAGTGAAACCCATAGGGTGTAAGTGGGTCTTCAAGAGGAAGAGGGCACAGACGGAAAGGTGGAGACCTATAAAGCCCGTTTGGTTGCAAGGGATATCGTCAACGTTATGGTATAGACTATGACGAGATATTTTCTCCTGTGGCAATGCTCAAATCCATTCAGATTATGCTTGCGATAGCTGCCCATCTAGACTATGAAATCTGACAGATGGATGTGAAGACAGCTTTCCTAAACGGAGAGCTGGACGAAGAGGTGTATATGATACAACCTGAAGGGTTCACATCCACAGATGAGTCTAAGGTATGCAAGCTACAAAGGTCCATTTATGGACTTAAGCAGGCATCTCAGAGTTGGAACATACGTTTTGATAGGACAATCAAAACGTATGGCTTCGTTAAGAACGGAGAAGAGCCCTGTATTTATAAGTGGGCTAATGGTCTAGTAGTAGTATTTTTGTATTGTATGTGGATGACATTCTCTTAATCGGAATGATGTCCCTGCATTACAGGAATAAAGATTTGGCTGTCGTCACAGTTCTCCATGAAGGATCTGGGAGAAGCTTCCTACATCCTAGGGATGAGGATCTATAGGGATAGATCCAAAAGGTTGCTTGGCTTATCCCAGTCACGTACATTGATACTATGCTGAAAAGTTCAGCATGGAGAATTCCAAGAAAGGCTATCTACCGATAGGCCATGAATTTCTCTCTCGAAAAGGATTGTCCGACAACACCTCAAGAGAGAGAGCATATGGGTAGGATTCCATATGCTTCGCAGTGGGATCTATCATGTACGCCATGACATATACACAACCAGATGTGGCATACTCACTAGGGGTAGTGAGTAGATACCAATCTGATCCAGGGAGAATCACTGGAAGGTTGTTAAAACCATCCTGAAGTATTTAAGAAATACTAAGGACCAGTGGCTTGTTTATGGTGAATCGACTTGAGACTTATAGGGTTTACAGACTCTAGTTTCCAGTCTGATCGGATGACAGCAAGAGTGTGTCAGGATTTATTTTTACCCTTAATGGTGGGGCTGTCTGCTGGAAGAGTTTAAGCAGCACACTGTGGCTGATTCAGTATGCGAGTGGAGTATATTGCTGCATCAGATGCTGCCAAAGAAGCGTGTGGCTGAGAAAATTCATCACCGAGCTCGGAGTAGCACCCTCCCTTGTTGGTCCAGTTTTGCTCTACTGTGATAGCTCTGGAGCCATTGCTCAGGCGAAGGAACCGAAGCACACCAGCGACGAAGCATATTCTGCACCGCTACCATCTCATCCAGAGATCGTGGATCGAGGTGACGTCGACCTTCAGAAGATCGACGGGAAGGAGAACCTGGCCGACCCATTCACTAAAGCCATTGCGGTGAAGGAGTTCAACGACTACAAGTCAAAGATGGGTATTAGATACTGCACCGATTGGCTTTAAGCCAAGTGGAAGATTGTTGGAATAGTGTCCCAAAGCCAATCGTCAGCCTGTTGACAGTTGTGCTCTTTTGTATTAGTACATGAATTATAAATAAATAAAAGTTATTTTGATATTTTTTCATCACAAATATTTCATCTTCTAATGAACTCCTGTGTTGTGGTGAAGTCCTTAGGACTATTTAGACTCGACAAAGGAGGATTTGTCACTTAGTCCTTAAACCTGTTCGCGACCAAATGATACGTTGTTACCAAGACGACAACGTTTATCGAGCATAGGTCGTTGTGTGCCATATGGGTTGGTTGTCCTCATAACCAAGGAGTGTGGAGACACTGGTATGCATACAGGTGAGATGTAATGGTACATCTGCACTGAACGTGACCGACTCCGAAGCTATTTCTGCGGTCAAGATTTGCTCTGATGGGATATGGGTATAAATGTCCCTCCGACCTGAGACCGCCAGGTGACTTGCAAGCAACTCACTGCACTTAGGCACTAGACTACCTAAATTTCTAATTCAGTGATGGAAGGCTGCTGGGTGTAGTTAAGTACTTGACTTGTCGGTGCGTGTGTCAAGATGAGATTGACCACTCCAATTTAGGAGCTGTGTACAGTCATGTTTCAATTTAGCAAAACCTTGGCCAGGGTAGTCCTAGTGAGGAGTCACAGGACTAATTGAGTTGAGCACGATTCGGATGATCTCATCAGGGTTGACAGTTTAACCCTGAGTCATCCTAAACACAGGGGTCAAAAGGGATGAATTATACGGTAACCATATTCACGTAGGTTCTAATATTGTGATTGCGACTATTCGATCTATCCAGTCATCGGTACCATTGCTAGATGGTCACTTCGATTAGTATAGGAATTGGTTCCTGTGCTACCGACTTAGGTTCGAACCTGGGGGTCACACACATTAGAGGTTCCTTTTTGATCTGATGGTTGATTATGAGTCTTATGTGTCTGGGACTCTATGATTGAGAATTAGGATTCTCTAATCATGAGTTCCACACATTTTGGGTACCGGGGTCAAAATTTTGAATTTCAAATTTTGAATTTAAATTTGAACTCTTCGATCAAGGTTTCATATTGATGGACTTTGATACCCGATTGCCCATAGGATTTGGACTCAATAATTATGAGAGGTTTTATTAGTGATTTGATCGCTAATTAACTCAATTTGATTGAGTAATTATTTTTGGATCAAGTCCAATTGAATTGGATTCAGTTGGATTTGACCCGATTAGGTTAAGAGTTGACCTAATCGTCGAGATGGTTTGGTCCCTGATTTGATCAGGGTTGGGCTTAGTCAATTTTTGATTTGATTAAATTTTATTGAGCTAATTAAGCCTAATTAAGTTAGGTTTAATTTAGTCTAGTTATGCTTAACCTATTTTGATTAGGTTGGTTCAATTAAGATCAAACCACCATTTGAATTTGAATCCCTGCACCACCTTAAATCTCTGCGCCCATTTGAATTCACGAGAAAAACTTCTCATGAATTTTTTCTCATGGAAAGCCCTTCTCACACCCACTTTTGTGCATCATATGGATGGATAAAGCTGATTAGTTAACCATTCAAATTCAAAGCGTGTTTGAATTTGAATGGATAACTTATCTCTTTTGCCTTCAAGCTTATCCATCTTGTGCGCCACATAATTCACACGAGAAAAAGTTTCTCATGAAACCTTTCCACGCACAAAGAGTCCACGCCCTTCTCTTATCATGCCACAAGTGGATAGGGATGAGTTTGTTTTCATTTGAATTCAAATTTGATTTGAATTCAAATGTGTAACCACTTGTCTTTATCCTCTCACGCGGATAAGACATGTTTTGAACTATTTTAAAAGAGATAGGGAGCTGGGGCGTGCGTAGAAAAATTTTGAGAAAGAAAGTGGGGTGTGATAAAGCCTTGTATGTAAGGTGAAGGTCTAAAACCTTTCGAGAGAAAAAGAAAGAAAAGAAAGAAAATTGGGTGCAGGGTTTTTGGTGTGTACCCTAGGGTTTCTACCTAGGGTTCGAGAAGTGAGATTTGTGTGCCACGAGTGTCATGAGTCCACCAAATTTCAGGAAGAGATCCATCAGCCTCTCAACCAATCGTGCAGATGATCCAAAGCATCGAAGGAGTCAGCACACATCGATCGAAGGAGTTCGATCAACATCAGCCATCAAAAGGGTGAAATCATGAACTAGCATTCGTGAGGAGCCGATCAGACGGGAGCTTCATGTGGATGATCAGCAGAGGCCAGACACTAGTGTGGCTATGATGTGATGATTAGAGCCCTCCGACGGTGATCAGATTGCGGTGATCGACTACCCGCAAAAGGTGATGTGTTCTGAACACAGTACAGTAAAAAAATTACTGTTTCAAATTTGAATTTTAAATTTAAATGCATGCTGTTGTATCATATTTAGATCCTAGTGTAGGGTTAATTAGTATTAATTAATATGATTAATTAATAATTTCACTACAAAATAGTAATTTTGAAAAAGTTTTAAAATTACCATTTTGCCCCTGCACTGAATTTTTGCTTTAAAGACAACCCTTAAATATTTGAGAAATACTAAGGACCAATGGCTTATTTATGAAAATACTGATCTAAAACTTGTGGAATGCACTGATTTCAGTTTTCAGTCAGATTGTGACGACAGTAGAAGCATATCAGGCTACATATTTATCTTGAATGGAGGAGTTATTTGTTGGAAGTATTTCAAGCAACATACTGTGGTCGATTCTACATGTGAAGTAGAATACATTGCTGTATCGGATGCTACGAAGGAGGTGGTGTGGTTGTAAAAATTCATCACCAAGTTGGGAGTTACACCTTATATTGATGGTCCTATCCTGTTGTATTGTGATAGCTCTAGTGCCATAGCTCAGGTGAAAGAACAAAAGTCACACTAGCGCACCAAGTATATTCTATACTACTATCACCTGGTATGAGAGATCATGGACTGAGGTGACATCTAGCTTCTGAAGATCGATGAAAAGGAGAACCTAGCCGACCCCTTCACTAAAGCTCTCGGATCAAAGAATTCGATGATTTCAAATGAAAGATGGGTATAAGATACTGTCCTGATTGGCTTTAGTCTAAGTGGGAGTTGTTGAAAAATGTGTCATAAAATCAATCATATGATAATTGAGTTCTTTTTGTATATAAATTATTATTGATAAATAAAAATTATTTTGATATTATTTATCACAAAGTTGCATCTTTCTTGTAGAACTCTTGTGTTGTGATGAAGTCCTTAGAGCTATATTAGTAATCGATAAAGAGAGAATTTATCGTATAGTTCTTAAACATGTTTGCGATCAAATGATACATTATTATAGAATGATGACATTTATCGAGTGGAGGTCATTGTGTGCTATATGAGTTGGTTATTTCTAAACTAAGGAGTGTGGTGATACTAGTATGGCATACAGGTGAGATGTAAGAGTACATCATCACTGAACAGATGACTTACCTGCTGAGCGTTCTGCTGTCAAGAGCTGCTCGAAAGCATATGAGCGTAAGTGTCCCTCAGACCTGAGATCATCATAGTGACTTACAAACAACTTACTGTACTTTAGTGTCGAACTATCTGAATTTTTAATGCAGTGATGGAAGGCTACTAGATATAATTAAGTACTTGTGAAGTCTGTGTGTGGATCAAGATGGGATTGACTCCTTCAAATTATAGGAGCTGATGTATCACTGTATTTTAATTTAGTAGAATTTGGCTAAGATAATCCATGAGATGGATTTAAAATATTAAAATATAATATGGATAAAATACTCAGGGTTGACAGTTAACCCGAGATCATCCTAAAGCATTCAGAATCAAAGGGATGAATTATGCAATAATCATATACATAGGTTCTGAAATATTTTTTTACAATTATTTGACCTATCCAGATGTCGAAAATCATTGCTAGATGGTAGCTTCGATTAGTACAAAAAATGATTCCTGTGCTACTGGCTTAGTGTTCGAACCTATGGAGTCACGCATACAAGTCAGACAATGTAGAAAAGTACTGACCTATATTTATATATCCATTTAGAAGTACTTGACTTGATTAAATATATAAACTAACTTGATTGAGAATTAAATAGTGGATCAAATGGGATTGAAGAGTTGACTATGTTTAGCTAGCACTATATATGAGGTTCAGGTTCAATCTCGAGGATGAACAATTTTTGATCTATAATCCAAAGAGCTTATGAGAGATTGAATTTAAGTGCTAATTAATTTTAGATTAGATCTAAATTAATTAGACTTAATTGGGTTCAAAATTCTAAGTTAGACTTGGTCCTAAAGTCCTAAACAGTTTAGGATTGATAGCCTTTCAAAATTATTTGAATCTGCTTCGAATTAGGTTTGAATTGAATCAATTTTGGATGAGATCTTTAGAGCTCATTTTCATTGAGATTCTCTTACCTTCATGGCGACTAGCATCTGGAATGGTGCTGGTTGTGGGCCATCCCACATGGGTGTGGGCGTGGATGCAAAGTAGGTGCCATATAAGGTGCCAATCCTTTCTCATGTAAGAGTCCTTCTTTGATAAGTTGTAGACTGATTCAAAGCTTATTTGCATTATAAGTTCTATACTTATTGTGTCATGAGAATTATCTATAAATAGAGAGGGTCTCTACCTATGGATGCATAAAAATCAGATTGTGAGAAAGAGAGAAAGAGAGAGAGAGGTGTGAGAGCTTGTGGGCATCCAACCCCTTGGCGCATCCTCCTCATTGCCGCCCCTCTTCCTCTTGGCATGGGTCCTCTTTGGGTATCCCCTTTGCTGGTGTGAGGCATCACACCACCACCTCTCTTCTTTCTCTTGGTGGCCTTGTGAAGGTGCATCAATCCAAAGATTCATCCTGCTTTCTTGTATTGTCTGACGTGCGCGCGAAGTAGAGGGCCTGCAGTTTCAGGCCCATGCGAAGGTTGAATCTAGAGTTTGAGAATTTGATCTATATTTCGTTGTAATCCAGATAAAGATTTATCTTTATTCAGTTAAATGTATAAAAAATTTTAAATGCCACCCTGATTATCTGTGCTAAACAGATTTCTTTTCCTTCACCTCCCTCCTGCTAAAGGCAGTAGCTAATTGACCTATTTAGGTCTCTAGCTTTACAATGAATTGTGTGTGGGACTAAAGGAGTTGATCTCTAGCTTGGCTATTAATTTCTATTCTTTCTAAGGTTTTTAAGATCTTCTCCATATCTGAACTATGGTTACTAGGAGAAGGTTGAGGATTCTATGCATTTTGGTACTGAGGGTAGGATGGGCTCCTATATTGAGTTTCCAAAAAATTGGGTTTGTAATTAGCCAGGTTAATCATAGGTTGGGGTTTTCATGAAAAATTTAGATGATCTCTCCAGCCTAGATTATAGGTATTTGAGTAAGGATTGTGTCCTGATCTATAATTGTTCTGAGTTTGTGCTTGATTTGCTTGTTCATGTATAAACTCAGAGAATTGGTGTGTAGCATGACAATCATAAACTGAATGTGTAGGACTCGAACATATTGAACAAACATCTATCACAGGAGTGGGTGGGGTGCTGGTGGGCATCACTTGCAGTATTCTATCTATCTTTTGAGATAATTTATCCACTCGACTGTGGATTTCCATTGAACTACCAATTTCAAAAATCCCACCCCTTTTAGGTCCAAACATGGGAGGGTCTCTCTTGACAGCAGACATGTGGTGTAATGAATTTTCACTCAGGATTTCAAACAGCTGCGATGCTTCATGCTCATTTTTCAACATGAAGGTTTCACTACAGGAAGCATCAACCATTTTTGGTGCTTCTTTGACAGGCCATTAGAGAAGCACTGGACTAGTTGCCATTTAGGTATAGATGGTGGCGGTATTTTCTAATCAGTTCTTACAATCTCTTCTAGGTTTCATGAAATATCTCCCCATCTAATTGAAAAAAACTAGTTATGGCCTTTCTTATTTGATTAGTTTTTCTAATTAAAAAATATTTTTTAAGAAACTCTCTCTGAAGTTGATCCCAGGTTGAAATTATGACTGTATCTAAGGAATTTAGCTAATATTTGGCTTTATCCTTTAGTGAGAAAAAAAATAATTTCAGTCTGAGAGTATCGTCAGAGAAATTTTGAATTCTAACTGTTGAACATATTTTCAAAAATTCATCAAGATGTTTGTTCGGGTCCTCATTAGCAAGTCCATAAAATGATGGGAGCATTTGGATGACACTTGATTTTATATTGAATTGCCTCAACTAGAAGTACTTGAATGCAAAGAGAATAGGTATATGTGAAAGGAGTAAAGTACTCCTTCCACTGCCTAGGTGGTTCATTCTCCTGGTTTCAGTCCATGTTCCTGGGTCTATTGGCTCTAAGGGTTCTTTCAATTTTAAAATCTAATGGTTAAATCTCGGATTGTTATGAGTGATGCTCGAGCAAAAACCCTACAATTTATGCCCTAGAGCAAACACAGATATTCATTTGTAAGATTTCTAGGTTTTTAGATTATAAATAAAAGAGAAGGATGAAAGAAGTTCTAAAGATGAGAGCCTATCGAGTCCTAAATCTAAGAAGTAGATGCGAAGAGTTTTAGTTAGGTTTGATATTTTTAGTTAGCAATCAAGTGGTTCAATCAATCCTGACTATGGGTTGCCCTAGTTCTAGATAGCTCCTAACTATTTTCGATATACCGTCAAGCACTCCAAGTACGGACGTAACCAACCAACTGGCTAGATAAGTGTAAAGTTGATGGAGGTCCTCCCATTACTTTCCTTAGACACCAACTAAGTTGGCCAGATAAACGAACTGAATCAATTAATGAACCACCTTCTTCGGCATGTAATTTCTAAACCACTTTTTTAGATACCAATAGATCAACTAGGCCCGACCCAGTTTAACTTTCGAGCTCACTTGTTCTATTAAGCTTGAGTTCCTTAGGGGCTGACGTCTAATTAATTTTAATTTAGAGATTTGGGTTAATGTAAATGCAAGATTATAGTTTGTGGGTCAAGGGAGGGTGGTGAAATCTCCACTTATGTTGTTTATGGGTGATGCCCTTAAGATGTTTTATAAAAATATATAATGCAAAAAGAAAAGGTGTCCAGATTTGGTGAATTAACACACAATCAAGATTAAATTGATTTGTTTCACCTTTTAGATTTTGTGGTTAGGTACCTAATTCTCTAAATAGATTATAAGGTGTTTGTATAAAGATTTTTTTTTGTTGATTTTGTAGGAATATAAGTTTGACTAAGTAAACTAAGCAAGTTAGAAAGCACTAAAAATAGACTAAGAGTAGAAGATAGAAAGCAAATAAAGCAAATATTATTTTTCTAATTATTATTATTTTTTTGGTCAAAAGAATAAAAGGCAAGCTGGAAAATAAAGTAATTGAAATAAGGGCAAAAACAATTAAAGTTGTTAACTAAGAAAGCAATTAAAGAAAGTAGTAAATAGATTTTTTTTCTTTCTGATTTTTTTTTGCAGATTTTTATACACTCAAGGCATCTAAAACACAATCCCTGATAATGGTGCTAAAATTTGAACACTGTCGTGGGCATCAAAAATAATTACTTAACTCACAACTATATAGATAAGGTGAGTTGAGATCGTATCTGCAGGGACCGTGTTAATTACGGTTGAATCATTTAGTTTTTAGATTAAGAGTAAAGTAGAGAGTAATTAAGAAACTAGTAATTAATCCGGCAAGTAAGTAAAGATTAGCTAATTAGATGTTAGGTTTCAAATATGGAGATTGATTCTCAGCTTCTCAACTATTCTTTGTTAGACAGCTCGTATCCTTTTTTCATCGACCTTTGCTTGGGTATCTAAATAATAAAGATATAGTCTATCTTAGAGAGCACGGTCTATACCTATAGATCACGGCCCATCTCTTAAAGTTATAGGCTAGTCTAAACTAAATTAGATACAAGAAAAAAAATTTCACCTAAATATAATGGGATTTTTGCATGTATACCCTTCTAAACATCTAAATTTATGTGAATATCCTTTCAAAATTGATATTTGATGTATATCCTTATAAAATATTAGATTTGCATGTATACCCTTTTTTTTCTTTATTTTTTGTATATATACCCACATCATCTAATACCATTAAAAAAATAATGGTTTAAAATTTAAATGACTGAAATACCCTTATGGGTATATATGTAAAAAAAAAATTATAAGGGTATATATGCAAATAGCAATTTATGAGGGTATTCATACAAATTTGAATATTTGGAAGAGTATACATGTAAAAAATCCTAAACATCCAAATTTACATATATACATGCAAAAATAAAGAAAAAAAGGGTATACATATAAAATAAGTATGTTATGAGGGTATACAAATAAATATTAATTTTGAAAGAGTATTCACACAAATTTTGACGTTTAGGAGGGTATATAGGCAAAAATTTTTAATTTAATTTTTATCTACTGTATGTTATTTTAACGAGATGGAAAGAATTTAAACACATTAATTAATGTCATAGTAAGAATGATTCAAATACATTAATTTTTATCTATTACTTCTTTGTTGATGTTTATAGTAGGGACGATTTACTTGTTTAAAGATTTTATATAGATACTTCTCAAAAAAATTTTAAATAAAATAAAGTTGACCTAATGATAGGAGATTCACACAGTTTTATCCACTACTTCTTTGCTAGTATTCTACCATTGTTTGTTGGCACTATCAAATCAGCATCATCATTTCCTTGAAGACGTCAGTGTGCAATTGCTCGGATGTAGCCACCCCTTGCCATATTCCAAGTAACATGAGCCCCATCTTTGCAAAGACTCAAAATGACATAAATGCAAGCAATCTATCAGAATTTAACAGAGAGAAACTTGTGACAGGCAAGAGAACCCATCTCAATAAGCATGATACCACTTTTTTTCACTTGAGAAAACTACCAACATCATCACTTTAGCAAAGTATATCCAAAAGAAATCTAAATTAATAATCCAATTTGCATGCTCTGAAATACAAATTAATGCATAACTACTACAAATTAGATACAATGAAGAAAGAGTAATAATAAAGTAATTTCCACTTGTACTCTTCTCATCAAATAATGTGCACTCAAACAATGTAACATCTAACAAAGTCATAATCATAACTCATCATCATCTTCCTCAGCAATATGCTTCACAAGCTCATGTTCTCCACATGATAAAATCTGAAATTAACCAACAAAAAAAAAAAATAATAATGAGATTTAACTTTGTATCAACTAAAAAATTATGTTTAGCAATTATCATAATATTGATCTAAATAACTTGAAAAAAAATAAGATATGAAAATTGAGATAGTATCTCCAATCACATACCAACCAAGATTGTAGGTAGGCATTACTTCTCTATCTAAAATTTCCATTATTCTAGCTTGCTTGCGGGGGTCTTCCTTTATTTTTTTTCTCTCTTGGTGTTGCTAATAATGCATGTGTACCTCCTGTTGTTGTTGACATTCTTCCTTTTGAGCTATTTCCCTTAGGCCGGTAATTTTTTTAATAAAAAGCAATTAATAAATAACAAATGACAAATGTCATAGTCAAACTAGTGCATATGTTACCTCCCAGGATTTTTTGGTGCATAAGATGATGATACTGAAGCTTGAGATTCCTCCACTACTGGATTTTTACAAGTCTTTGCATGATGCCCAAGTTCACCACAATGCTTGCATTTGTGCACTCTTCAATGCATTCTCATCTGTACCTCTAATTCTCTTCTTCTTTGGTCTTCGAAGAGGTCTTAGACTAAGCTTAGGAGGCAACACTTTGTATCCAATATCAACTTTTATCCATTGGGCCTTGCCAGATAATGGTCCAATTTTTAATGCATAAGTAGCTTTATACTTTGCAATGGTGAAGTACCCAGAAACATAATTTTCTAAATTTGCACCTCTTATACTACAAATAAAGGTAGCTGTATGAATACAAGGAATGCCTAACATGTCCCACACATGACAAGAGCACTTTCGTTCATTTAGAATTACTTCATATCTTCCATTAGTCTCAATTACTTCTACTTTATAATCACTGATTCTGTAAACATTATAATCACCTAACTTAAGACTAATATCTCTGATATATTTCATTACCAAAGGAACTAAATTGTCCTTCTAGTGAGTAGTCATTCTCCTTCTAGCTTCCATCTTCACCATAATTTTGTGCCTAACAACATCTAATAGATCAAGAACAGGTCTATGTCTGGCCTCAAAAATCCAGGTATTGAATGACTTCAAAAAGTTGTTCGTAATGTAGGAGTACTTAGCTATGATGCCAAATTCTTCCATTCTGTCAAAAGAATCTGCCTAATTCCCATGAATCATGGACATTGCAAACTCCTTTCCTCACCAAACTCTGTGATATGGAAGCTCAAGATGATAGAACTGCAATAATCTCCTTTTTAGTTCAATAGGTGATAGGTCACTCTTTTTTTTTAGCCAACCAATCATCCTATCATGTATCCAAAATTGTGTGGCCATCTTGTTGCCACATTTGTTTACAAATGAGCATGTATGAGGTTCCTTCAATTTTTTGATCTACGCAAACAACCATAAGAATAAATTAATACAAGCAACATTATTCATATACACTATAATGAAGAGAATTGATATTTCTACCATAATACCTAAAATGTGTGACCATCACATAATAGTAAAGCATGGAGCCTCCAATTGCAAGCTTCATTTTCGTAACTCACTATCATTCTACTTGGCTCACTTTTGAGAATCCTTACAACAAATTCATTTATTATAACATATTGACTCAATGCTATCTTGAAGTGTTCTTGACTTACAAATTTTGCTTCTACAAACATGTTAGGATTCTCATTGTCTATCTCATATGTCTCTCCCTCATATTCTATTACATCATCATCATCATCAGACTCAGAATCACTACTATAGATACTATGATAACTACTCTATAACCATAAATTTTAGTATCTAATTTCTATTCCTCCTGAAATATAGCTTCATTATTTACCCTAATATTGTCATTATTCTCAATAGCAATAGTTGAGATATCAATCCCTAATGTAGTTGGATGCTCAATTTCATTCTGTCTTTGGTTCTCCCTTTGGTCATCCACTCGAACCTCTCTTATTGCAGGTATTTCACCTCTACATATTGTAATTTGGTCTTGGCTACCTAGTGTTGATTGAGAAAACTGTATATCATTAGCCTCTTTTGTGATAAATAAGAAGCACTCCTTCAAATCTTTATATTCTTCAAACAAACTCATTAGTTTATGATCTGTATCTAGAATCATATAAGACTTAGGTAATAAATATCTAACCACAGACCAAATCTTTATGGTCTCTTCAAGCTTCAAATTGGATATGTGCACTATATCATCATATAGATCTATGTAAGAATAACGATTTTTTTGTCTCCCAAAATAATATTTTATTCTTGTAGAATTCTTAATCTTCTTAAAATAACCTCCAAATTTCATCTTCAACTTGAAAAGTGGTTGCTCCATTTTAATAAGCCTGGACATGGAATAAGCAAATATTCATGATAAATCATATACGAAATAAAATTTATCAACCAAAACCACACTATAGAAATAAAAAAAAGAAGGAATAATGCTTTTATCAATTCATGTGATACAACCATAAAATTATATAGATAAATTTGATAAAATATTTCAGTACATATCATCATTATTTTCACTATTTTTTAATCTTAAAATATATTCTTGAAACAAATTTTAGAAATTTAACAAACAAATATCAAACTATTTCATGTTTATGTTTCAAAAAAATATTTTTTTATAAAAAATATATAGATTAATTAAAAAAATAAAATATAAATTAAAGCTTGTATATAATACAATGATTAGGATGATAAAACATATCAATATATAATAACATGATTGGCATCAGAGAATCAGAGACATTATACTAAATGTTGTGGAACATAGTTAAAGCCAGAAGAATGGGACCCATCAAATTGGGATGATCTAGATTTCAGAGGTAGTGGATACCAGTGGAGAGAAAGATGCCGCCAATGTTCCTTGAAAAAAAGATGAAGCAGCAGTTGATGCCAAGCAAAGATACCAGTGGAGTATCGATGGTTGATGCCAAGGAAAGAGGGCTCATCGAAAAGCCAAGAAAAATGGTTGGAGAGGCCAAAAGAGAGTGGAGAGGAGGCCGGCTTGTTCTTCCTCAATCAGCAAAACTCCAACAAATTGGCATCAGCAACCCAAAATCCAGGAGTGCTATGTGTGGAGAACTCCGAAGTGCTCGACTTTGCTTACGATGATGACCAAGATCAGCAATGCTGAGGAGATCATCGATGAAGAAAATAGAGAAAAGGTCGGTTGCTCGTGCATGGGAGCGGCGGTGGAGGGAGTAGGAGTTCGACATGGAGGGGATTTCCAGTGATGCATCTCCGATGATGATCTCCAATGAAGGGTATCGACGATTACGAACAATGGTGGAGTGGGATTAGGGCTTTCATGGGATTTAGGATGCCGGCAAGAGGAATGGGAGCTGAATATGGGAGAAGAAAAAGAAAAAGGGTTGGGTGGCTTCAGTCTATCCGTGAACCCATTAACTAGTTTAGGGATAAAAATATAATTTCATTTTTTTATTAATTTTTAATTTATAAAAAAAATATTTTTAGCTAACGGCATTAGGATGGCCATTACATGGAGGGTAGTTATGCAAAAATAGAGTTTTCTAAGGGTATATATGTAAATATAAAGTTTAAGAGAGTATTTACATAAATTTAGATTATTCAGAGGGTATACATGTAAAAATCTCAAATATAATCTATCCGAAGAGCATGACCCATATCCATAGATTGTGAATCATCCCAGGAGTATAGACTATTCTAGACTGAAAACATAGGCAAAAAAATAAAGATGCATAGATATAAATCAAGAAATTCAAATTTTTATTGCATAACCAAAGAAATATAAGAGATATTGCAAAAGAAAATAAACTGTCAAAATAATTCATAGTGATCTTTCAAGAACTGGGTGTCTAGTAGGCCATGGGGAAGCTCTTCACTATAATTTTTATCTTGGACTCTGGAGATTCTTTGCCACAGATTTGGAGAAGATCTTCAGCAATAGGAGGAGGAGATTTCTTGGAGAATAGGCTAAGGAAAGTGAGTTTTGGAAGATAGAAAAAGAAAGGATAAGTTGCTGATTTTTGGTGGAAGAGGAAAAAGGGCTGAAGTTGTAGAGGTTTGCACATGGGGTTCCCTAAGGCTTTTGAATGTGGAATTTTGAGGGCTTAGAGAGGGATGGATCAAGGCTTGGACAACTATGGTTTTTAAGGAAAAGGATCTAGGGTTGGCCAGCTAGGGTTAGGAAGTGGAGGAGGCATGAGGGAGGAAGTTTGTGGCAGCTAAGGTTAGAAAGTGGAGGGGTTTTGAGGCTGTGGAAGTGGGAAATACTTATCCCCCTCCCTAGGGTTAGCCAAAGGGGTGTTTAAATAGGTGAGAGGTTAGGGATTTGAGGGTGGAGGGTGCAAGGAATAATAGCCTGAGGATTTAAGGCAGAAGATCTCCTCCATTGGTTCCTCTCTTAATTACTTTTCATATTAGCTTCACTAATAATTTTCCTTCTCTACTCAATCTGATTTGTTCTCCAATTCTTCATCAAATCTTCCATAAAAGCTCTCCTTTTGGTGCCTCCAATAAGAGCCCTTGGATGCTTGCTTAGTTGGTTTTCCTTCATTGATTAATTAGTTGTGTTCACACCATAATCCATGAGAAAGATGATCTTTTAATCTTGACCCTTGATGTTTAAGCTGTGTTCACACTTTGTTTTCTTCATTAATACCTTCCCTCTTGGTGCCATATTGTGGATCCTTGGATCTAGAGCTTCATCACATATCTTGTGGAGGAAATTTGATTAAATCCAAGGTGGCTGTATGCTGAATTTGCAACGAGGTCCATACTGAATTTCTTCCATATTTATTTCTCATGAAAAATCTTCCACACTTGCTTCATGGTTGGCACCTAATATCTCCATCATTGGATGTGGGGCTTCGATTAAAACCTTTAGATCTTCATTGTGGCTTTTGGGTGTACTTGGGTTCAAGCCAGATTAGATCCAATTAAGCCTAATTGAACCCAATCTTCTAATTATCTGCAAAATAAGTTAGGAAACATCAAATTCAAACTAATACTTGTTAATTAATGATGTTTTGAGTGTTCTAATATGTTAACTCAAGTATTGATCAGTGCACGGATCATTTTTCTTCATGGGTAGATGAGTCTCAATCAATAGTATGGGGGTACTGAAATGAGAGTGTAGGTGCTTGACAAAGATCAAGGGTATTGAGCATAACTAACACGAGAAATCACTAGGATGGCTACCCACTCTCCGTGACCTGCTTAAAGTTGTAGTCGTATAGATAGTTCTGTACCTTGTGGTGTCTTGGTGGTTCATAGTAGAGTTGCAGTAGTTTGACTGCACAGTCACTTGATTATCTTACCATCACAACCTTATGATGTATGTTGGCTACAGTAGGTCCATTATAGGAATAAAGTATGCACCAAGATGGTATCTGTCATTCCTGATAGATAGAGAGAGATTCTATGCAATTCATGAGACTGAGTCCTAAAATTCATGGTCATTATAGGTGAATGATAGAAAAGAGTTTTCATAAGATTTCATATAGACTCGAGTCGATTGCATCTGGCATATGACAGATGAACGGGTTTGACGAGTTATCCTTGACCTGCATCTTATTGGGACTCACGATAGAAGAACCGAACTACATGATAACTATGCCTAAAGGTTTAATATTCTATTCTGCTGGATCACCACTATATACTACTAGGTGTCACTGATGGATTGTGAGACTCATCGAGCATCGTCTTGATGATCGATGACTCTTGATGGGTTGAGTTAGAATCGTTCTAACCCATTGAAAGAGTTTTGATGATATTGTGATGGAGATCACAGTATATCTTACTACCAAATAGAATAAACATATGAGGTCACCACAAAAGAGGTCTTTATCCAATCAGATGGTTGATTAGTGATTATGAATTGCTATTGGATCTAATCGTCAATATGATGATGATTAATCCAGTGCAAGAGTTGTAATAAAGTAATTTCTAAGAGTTAGTGAGTTGTAAGAAGATTAATTAGTAATTAGATTACTAATTGGTTTAATCTGATTGAGTAATGGGGTTCGGATCAAGTCTAATTAAATTGGATTCGATTTAACTTGATTGATTAGATCAAGCCTGATGGAGTTGTGAGATAACCCAATTGTAAGGGAGATCAATTTCTGATTTGATTAGGACTTGGGTTCAACTAAATTCCTAATTGGATTAGGATCTCATTGACGAGATTGATTCTTAGTTAGACTAGGATTATTTTCTTTCTTGGGTGTAACTAATTTCTAAATTGGTTAGAAATTAATTAAGCACCAAAAGGATGAGTCCCAATCTATTGGACTCTCTCTCCCTAGCAACCCCATATTGCCGTGCGCCCCACATATCCATGCAGAAAGGTGTCCTGCCTCCCTTTTTTGTGCATGAGAAAACTCATGCCATATGTCTTCAATGCCTCCTCCTCCATGCCATATTTGGATAAGTTTTTCATTTGATTTGAATCCTTATTAGATAGGGATTCAACTTATCCAAATCACGTTTAAACCTAACTCCTTGGATGCCAACAATAAAAGGAATTCTCTTTGTGCATTGAATAAGATTTTTACCATGGGAGAACATATTTAAAATGTGAAAAATCTCTAGGAAGAGGTGCATGGGTTCTTAGTGCATGAAATAGAAGAGAGGGTCTTCTTTTGAGCATGAGGTCTAGGGTTTTATCCTCTAGGGTGTTGGGCTTTAGAAGAGAGAAAGAAAATAAAGGGAAGGGTTCTTATAGTTTTCTTATCTCCTCTTCTTCCTCCTATATTCCTTTCTCTCTAAAAAGTCTGAGAGTCTGTAGAAGGATCAAGATCAGCCATCAAGAAGGAGTTTTCTACAAGAGAACTAGCACCTCGGTGAAGATGCAGGCCTCTGATCGGATTGAAGGCTTCATGTGGATACTCGTAGAGGTCGGACATATGTATGGCTTTGTAGAAATCTCATCGGATTATCATGATCATCAGTAGTAGAGATCATCAACCCACATAAAGGTATGGAGATCGAATCTTCAAATTTTTTATTTATTTAGATCTGATGTAAATTTTTAGCATCTTAAAATATATGTGATCACTCTTGTTAGCCGTAGATTAGATCTACTTAATGCATGTTATATAGATTAAAATATTTAATCTAGATCAGAAATTTTTTTTTACAATACATTTTGATTTCTGCATGTATGTTTTCGGATGTGCGACATCCTTCAGGCTCATCCTTGACAAGCCTCAAAACAAACCTGACAAGTTTCATAAATTTAGCTTCATATTCCATAACTATCATATTTTTTTTATTTTAAATAAATAAAATTTTATTTTTTTGAGTCATTATACTTAGAAGAAAATATTGATCATAAAATATCCTTTGAAATCTCTCTCAAGTGAGTTATTTCCTATCTTATTCACAATTGTGTTTCAATTTCTACCACCAATTGAATGTCTTACTTTGCAATATATATGATGCATACATGATCCTTTCATCATCATGACATCTCTAATAATAGATACTTTCTCCATCTCCACAAATCAATGGTCAACTTCCAAGGTTTCGTAGTCCCTTTAAAAGTCAGTGGAGACAAATTCTTAAGTTCTATAACATTACTTTATTGCTCCTGCTACTCTCCATGTCCTTGTGATGATGGTGTTTGTTGTTGTACTTGTCATTATTGCAATAGTTGTTATTGCAACTATTGTTGTCATTGCATCAAGCCACTAATATCTATATTAGTTGGGTCATGTTTGGTTCTTGCTGCTCCATCTGGGTGTTCCTAGCAGGATCAATAACTCTCTCCTACTGAGGGGTGCTACCAAGCTGCTGAGGAGTGTCGCTATCTTGTTGGTTTGATGTTTCTCTAGCAGCATCTCGAGTAGTCTTTTTTATCTGACATATAGACATCTTAATGTTGTACGAACAACAAGCTTCCAGAAATTCTCTTTCAAAATATAATATCCAAAATTATGCTTTTATCAATATTTAATCATGATTATTTTAAGAATAGAAATCATAAATTTTAAAATCCTCACAGGACTGGCCAAGCGATAACAATTGACATCTTGATCAATCCAATTAGAATGTTCAAGTGGTCAACTATAAATCAACAATCATACTAGGATTCTAAGATGCACTTGATTATGGAATTTAGAGGTGTTCGACCGGGTCGAGGTAGAGGACTAGCATGCCTCCCGATAGCCATGGATCATAATTCCTCTTTGCTAGGGTCGATCAAGATCATTAAAAGAAGATCTTTTCAAAGATCATGAAAAATCCTAGGAGAGAGAAAAATTCTAGAGGGAGAAAGTTATAAAGAGAGAAACTTATAGAGAGAGAAAGTGTGGAAGAGATAGGAGAGAGAATTTGGGGAAGAGAGGAATAGAAGAGAAAAGATCTCTCCCTTCTTTTCTTTTTTTCTTTTTTTTCTTCTTTCTTTCTTTTTTTTTCTTCTTTCTTCTCTTTTTTCTTTTTTTGGTAGGATCAGGGACCTATGTTTTCCCTTCTTCCTAAAAGAAGGGGCTCTCGACCTGCATGGCTCTGGTTGGTGGTGACTAGGGCTACGACAGTTTTGTCAGTGGATCCTGACTAGCAGTTAGTGGCGACAATCGATGCCAAGAAAATAAAAAAGAGACAAAAAGTAGAAAAAAGGGGGGGTTCAAGACATTTAGAAAAAATCTAGTGATTTCTAGCTGGAATCAAGCCTTTAATCATTGAGGAAGCCAGGAAAAAGATCCACCTAAGAGTCTCAGTCCTTACCTAGCTTTCCAATAGTGGTTGGCCATGATGGTGGTGTCTTGCTTTCAGCGAAGACAAGGGAGATACCAACGATTTTTCTCTTTTTGGGGCAATGATTCTTGATGGGGAAGATAATGAAACCCTCAGCCTTAAATAGAGTTGGGGGAGAGGAGTTTGACTCTCTCCTAGCTCTAATTGTTGAGTCCAATTGGGAGCCTATTAAAGAAGAAGACTCTCATTGGGAGTCCTCTCTTTTTTTCTACTGCTTTAATATTCATGTGGGTGATTGGGCTGATCAAGTGGACCTGGCCCATTGATCTCAGGCCCGTTTGGGTTGGGATATTATATTCTCCATCTTAAAAAGAATTTCATCCTCAAAATTTTTCTTACCTAAGTTTTCAAAAATATAGGGTTACTTCTATCTTAAGTCATCTTCTAATTTCAAAAAATAAGTCATTCATCATAATACTCTTCAAATCAAACTACTATTTTGATCAGGCTGAAGATAATTCAAACCACTATGCTTCCACTGCATAACTGTAACTTAAATCCCTCTGTTTGAACTCGGATGATACTATCGACTCTTGCCTCTAACTCATTCTCAAAGCGGTACCGATGTTTGTAATTAAGAATTTGAATACGAAAAAGAAGAGGTAATAAGCTCGATAGTTTAATAAGTAATGAATATCTCAACTAGATATTTTAGATATTATCATAAGATATGATGTTTAAAAATAAATATCATGAATAAATATAAAAATATATTTCATGCTAATTTAAGTAAATCAAATCAATTTAAATATTTATATGCATATATAATCATAAATCTGATTCGAATCAAATAATATATAACTCAACAGCCTTAGTTATGATCACACTTATACCCTATAGTCGGGCTAAAACATAAATGGTGAGCTCAATTAGAGTGCCCATGCATAACCCTCATTAGCAGGATCTAAAAAACCAATGCACAACCTTCATTCGTAGGGTCCAAAGAATCAATGCATAACTCCCATTGGTAGGGTCCCAAAAATCAATGGATAATCTCCATTTGCTAGGTCTAAAATATAGTTAGACTGAGAGCACACATCCAAGGGATACGAAAGTATCTTTTTATAAGGAAACATATGTATCGTAACTCAAATCAACATATGCATATTCTATAACAAATCAATAAATCATAATATTCCAAAAATCTTAAAATTTAAATCACTTTTCATTCAAAATATAATTTTATAAATCACACATAAATCATAGATTAATTATTACTTTCAAAAATAAACTATAAAATATCTTAAAATGATGGTTTATTACTTATCTTTACAGAGCACTGCATGAATATGTTCAATTAATTCTAAGAGTATCCTTTAAATCTATTATTCAAAATATATTCTTCTATCGTTTTAAGCTACAATTAATAAAAATCTTAAGTTCCGACATCCTCACAAGGTTGACAAAAGTTGTAGCATCCAATGTCTTAGTCAGTTCGATTAAAATAATTTTATTTGATCATGATTAGACTAGGATACAGATTGTTCAATGGTGATTGAAGGTTTTTAAATAGTAGTATCTGACAAGAGTCAAAGGATAGATCAATTATGACTTGGCAATCATGGTTCAATTCAATCAAATAACTTTATTCAATAAGGATCACTTAACATGCAAGGATTCGATAAAAATAGATAAAACAAGATTTTATGATGTTCTATAAAGACTTGGGTGGTGCAGACATGCCACCTAATTAATAGGATGGTTTGAAGTCTGTCTGTCAGTCAACTTAGATTCAAAGCGATAGGATGAGTTCACTAGGTTCATAAATCATGTAGAGAAAGAATATCAGATGAGAGAAAAATTAATAAGATGGGATATGATTGATCAAATGACACTATTCGATATCTTGATAGGTTTGAGCAAAATGATTTCATCAAATCAAAATTGAACTAGTGTATAGATGGTTGAATAAAAATTATGGATGATCAAGTCTAATGGTATTTGGTCTAGTCAAGATAGGTGTCGGCACACTGTCCGACGATCATGGATCATAATCTTTCACTAAACTAGATCAAAATTATCAAAAAAAATCCTTCACTAGACTGATCTTAGAGAGAGAACTTCATAGAGAGAGAAATAATTTTAGAAAGAGAAAATATTATAGAGAAAAAGTAGAAAGAGAATGTGGGAAGAGATAAGAAGGTGATTGGAAGAGGGAAGAGAGAGAAACAATCTCTCTCTCTCTCTCTCCCTTTTTTTCCTTTCTTCTTTTCTTTCTTTTTTTCTTTCTTTCTTCTTCCTCTTTTCTTTCTAGCAAAATAGGGGACCTTTTATTCCTCGTTTGTTCCTTAGAATGGAGGCCACGATCGGTGTGGCTAGAGTTGGCTATGGTTGGGCCACGATGGTGAAGAATGGCACTGAAAATCAAAAAGAAAGACTATAGGAATAGGGTTCATTCTCCTCTAAAGTATTCTAGCAATTATTGGCTAGAATAAAAAATCTAAGATATTAAGAAGAGGGAGAAGAGGGTTAATCAAAGTTTCTATCATCTTACCCATCTTTCCAATAATTGTCAGGTCTCGATCTCCAATGAACAAAGTGGCTTCCGAAAGAAGAAGATATATCCTTTCCGGTGATGGCTGGTGGTCGATCGCTACATGTGTTCGTGTTATGCCCCGAACCAAGATCGTGAGTCAAGGGATCACAGTATTTGCTGCACACTCATAGAGACTCTTTCTACAAGCATGTAAGGCATCTCATCATGATATCATAAAGCAATAGCAAAATATTCAACTTTAACTCAAATAACTAAATCAAGTATTTTACAAATTAATATTTCATGGTCCTACATCAAATTTAATAAATCCTAATCTAAGAATAAAGTTATCAAATTTTGCTTCAAATTTGCTCTTCCATATTAAATCCCAGAGTCAAGCTAGTCCTCTAAATCTGTAAAAATAGTAAAACATAGAGTAAGAAGCTAAACAATCTAGCAAATAATATACCTTTTAGCTAGATAAATCAAGCAATAACAATATATTAAAAATAAGCATGCAAGATGCATCAATGCAAAATATACAATCGTAATCAAAATAAGATCCATATGAATTTATTTTCATTCATAAATCAATTTCTTTCAAAACATCATATTGATCTTGATAGCCACAAATTAAATCAAAGTATCAGTGCATAATCATCACTGGCATAGTATCAAATTACTAGCATTTAACCATCCCACTAGTAAGGTATTAAAATACCAGCACACAATCTGCACTAGCAAGATAACAAAGTATAAGTATTTAACTACTCCACTAGTAGGGTATCAATATATTAGTGCACAATCCTCACCGGTAGGATATCAAAGTACTAATATATCATCCAACTAGCAGGATATCAATGTACTAGCATTTAACCCCACTAGCGGGGCTTGATACACAAGTAGTCATGTTGCGAGTCAAAATTCATTACAAATCAATACACTTTCCTCAAAAATATATTTCATATTCTAAATTGAATAATTCATAAAGTCATGCGACATCGAAATCAATTAGTATGATTCATATCAAATTCAATACATTCGATGATAATCACTTAATATTTTAAAAAAAAGATATATTTGGTAATTCAAAATACATACATCAGATTCATAAATCATGGATAATCTAATATAAAAATATTTTATAATTTATCGATAAATCTAAAAAAAGTGTAGTATTTTATCTTACATATATTCCAATAAATCTACATAATTTCATAATTTTTTTTTTCAAAATTTCAATTCATAGATTACATTACAGTATCCCACTACTGAACATCTTCTTATTGAGACAACCACATCCCTATACATAATTAAGTCTAATAATCAAAAAGAATATGAATAATCAAGGAAGATATGATGAATAATAGTCACATCCAATGGTCTAGGTCGATCCAATTATGTTAACTTTATTCGATTGAGGATGATTAAATCAGTAGTGCTCAACAAAAATCAAAATGGACGTTGGTATGCCATCCATGATCAGAGGTCAGCTTAATGAAATAACTTTATTTCATTAAGATCCTTAAAGATTCAAGGATTCAATAGAGGTCAATAAAAACTAGATCTTGAGATACTTAACAAAAGCTCAGATAGTGCAAAGCTATCTAATCAATAAGATAATTTGAAGTCTCTCTATCAGGTGAACTTAGATTCAAAGAAACAAGTCTTGAACTCTTCATTGGTTTCATAAATCAAGTAGAGAGAGAATATCAAAGGAGAGAGAGAAATTAACAAAATGGAACAGGACTGATCGGATGACACTGTCCAACATCTTGATTAGTCCAATTAAGATGATTTAATCTAATTATAATAGAACTAGTGTATACATGATCCAGCTAAAATCATGAATAATCGAATCTAGAAGAATCTAATCTTATCAGGATCGATGTCGACATGCTACCTGACATGGGTTAGGATCCTTCACCAAGATCTATCAAGGCTATTAGAGGATCTTTCTAAGATCCAAAAATTTTAAAAGAGAGAGACCATCTAGAGAGAGACACTTTTAAAGAGAGAAACTTACAGAGAGAGAAAGTGAGATTTTTAAAGAGAAGTAGAGAGAGAAACTAGAGAGAAAAAAGAGAGAAAAAATGATGGAAGAGAGAGAAGAGAGAGAATGGGAGAGAGAACTTTCTTCAATCTCTTTTCTTTTCTTTTCTCTTTTTTCTTTTTTCTTTTCCTTTTTCTTTTTTTTCCCATTCGTTCTTTTTCCCATGGGTTCTTTGACAAAACAAGGGACCCATGGATTCTTTGACAAAACAAGGGACCTTTAGGTCGCCCTTCTTTTCTGAATTAGGGTGGGTGACAATCGGAGATAGCCGTAGCTGGGGATGCAAGCCACGGGTGGTGGCGACACTATCGGGGATCTACAACTGATAGTCGGCAGTGATGATGCTGGAAAAAGGGAGAGAAAAAGATCTGAAAATAGGGATGTTAGCCCCAAAATTATTTTGATGAGAATAAAATATTTGAATATATATTTGATACTAACAAGTTATTCAAGTATTTGACAAGAGGTTTAAGAAAGCAAAAGCCATGTTTCAAAGAATTCCATGCTTTCCATCTTAAAAATCAAAGAAACAAGGATCAAGGAGGTCATAGCATGAAAAATCAAGTGAAGAAGTTCTAGAGCTAGCTCCATGTCTCGAAGAGTTGATTTTGGCATGCTAACATCAAGTGGCACAGGTCTCGAGTCGACTCTCTCAGAAAAAATAGAAAGTATATTTTTGGAGATCAGTCCTCGAGTCAATCCATGAAAACTTTGAGTTGATTCGAAGACAGCTCGAGTTGACTCCTAAACTATTTGAGTTGACTGCATTGTGATTGACAGCTCTTGGCTAATTTTAGAAGTTACAATGTTGCACAGAAGTCCTCCACTAGCTAGTTCTCACCTTCCAACAGCTAGAAACTTATTTTTGGATATTATAAAAGGATATATGGGTACCAAAGGCTTTAATGAAGCAAGAGAATAAGAGAGAAGTGTATTGATAGCAAAAAAAAAAAAAAAAAGAAAGGCTAAAATTTAGTTCAAGCATTTGGTGAGCATTCAAGAAGAAAAATTAAATTTCAACTACCTACTTCTCGAGCATTCAACTGATTTTTAAGAGGAAGAAGGGCATAAAGCTTCTCATCTCTTCAGCTTGAGCTACATCGACCTTCTATTTGCTTTCAAAGAAGCTTTTCATTTATTCTTTATATTGTATTTAATTTTTTACTGTTATAAGTTTCAATTGGGATTGAAACTTAGGGATAAGGTTCATCTGTTGCTTGAATTGGATTTTGTATGAGCCTAAAAGTGGCTTAGGAAAAGGTTTCGATTGGTGTGCCTAAGAAAAACCAACTAGATTAGTTATGATTTTGACAAAATAATTGGATTTTAATCTTGGTGATATAGTTGAAATTCTCAAGAGGTTGCTTGTGAAGTGATGTAGGGGCTAAGCTTGGCATTGAACCACTATAAAATTTTATCTTTGTGTGTTGTTTTGATTGCTTCTACTTTACTCCATTTACTTTTATATATTTATTCATTATATTCATTGCTTCTACTGTACTCTCATATAGATCATTTTAATTGAGCACATACCTACTTTTAAGCTTCTAAAAGTTTTAGAAAATCTAATTCTCCCCCTCTCTTGGGTTGTCTCATTGAACAACAAGTGATATCAGAGCCTTATTATTCAGTCACTTGTTGATCTAGCGATCTAAAGTAAAAGATCTTATGGCAACCCAAATAGGTGTGTCCCTTGCTGAAGGGCAATTTACAAACATATCTCCTTTATTTAATGACACTAATTATACATATTGGAAAACACACATATGTATATTCATACAAGTACTAGATTATGGCCTTTGAAGTATCATAATCAATGGCCCATACACACTCACCATCATGGTAGATGGTATGGTCACTTCTAAACCCAAAAAAGATTGGGATGATCTTGATAAAAAAATAGCTACGCTAAATATTAAAGCCATAAATTTTTTTATTACTCTTTTGATGTAAATAAATTTAATAGAATATCTACTTATATTTTGTCAAAGAAATATGAGATAGATTAGAGGTTACCTATAAGAGTACCAACTAAGTTAAGGAATTTAAGATTAACATGCTGGTTCATAAGTATGAACTTTTTAAAATAGAGCAAAATAAATCTATAACTAAAATATTTATTCATTTTATTGATATTATTAATGGCCTTAAGAGTTTAGAAAAATCTTATACTAATAGTAATCTTATTTGGAAAATTCTTAGGCCACTTTCTAGAGCTTGGGAGGTCAAGGTGGCAGCAATTCAAGAAGCTAAGGATCACAATATCTTGCCCTTAGAAGAACTTCTTGGTTCTCTCATAACTCTTGAGTTAACCATGAAACAAAACATTGAAGAAGAGGCAAAGAAGAGGAAGATCATTGCTCCAAATCTACTGTCAAATAGACTGATGAAAGTGAAGATTTGGAAGGAGATGAAGATGAAGACATGGCCTTTATTATAAGAAAGTTCAAGAGATTTATGAGGAAAAAATGATAGAACTTTAAGACAAAGCCATTCTCCAAGGATGAGCCAAGCAAAGAAAAAGAGAAGGATAAGGTTAAAGAGCCACCTGTGTGCTATGAATGCAAGAAGTCAGGATATTTTAAGATTGATTGTCCCTTCTCAAGAAATTCTCAAAGAAAATAAAGAAAAAGAAAATGATGGCCACTTAGAGTGATAGTGAGGATTTCAGTTCATGTGAGGAAGCTCAAAAAGTGGTAGATCTATGTCTCATAGCATAAGAGGAAGAGGTAACATCTAAAGCCAAACTTGAGTTTACTTTTGATGAATTGTAAGCAGTTTTTTGTGAATTAATTGATGAATATAAATAGCTTGGTCTTAAAGCTTCAAATCATGTTTTGATCAAAGAAAAGGAAGAATTCTGAAAAGAAAAAGAATCTTTATTTAAAGAAAACCAAGAATTAAAGAAGGAAGTTGAAAAATATAAGCCAATTATTGAAAAATTTACCTATAGCTTTGAAAAGTTACAAATGTTGTTAAGTAACCAAAGAACTATTTTCAATAAGGTCAGACTTGATTTTAAACCTCAAAGGAAAAAGAAACTTTTGAAAAATTTCTTTGTCAAACAATCATCTATTACTTCTCAAAATATTATCTATTTTTGTTGTGGAAAATTGGACACAATGTGTATACTTATGATTTTAGAAAACTGAATAATGTATATAGTTAAGATATTTGAATTCTAAAAGAAACTATTGCGACTAACCCTAAAGGATCCAAGATGACTTGGATATCTAAAATCACCACTTGATTTTTCTTTGTAGGTGTGTCTTATAGTCAAGAAAAAGAAAGAAAGATGGTACCTTGATATGGCTACTCAAGGCAAATAACAGGTGATAGGATATAATTTATCATCCTTGAGGTAAAGAAAGGAGTGGTAACCTTTGACGTTAATAGCAAAGTACATATTATCGATATTGATAATATTTCTATCACTCTCTCTATTTTTATAGAAAATATATTGCTAGTAAATGATTTAAAACATAACTTATTAAGCATAAGTCAACTTTATGATAAAGATTTTTAAGTAGTTTTTGAATCTTTGATGTGCATTGTATCTTGCCTTATTTATGGTGGCATTATTCTTATTAGACATAAGCATGGGAATGCCTACATAAAAGATCTAGATGATCATCCTATAAAGAATAGCTAATGTCTAGTTGCAACAAATGACAAAGTCAATGAGACTAGCTAGTTATAACATTGAAGACTCGGATATATTAGCATGTATTTAATTTCTAAATTGATTAAAAAGAGATCTTGTTATAGGACTACCAAAACTAGATTTTGAAAAGAACTAGATTTATGATGTTTGTTAATTTAGAAAGCAAACTATTACTTTTTTTAAATCTAAAAATCTTATTTCAACTTTAGATCCATAAAACTAATTCACATGAACTTATTTGGACCTACTAGGACCACAAGCCTAGGAGGTAAAAGATATGGACCAGTGATTATAGATGATTTTTTTAGATTTACTTGAATCTTATTCTTAGCTCAAAAAAATGAAATCTTTTCAGCATTTATCAAGTTTTACCATAAAGTTTCAAATGAAAGGAATCTAATAATAATTTACATTAGAAGTGATCATGGAACTAAATTTAAAAATTAGTATTTTAAAAATTTTTATAATAAAAAAGATATTGAATAAATTTTCTACATCTAGGATACCTTAACAAAATGGGATGATAGAAAGAAAAAATAGAATTTTAGAAGAAATGACCCATACTATGTTGTGTGAAAGTAATCTCTCAAAATATTTTTAGGTGGAAGATATCAACTGGGTATGTTATATTTTAAATCGAGCTTTAATTCGATCGATTTTAAAGAAAATCTCTTATGAGCTTTGGAAAGAAAAAAAATCAAATATTAGTTATTTCATTATTTTTGGTTATTGATATTTCATCTTAAAATGATGTTTCATCCTAAACAATGAAAAAGATAAAATTAAAAAATTTGATGCCAAGTCGGATGAAGGTATCTTCTTGGGATACTCTATATTTAGCAAGGCATATAGAGTCTTCAATAAGAAGACATTCATAGCTGAAGATACATTCATGTAGTATTTGATGAAGCTAATAACCTATCTTCTAGAAAAAAAGATATTCTTGATGATGATTCAAAAATCATAGACAAAAGAATAAAAAGCTTACATTCAAAGAATCTCCAGCTTAAATGATAAAGAAAACAATAAGGAAGCTAAAGGAGAAGAGGAAGCTCATGAAAATGTTCATGATGAAAGTCTACCTAGGGAATGAAGGTATACATACAGTTATCCTAAAGATCTTATCATTGGTGATCCATCATATAGGATAACAACTCATTCTTCTTTAAGAACTATCAATAATTATTTAGCATTTGTATGTCAAATAGAACTTAAATCAATTGAAGAGGCTTACAATGACCCTAATTGGATGATTGCTATGCAAGAAAAATTAAAAAATTTGAAAGAAACAAGGTTTAGATCTTAGTTAGTAGACCAATTGACCATTCAATAATTAGAACAAAATTGGTATTCATAAGTAAGTTAGATGAAAATTGACTAGTTATAAGAAACAATACTAGGCTAGTAGCTAAAGGGTATAATCAAGAAGAGGGTATGATTTTAATGAAATATATGCTCTTGTTGCAAGATTAGATGCCATTAGGTTATTGCTTGTATTTTTATATTTCATGGACTTCAAATTGTATTAAATGGATGTTAAAAGTGTATTTTTGAATGGTTCCATTTTGGAGAAAGTTTATGTTGACCTTTTGATTTTGAAAATCATGCCTTACCAAATCATGTTTTTAAGTTAAATAAAGTTTTGTCTGGTTTAAAACAAGCACTCTGTGCATGGTGTAAGAGATTGAACAACTTTTTGCTTGAAAATGATTTGACAAAAGGAAGGTAGATACAACATTATTTTTGAAGAAAAGAAATGAAGATCTACTAATTGTTCAAATCTATATGGATAAAATTATATTTGGTGCTACTAATGAAACTCTTTATCAAGATTTTTCAAAGTTAATGCAAGGAGAATTCGAGATGAGCATGATGGGTGAACTAAACTTTTTCTTTAAACTCCAAATCAAGCAAATCAAAGAAAAAATCTTCATCAACTAAAGTAAATATATCAAAAAAATAATCAAAAATTTTGGGATGGAGAATGCTAAGCCCCTTGGTATCCCCATGAGCCCTTTATGTAAGCTTGACAAAGATGAAAATAGTAAGAGTATCAATCATAAATTTTATAGAGATATCATTGGATCCTTACTCCATCTTATCATTAGTAGACCTAATATAATATTTAGCATTTGTATGTATGCAAGATTTCAGTATAATCCTAAGGTGTCACATATTTTTGTAGTCAAAATAATTCTTAGATATCTAATGGGTACATATAATGTAAGCTTATGGTATTCTAGAAATTTTTTTTATTGATCTGATAGTATATTTTGATGCTAATTTTGTTGGTTGTAAATTAGATAAAAAAAATATAAGTGGATCTTGCCAATTTTTAGGTGTTAACTTAATTTTATGGTTTAGAAGAAACAAAATTTGGTAGCACTATCCATGGCTAAAGTCGAATATATTATGGTAGAAAGTTGTTGTGTCCAAATCTTATAGATTAAGCAGTAACTAGAAGATTATGATATCAAATTAAACAAAATACCCATAAGATGTTATAATACAAGTGTAATTAATCTAACTAAAAATTCTATTCAATAATCAAGAACTAAGCACATTGAGTAAGACATCATTTTATAAAAGATCATGTTCAAAATGGTGATGTATTGCTTGATTTTTTTGTTAGTATTGATAGACAATTAGCAGATATATTTATCAAATCCTTAAGTGAGGAAAGATTTAGCATCATTAGAAAAGAACTAGGAGTGTGTGATCCTTTTTCTTTCATCGAAACTTTTTCCAAACTTTCTTTATATTCTTCTCTCTTTGAAATATTTTGATTCATTGAATATCTAAGTTCTTTTGATCATCCTTAATTCAAATTCCATCTAAACTACATCCTTTGAGCTGATTCATGTTTGTTTTCTTGATTTTTCTTTCAAAAAAATTAGCAATTTAGTTCTATGTCTGAGCTCGAGTTGACTCAAGATGAAGTTTGAGATGACTCCCGATCGAGACCACATCTTTTTAACCATGGCTCCTGTTGTCTTTTTTCCTTTTTCTTTTTCTCTATTCACCCTAGAATAGTGCCCTAGACTCCTATTGACCCTTGGAGAGCCCTCCATCTATCCATTTCACCTGATTCAGATCTTTTTTCATGCATAATGGGATCAAGGAAGCAGCTCGCATACCATCTTAAGTAATCACAAGTCGAGGTTGAAGCAGAGCTCATGCCAAAGCTAGAAGCGACCCATCACACCGAGAGGAGGCCTCTACCATACCTTCTCAACCTTATTCTCCTTCCCCAATTGATCTCCTAGGTGACTGGGTTCCTAGACTATAAAGAATTTAGGTTAGGACCAAGGTTTTCGGAACCATCCTGAACCGGATGGTTCGAGACGTGTCGAACTAGACCGATGGGGAATCAGGATGGTTCCAGCTTGAAAAGTGGCATACACCAGTGTCGAGGGAGAAAGAGTGGGAAAGAGAGGAAGAGAAAGAGAGGAGGATGCCATCGAAGGTCGACGGTGGTCCGCTGCGATCGTTGGAGGGCCACAAAAGCTTCCATGGCTTGGTTCATCTAATAGAGCTATTAAATGAGAGAAAAAAAGAGAGAAGAGGGAGAGTGACTCATCGAAGGGAGGATGGGATGGCAGAGGGGCTGCTAGAGGTTTCAGATAGTAGCCATGGGCAACGAACGACGAAAATCATATGGGTGGAGTCATGGCTATGGAACAGGGGCTGTCACCCCTGTTCATGTGTCGGCCCATTTTTGAAAATGGAGATGAACAGTGAAGCTGACAAATCATTTATCGATTTCACTATTTAAGAGATTTTTTTGAAAAAATTAAAAATAATGAAGTCGACAATCGAATTATTGGCTTCACTTTTTTTTAATTTTTTAAAATAAAGTAAAAATAGTTAAGTCGGCAAATGATTTACTGGCTTCACTTATGTTTTAGTTTTTCAAAAAAATCCTATAAAATAGGGGTGCCCCAGTATCGTGCATGTGGACTACACTGTCCGGTGGCCACAGTGGCTAGTCGGAGGCCATTCGATGGCCCCTCCAACTCCTTTCCCTCCCTCCTTTTTTTCTTCCTCCCTCTCTCTCTATTTCTCTATTTCTCTCTTTTCTCCTCCCGATTTCCTTCTTTTTCTTGTTTCGATTCATGCCAGTCTGGTATGATATGATTTTTATTATTGCTATTAAATCCACCATCTTAACCAAGGTTCGCAGACTCGATACCGGAGCCGTGCCAGTCGGATTCAATAAGGATGGGATTTCCTCTATAGTCTAGACCTTCCAACCTATCCTAGCCTAGTAAGGGAGTTTCTATGGCACAATGAAGAGAGGTTCAGATGGATTGGAATGCACAGTCAAGGAAATTTAGTTTGTCTTGATTGAATAGAGATTGGGAAGAATTTGGCATATCCCTAGACAAGATCCAGCACCCACACATCCATTAGCCACAAGGACATTTTAAAGGATATTTTAGAGAGATTGGATGTGGAGGGGATTAATGAACTTTATGCCAACCAATTATCAGTTGAGATGCGACCTCTTCATCATATTGTTGGATGGATTCTCTTTCTGAAGACTGGCATATTCAACTTCGTATTTGAGTGGGATGTTATCGTTATGCACCGCATGATTCAGGAGGCAACTTTGAATCTCCTAGCTTTGATGATGCACCAAATCAGAGTGGCAGCTAGCCAGGCAAAGGCATGCCTACCCTATGATATGGCTTTGACCCTAATTTTTCAAGCGTTTGGAGTACCATTTGAGGGGGAGACCACCCATTGCATGGGGCACCATAAGTTAGATGCTTAGTGGGCACATGATATCTGGGCAGGAGCCAAAAAGATCGAGGGATGAGACAAGACCTAGTCATTAGCCCAATTTAGAGCCCGAGTTTCCACCACCTCAGTCAACAGAGCTCAGACACCTGCTGGAGCACCTCATGCATCTACTCCTCCAATGACACCACACTAGCATCAGCACCAGCTTTAGCACCAGCAATAGTGGTACAACACTTTCAGCCCTCTTGTGTTCGATTAGATGATGGCCAGATGAGGAGGTTGAGTGAGATGATCTTAGATGGATTGAGACTATAAAGGGAGCAACTATAGTTGGAGCTCAGCAAACTTCGAACTAAGATAGGCAGATTGTCAGAGAAGGTGACAGCTTTGGAGAATAGAGACAGATCTATTGAGCCATTCGATTTCTCTGATTTGGCTTGGGAGGCTACTTGTCTCATAGGGAGGATAGAGTCAGGAGTTATGCAGGTATAGGAAGAGGTTAGAGGTCTAGAGATAGCTCAGAAATTTGACATGATGTCACTTTTGATCACTATAGGCAACTGGTTGAGTAGTTATAGAGGTTTGTCCCACTAATAGTGGCAGCAGCATCAGCATTGGCAACGATAGCAACAGGTCTATCTAGTGCTTGTGGTTGATCTACTCAACCATTCTAGCATGCATCGTCTGCCCAGCCATCCACCTCCACTCAGCCCACACCTAGACTACCTTTCAGAACCTCTACTAGACCAGATGTAGGATTCCCATCTTCTATGATTGGCCCTTTTAGTTAGACCAAGAGAAGGAGAGCTGGATTCTCCACCTCAAGAACTATTCGTCCTTAATCTCAAAAGTCTCCTCTTATGAAGATTATGTCTAGGTCATGATCTAGGATCTTACATTATTATTGCTATATTTACTTTGTTTACTTTATTATTGTATTGATGTTTAGATGTACTATTACAGGCCATTTCTTGCATACAGTACACTCTTGTAAAACATCTTATCTTATACAAAATAATTGTATTTTCTTTTCAATCTTATCTTTTGTAGGTTGATATACTTATTGCTGATGACAAAAAGAGAGAGAGACAAGTATAGCAAGCAAATAATTGAATAAATAGTTGAATCAATTGAAAAATATAATAAATTGGAAAATACAATGAATCCAAATAAAATCAATAGTTGAATCAAGTTGAATCATGTGAACATATAATAAATTTGAATTAATGCTGATAAGACTCTTGAAAGTAACAATCAAATGGATTGGATACTCTAATATCAGTTGCAGGACCATAGCCCCTAATCAATTTTCCAAAATTTCAAATCCTCAAATGACAAGGAAAATTGATCTCTTTATCAAGTTATGTGATAAGTAAAAATTGATGATACACATATTCTTTTGAATTATTTTTGGCACATCTTTTTAGCTATATTTTTTTACTTTACTCAAAATTTCATCATGATCAAAAAGAGGAGATTATTAGTCCTAGAATTGATTTTGATGAGAATAAAATATTTAAGTATATATTTGATACTAATGAGTTATTCAAATATTGAAAAAAAGATTTCAAAAAGCTAAAGCTATATTTCAAAATATCCAACATTGAAAAATGTATCCCAAAATCAATCATTAGACGATTATGCTCATCTTATAAACTGTATATAAATTTTTATTAATAAAAATTATTTAATATTTTTATTACAAATTGACCATCCTTGAACTCCTGTGTTGTAATGAAGTTCTTAGGACTATATATATTAATCGATAAAGGAGGATTTATCGTTAAGTCATTAAAATTGTTCGCGATCAAATGATATGCTATTACTAGGACAATAGTGATACCAAGTTAGGTCGTTGTATGCCATATGAGTTAGTTGTCCTCTAAATCAAGGAGTGTGGAGATATTATTATGGCATATAGATAGAATGTAGGAGTACATTCACATCGAATGTGATCATGTGCCGAGCACTCTACTGTCAAGAGTAGCTTGTAAAGGGTATGGGTATAAGTGTCCCTCCGATCTGAAACCACTACGGTGACTTGTAAGCAACTCACTGTACTTTAGTACCAGACTATCTAAGTTTCTAACTTAGTAACGAAAGGTACTAGGTGCAGTCAAGTACTTATCAAGTCAGTGTGTGAGTCAAGATGGAATTGACTCCTCTGAATTGGTAGGAGATATACATTAGTGTATTTCAATTTAGCAAAATCTTGGTCAGGGTAATCCATGAGATGAATTTAAAAGGTTGAAATACAATATGGTCGATTTAGTTAGGGTTGACAGTTAAATCCTAAGTCACCTTGAGTATTTGGGATCAAAGGGATGAATTATATGGTAACCATACGTCAGTAGGTTCTAGAAGGTTGCTTTGCAACACTTCAACCCATCCAGTCGTCGGGTCAACATTGCTAGATGATTATATCGATTGGTATAGAAAGTTATTTCTATACTACCAACTTATGTTCGAACCTATGGGATCACACGTATTAAAATATTTGGTCAGATCTGATGGCTGAAGAGTCCAATTAGATTGTGACTCTGGTGAAGAGTCCTACTTGGACTAGGACTCTATGGGAGAGTCCCACTAGGACTGAGACTCTACTATTTAAGAGAATTAATTAGTAATTAGATTACTAATTAACTCAATTTGATTAATAAAGAGCTTTGGAAAAGTCTAATTGAATTAAATTCAGTCTAATTGAATTAGATTCAGTTCGACTCAGATTGGGATTGATATGATCAAACTCGATTACAAGAAAAATTTGATCCTAATTTGATCAGGGTTTGGACTCGGCTAATTCCTAATTGGGTTAGAAATTTGATGAGATATTTAGATTCTTAATTGGATTAGATTTATTTCTATCAGTGGTTTCAATCCAAATTTGATTTGGATTAGAATTGAATTAGAAATGAATAGTCCAAGTCAGACTAGGACTCTATCCTTATTTTTGTGCCACATCTGAATCCATGCCAATTTCTCCACACCTAATTAGATTTGGATTGTGATTTTTGGTGTCATGAGAGAGGATCCAACAAGAGTGGTCGACTATAGCTGATGAGTCATAATATTATCTCTTTCCTAATTCGAATGCGATCTGAATTAGAGATAAGATGCAGACTAGAAAGAGATTTTTCATATATAATATATTGTTGGAGCTATATTATTTTTTTCTTATTTTTCTAAAAAATATTTTAATATGTGGGACTCTAAATTTATTCTTCATATTTTAATATTTTTTTAAATTTTTGAGGATGCCAAAAAGGGATTTTGGCATTGATTCATAGCATCATTTCTTGGAAAGTCCAATTCCTAGTCTATAAAAAGAGGACCCTCTTTTGGATGTCTCATGATCAATTTTCTTGTAGATTCTTTTATTTTTAGAGCCTCTTCTCCTCCTCCTCTCTTCTTCCTCTAGATCTCTTATCACTTTGGAGTATCCAAGGTGTTTGTAGAAGAAGAAAGAGGTCTGCTGTCGAAGTTGTTCGCAGACTAGCATCTCTGAGCCCCTAATCTATGCCAGTCTTCGCGTGGATTTTTCTATAGAGGCCAGATGACTTCATGTGACTATGAGTGATCTGAGGAACATCCTTTCCAACCATTGAATTAGAGGAGATCAAGATCAAAATTTGTTTGGTAACGATCTCTAACTTATTTTGATTCCTATGGTAGATCTAATAGTTAGATCTAGAATTTCAGTATCGATGAGCTCGATGTGATTTTTATTTTTAGATCTAAGTACATATTTTTCATATTAAAGATTTTAATATAGTATTCTAAGATTAGATATTATACATGTGATTAGAATTAAATTATTTAATCTATTATTTTTGCTGTATAAAATTTTTTAATTGCATGTACTGCACTACCACAAATTTCTTCAACTGGTATCAGAGTCATATTATTTTGATATGAATTAATATGACTTTAGAACTGATTTTTTATTATTATATCTAATTATTTATGATTTATATTAGATCTAAATTAGTTTATTTTTATATCTAATTATTATTTATTTAGATTAGATGTTCTGAGTAGCAAAGTACTCATATTGGATAATCACCAGGCCATCCAATCATAGGAGCAAGTAGGATTTCATGACCCTCTCCTCCTATTCAATGGGATGTTCTTCATGGCATGTAGGGGTGCCACTATGAGATCCCATGAAGAAGAAAGTGAAAAAAAAACTTACTTTCATGCAAAACCTAGATCTTAAAACCCTAGGTGTTGTTGTATGTGATGCAAGTTACGAAGATAGTTAGTTACATCTAATCTTGTTTAGTCAAAATTATTTTGATCTAAAATCATAAAAATTTAGATTTGATCTAAAAGATTTTATGACCTTAACCATGAAAAATTATTTTCAAAATCTTAACCATGTTGATGCAAAACTTAATTGAGAATTAAGTATCAAGCTGATTAGATCTAGAATTATGATTTAGATCTAATGACATTGTATAAAATATAAGGCATGGGTTAGCTCAAATCAGATCCTTCTCTTTAATTAGATTAGACCTAAGGTTAGACTTAAAGAATTGATTGATCATGTAAAGAAATTGATTAAGTCTAACCAAATATTGAATTAGATTAATCAGGGTTTTCTAGTACAATAGTTGTAGATGGTCAAGTTCGTGTCTTTGATTAGACCAAATGGACCTTGATTGTGGCTCAATAGTTGAATCTGAATCATTAAGTTGATCAAATTGAAATTAGTTAACTAATTGATATCTAAGATAAGTTTGATATTTTGACTGGTGGTTTTTAATTGGGAGCGGCTTACCTGGCCATTTCAATGGTGTCTAAGGCAAGCTTAGTAGATCCTCCCACTGATCTCACTTACTTGACTAATTTGGTGAACTAGATTTTGATTAGATCGCTAAGTGATTCAAGTTAGCCCATGCTATTAAGGTTGATCAGTGTGACTGATCTAGGTGCCAGTTCAATCAGCAGACCTAATCCGATTCAGTGACTTGGTGAAGTCAGTGGGAGGATTATGGTCTACTGATTGATCTTTTCTTCTCTTCTCTCTTCTCTAAATCAATTAAATTCTCTAAATTATTAGATCCTTAAAATGAGCTGGTTATGGTGATAACTAGATCATAGCCTCCCATTAAGGTGAGTGATAATGGGTCTATTATTTCTGATTGACATTGTAGGTGCCATTCGTCTGATGTTCTCTGTGAATGATAGAATTATCATTCATTATATAATGACTCTGATGAACTATCTGATGATGGTTGGATTGATCGAGCCATCCTCGAGCCTAATCACTCATTAGGTAGAATCATTGAGTAGGTTCATGTTAATGGTTTGACCTAACCAGAACTTTCAGTAGAGGCCTATCGCCTACTGAAATGAAATCTGGGCCTAAATTAAATACTAGAAGTTGTTTGAAAAAATAATTGGTTGAGAACCTACCCATAGGTGCATATACGTTGATGAGCCATCCTCTGACCTATATGTAGTCTGTGTGGATTCTAGTATCCACTAAAAAATTAAGGTAATTCTTCGAATTGGAGGTAGAGGCTACCAATTCGTATAAAATAGTGAGAGGACCGTTGGATTAAAATCCAAATCTTTAGGATTAATACATTCATATACTAATTAGGCTTTGTTCTTTTTTATGTGTATAGATATGGCCTCAAACTTGTCACTCCGATCATTGTTAGACAGTGAGAAGCTTATCAGATCAAATTTTGATAATTGGTATTGAAAATTAAAGATTGTCTTGGAGCACAAGCGGATTTTTTATATAATAACGGATCCGGCACCTGAGGAGCCTACTCTTAATGCCCGAGGAGCGATTTGAGATACTTATTTGAAGTGCCTCAATGACTGCATCATGGTTCGTTGCATCATGCAGACCTCCATAAATGATGAGTTCAGTCGAAAGTTTGAAGATGCTCAGCCAGAGAAAATACTTCAAGTATTGAGGGATTTTTTAGTACTCCTGACGACATTGAGCGGCACAAAACTAGTTGCACTATTTTCAATTTTGGATGAGGGAGGGTGCATCTGTTATCGATCATGTATTGTACATGATCGAGCAGATTGAAAAATTGAGCAAACTCGGCTTCTCTTTGTATGAACAGCTGGAAAAGATGCGATCCTGAACTCTCTTCTTAAGTCCTACCTGCTGTTCCTCAGTCATTTCAGAATGATGAAGCTTGTAGTCAACTACCACGATCTGTTGGGGTTGCTACAGACTTTTGAGAAAGATCATCAGCTTCACAAGGAGATAGTAAATCTAGTGAGAGGATCTTCTTTGGATAGTCATCGTCCCTTTAAGAAAGGAAAAAAGAAGAAGAATAAGAAGATGCCTGGTGCTGGGAGTCAGCTCAGAAACCCAAGTTCAAGGCTGATCAAAGTCAGACAGAGTGCTTCTTTTGCAAGAAGCAGGTCACTGAAAAAAAATTATCCTCAGTATATCGCTTTCCTTAACCCGAACAGACCAAAGAAGAAGAAGCAATCAATTGCGGGACAAGATACTTATATGATAACATCTTGTAACTTCTCTCTTATAGATACAATGATCTGGTATTGGATACTGGAAGCCCTATTCATATTTGTAATTCATTGCAGGATCTTCAGATCACTAGGAGATTTGGAGAAGGTGATAGATTCCTGAATATTGAGATGGAAGATTAGTTTCAGTTCTAGCTTTAGGAATCATCAAGCTTGTATTTGAGTTTCAGTATATTATTCTTAATGAGTATCATTACTATCCTAGTTTTCTTTTAAATGTTATTTTTGTAGGCTTTTTGGCCAATTCAAATTATAAAATATCAATAAAAATTTTTTGTGATATCATTTTGAATAGTGTTACAATTTTATGTGGACAGTTAAACAATAGTATCTATATTATATCTAGGCCTAATGTAATGTACATTTCAAATAAACACCCTAGAATAGATGATGTCATAGATGCCTTCCTTTGGCATTGTAGGCTAGGTCATATCAATAAGAATAGGATGAATAGGTTGGCTCAAGAAGAATTCTTGATAAATACGATTACGAATCGTTACCTACCTGTGAGTCTTGTTTGCTTGAAAAGATAACAAAATCACCTTTTACTGAAAAAGATGAACTAGCCAGTGATGTGCTGGGTCTGATACATACTGATGTATGTGGATCCATGAGCACATGTGCCAGAGGAGGGTATAGCTACTTCATCATGTTCACAGACGACCTATCTAGATATGGGTACATCTACTTGATAAAACACAAGTCTGAATTATTTGAAATGTTCAAACAATTTCTAATGAAGTAGAGAAACAAACTGAAAAAAATATTAAAATTTTTGATCTGATCGAGGAGGTGAATACCTTTCCAGTGAATTTCTAATATATCTAAAGAGAGAATGGATTCTCTCTCAATGGATCTCTCCAAGGATACCACAGCATAATGGCATCTCAGAAAGGAGGAATCGAACCTTATTGGACATGGTTCAATCCATGATGGGGTTTGCAACTCTGTCGATCTTCTTTTGGAGATATGCCAGCATTGGCCATATGCAGCTCATAAAATCATTGTATCAGATAAACCTTACTTTCTGGATGTCATTATGTTACTTACAACTGACCTATCTTTATAATAATATTTCGAGCAAATCAGTTAGTAAGACATCATATGAGATATGGTCAGGATGTAAGCCGAACCTCTCTTACTTTAGGGTCTGGGGTTGTCCAGCTTATGTTAAACGATTACAAACTGACAAGCTCAGTCCTAAGTCTGATAAGTATAATTTCATAGGATACCCCAAGAAAATGAGGAGATATTACTTTTACCTGTCTGTTGAACGAAAGGTGTTTGTCAACAGTAAGGCACATTTTTTGGAAAAAGAATTCCTTAGTGAAAGAATTAGTGCCTTTAAAATCGAGCTTGACGAAGTTCGATAGGTAGAAGAACTGACATCAATGATTGAATTTGAACTGAATTTGATGGATCAAATTGGAGCTCCATGAACAAACATCCTTAAGGCAATCTGGCAGAGCACCATGTTAGTTGGATAGATACTTAGGTTTCTTGTCTGAGATGGAGATCCTGTCGAACTCGATGAGAATGATGAGGATCCGATCATCTACATAAATTAATACAAAGATCCGACTCTGATAAATGACTTAAACCATGAGATCTAAAATAGAATCCATGAAGATCAACGATGTATGGACATTAGTTGACCCACCTGAAGGGTAAAGCCCATAGGGTGTAAGTGGGTCTTCAAGAGGAAGAGGGGCGCAAATAGGAAGGTGGAGACCTATAAAGCCCATTTGGTTGCTAAAAATTATTGTACATTATGGTATTGACTATGATGAGATATTTTTTCTTGTGGCAATACTCAAATCTATTCAGATCATGCTTGCGATAGCAGCATATCTGGATTATGAAGTCTGACAAATGGATGTGAAGACAGCTTTTCTAAATGGAGAGTTGAACAAAGAGGTGTATATGATACAATCTGAAGGGTTCATATCCACAGATGAGTCCAAGGTATGCAAGCTTCAGAGATTCATTTATGGATTGAAGCAAGCATCTTGGAGTTGAACATACGTTTTGATAAGGTGATCAGAACGTATGGCTTCGTTAGGAATGGAGAGGAACCCTGCATATATAAGTGGGCAAATAGTTCGATAATTATATTTCTTATGTTGTATGTGGATGACATTCTCTTAATCGAGAATGATGTCCCGCATTACAGAAAATAAAAGTGTGGCTATCGTCATAATTCTCCATAAAAGATCTGGAGAAGCAGCCTACATCCTAGGGATGAAGATCTATAGGAATAGATCAGAGAAGCTGCTCGAGCTCTCCCAATCCACATACATAGATACTATGCTGAAATAGTTCAGCATGAAGAATTTTAAAAAAGGCTATCTTTCCACAGGCCAAAAAATTTCTCTTTCGCAAGGAGATTGTTCGATAACTCCTCGAGAGAGAGAGCATATGAGTAGAATTTCATATGCTTCGATAGTGTGTTCTATTATATATGCTATGATATGTATGAGATCAGATGTGGCATACTTATTTGGGTAGCAAGTAGATACCAGTCTGATCTAGAAGAAAATCACTGAAAGGTTGTAAAGACCATTCTTAAGTATTTAAGAAATACTAAGGACCAGTGGCTTGTGTATGGTGAAACTGACTTAAAACTTATGGGTTTCGCTGACTCCAGCTTTCAGTCAGACCATGACGATAGTAAGAGTGTGTCGGATTATATTTTTATCCTAAATAATGGAGCAATCTGCTAAAAAAATTTTAAGCAGAATACTATGGTAGACTTTATTTGCGAAGTAGAGTATATTGCGACATCCGATGCTGTGAACAAAGATGTGTAGTTGCAAAAGTTTATCGATGAGCTTGGAGTGGCACTCTTCATTGATGGCCCTATCTTGTTATACTGCGACAATACTGGAGCCATTGCTCAAGCCAAGGAGTCGAGATCCCATCAGTGCACCAAATATATTCTGCACCGTTATCACTTATCCGAGAGATCATGGATCGAGGTGACGTCAATCTTTAGAAGATCGATGGAAGGAGAATCTAATCGACCCATTTAGTAAAACTCTCAAAATTAAGAAGTTTGATGATCACAAATCGAAGATAGGTATACGATACTGTACCGATTGGCTTTAGTCTAAGTGAGAGTTGTTGGAAAATATGTCCTAAAGTCAATCATTAGACGATTGTGCTCATCTTGTAAATGTATATGAATTTTTATTAATAATAATTATTTGTATTTTTATTAAAATTGACCATCTTTGAACTCCTATGTTGTAATGAAGTCCTTAGGACTATATATATTAATCGATAAAGAAAGATTTGTCGTTAAGTCCTTAAAATTATTTGCGATCAAATGATACGCTATTACTAGGATGATAGTGATATCAAGTGTAGGTTGTTGTATGCCATATGAGTTGATTGTCCTCTTAACCAAAGAGTATGGAGACACTGTTATGGCATGCAGATAGAATGTAGGAGTACATTCACATCAACGTGACTATGTGCCGAGCACTCTGCTGTCAAGAGTAGCTTGTGAAGGGTGTGGGTATAAGTATCCCTCCGATCTGAGACCACCACGATGATTTGTAAGCAACTCACTGTACTTTAATACCAACTATCTGAGTTTCTAACTTAGTGACAGAAGGATACTAGGTACAGTCAAGTAATTATCAAGTTGGTGTGTGAGTCAAGATAGAATTGATCTCTCTGAATTGGTAGGAGATATGCATCAGTATATTTCAATTTAGCAAAATCTTGATCAAGATAATCCATGAGATAGATTTGAAAGGTTGAAATATAATGTGGTCGACTTAATTAGGATTGACAGTTAAATTCTAGGTCACTTTGAGCATTTGGGTCAAAGGATGAATTATACGATAACCATATGCCAGTAGATTTTAGAAGGTTGCTTTGCAACACTTCGACCCATCCGGTCGTCGGGTCATCATTGCTAGATGGTTACATCAATTGATATAAAAAGTTATTTCTATGCTACCTACTTAGGTTCGAACTTATGAAGTCACACACATTAGAAGATTTAATCAGATCTGATGGCTGAAGAGTCCAATTGGATTGTGACTCTGGTGAAGAGTCCTACTTGGACTAGAACTCTGTGAGAGAGTCCCACTGAGACTGAAACTCTATCATTTATATAGAATTAATTAGTAATAGATTACTAATTGACTTAATTTGATTGAGTAAAGAGCTTTGGAACAAGTCTAATTGAATTAGATTCAGTTCGACTCAAATTGGGATTGATATGATCAAACCCAATTACAAAAAAATTTGATCCTAATTCGATCAGGGTTTGGACTCAGCTAATTCCTAATTGAGTTAGAAATTTGATGAGATATTTAAATTTTTAATTGGATTAAGTTCATTTCTATCAGTGGTTTCAATCCAAATTTGATTTGGATTAGAATTGAATTAGAAATGAAGAGTCCAAGTCAGACTAGGACTCTATCCTTATCTTTTGCGCCACATCAAGATCCATTCCAATTTCTCCACACCTAATTGGATTTGGATTATAATTTTTGGTATCATGAGAGAGGATCTAATAAGGGTGGCCGGCTATAGCTGATGAGTCATAATATTATCTCTTGCCTAATTTGAATGGGATCCAATTAGAGATAAGATGCAGACTAGGAAAGAGATTTTTTGTATATGATATATTATTGGAGCTGTATTATTTTTTTTCTTATTTTTCTTAAAGAATCCTTTGGTGTGTGAGACTCTAGATTTCTTCTCCATATCTTAATATTTTTTTTAGAATTTTTGGGATGCCAAAAAGGGGTTTTGGCATTGATTCATGGCATCCTTTCTTGAAAAGTCTTAATTCCTAGTCTATAAAAAGGGACCCCTCTTTTGGACATCCCATGATCAGTTTTCTTATAGATTTTTATTTCCAGAGCCTCTTCTCCTCGTCTTCCAGATCTCTTATCACTTTGGAGTGTCCAAGGTGCTTGTAGAAGAAGGAAGAGGTCAGCTATCGAAGTTGTTCATAGACGAGCATCTTCGAGCCCTTGATCTACGCCAGTCTTCGTGTGGATTTTTCTATAGAGGCCAGATAACTTTGTGTGGCTGTGAGTGAATTGAGGAACACCCTCTCCAACCATTGGATCAGAGGAGATCAAGATCAAAATTTGTTTGGTAATGATCTCTAACTTATTTTGATTCCTATGGTAGATCTAATAGTTAGATCTAGAATTTCACATCGATGAGATCGATGTGATTTTTATTTTTAGATCTAAAGTATATATTTTTTATATTAAAGATTTTAATATGATAGTTAAGATTAGATCTTATACATTTGATTAAGATTAAATTATTTAATCTATTATTTTTACTGCATAAAATTTTTTAATTGCATGTACTGCACTACTATAAATTTTTTTCATCCGATGCTTCCATCTTGAAAATCTAAAGAAAGATCAAGAAAGTCACATTTTAAAAATATTGAATGTATGTCCTAGAAGTCAATATTACTGACATATTGTAATAACATCAAGATATAATTTTATACTTAAAATATTGATTTGATCAATAAAAGGTAATATTATTTTTATTCAAGTATGATATCCTTAAATCATCCATGAAATTAATACTTACATTACATATTCTTAAAGTATTAAGAATTAAAGGTATGTATAAATAATTTTTATATTGCTCTCGATTATAGTATCATCATGAGGATGGTGATCGATTCAGATAGACTGGTGCATAGATCACTTTTTTCGGGATAGATGAGTCTCTAGTCTATAGTTTGGAGACACTGAGTGACAAGTATGGATAGTTGTTAGAGAAAACTAGTAGTGAGCGTGACCATACGAGAGATCATACAGATTTTTACTCAATCATCAGTGATCATCTCAATGCTATAGTTGTGTGAATGATTTTTGATTGTGATGGCAAATTGCTCATAGTGAGGCTGTTGGAATTTGACTGACACAAAAATAGTCTCTTTGAGTCCTTATAGTGGATGTTGATGACAGTTGATCCATAGTAAGAGTAGGGTATGCATCTAGATAGATTTATTGATGTTGATAGAAAGGAGTAGTTTTATGAGACTTGAGAGGCTAAATTCATGAGTTTATGGCCACAGTAGTATGATTGATGGAAAAAATTTCATGAGAATTATAATTGAACTTGAGCTAATCGAATCTATCATATGACTGAGGATGAGGTTTGACGATTTATCCATGACCTACCATCTAGTTGGGACTCACGATAGAGAGACCGAAACACATGAAAACTATACCTTAAGATTTTTTCGATTCTACTGGATTGCCACTACATACTGCTAGGAGTTACTGATAGATTGTGAGAGCTCACTAGGATTATTCAGGATCGACAATCCTTATTAAATTAGAGTGAAATTATTTCGATCCATCGAAAAGAGTTTCAATGATACTATGATAGAGACCATGGTATATCTCACTATCAGATTGAATTGAATATATAGGGTCACACAACAAAGAGATTAGATCTGGATTAAGCAATTAGGCTTATGAAATCTCAGTTGGGTTAGGAGAAATCTTATTGGGTTTAGGATAATCTTGCCAGCACAAGGTTGAACCTAATTTTTTCATTAAACTTGAATTACTTATTTGATAAGAATTAATTGAATTAATTATCTGCTAAGAATCTAAATGAATTAAATTCATTGGGCTCCAAATGTTGGGTGCTTGAGTTTTGAATCATGTGCATTAAGGGTTCAAACCCTAATCAATTTATTGATTGAAATTGGTGGGGCACCACTTGATTTGATCAAGTGTGGGCATCCACACATGAAAGATGGTGTGAAGGACAAGAGGGGTGCTTCACCTCCTCTTCATGGCATGTGAGAGAGAACCCCCTTGGTTCACTTAGGCATGGGCAATGGTGAGAGCAACAAGGAGTCCTAATGCGATTGGGACTCATGATAAGGAACTAATTTGATTTTAAATAGGATTCAAACCTCTCCTCTATTTAAAGGGCTCTCTCCTAAGAGTTATTAATTAGATTTTCAATAAGCTCCAAACCTCCAAACAGCCCCCTATGCCTCCTCTCTTCCTCCCTCTTGATTCCAATGCCCAAGACTTGTTGGGCATCCTCCATCTTCATGCCCAAAGGAGTTTGGGCGGCACTTTTTGGTTGCTGATTTTCAGATCTTGGTTGCTCTAAAATCAAGAGAAAGAGATCAAGACAAAAAGAGAAGAAAAAGATCAAGAAAAGATCAAAGAGTTGATCAAAATCTAGACTTCGTTCAGATTCACAGGCAAATCATTCTTGGAGAAAAAAGATCTATACCATAGAGGGCAGATCCAGGCTGATCTTAAGTGGATCTATTCCATGATCTTGTGTCAAATTTAATAAATCCAAATCTAAAAATAAAGTTATTAAATTTTGCTTCTAATTCACTCTCCCATATTAAATCTTCAAGTCAAGCTAGTCCTTGAGTCCATAAAAATAGTAAAATATAATATATTCTTTAGCTAGATAAATTAAGCAATAATAATATATTGAAAATAAGTATGTAAAGTATATCAATTCAAAATATATAACATTAATCAAAATAAGATCTATACGAATTCATTTTTATTTTTAAATCAGTTTCTTTCAAAACATCATATTAATATCGATAGCCATGAACTAAATCAAAGTATCAGTGTATAACTTCCACTAGCAGGATATCAAATTACTAGCTTTTATCCACTCTATTGGTAGAATACCAAAATACCAATATACAACCTCCATCAACAGATTATCAAAGTACTAGTGTTTAACGCTCCACTAACAGGATATCAAAGTACCAACGCACAATATCCACTAATAAGGTATCAAAATATCAGTATTTAACCCCGTCACTAGCAATGTATCAATGTATTGATGTTTAATCCCTACTAGAGGGATTTCATACATAATCAAATTGTGAGTCAAAATTCATTACAAATCAATACACTATCCTCAAAAATATATTTCATGTTCAAATCAAATAATTCATAAAAGTGTGTGACGTCGAAAATAATTAGTATGACTTATATCAAATTCAATGCATTCGATCATAATCACTTAATATATCGAAAGAGAATATATTCAATAATTCAAAATACATGTATCAGATTCATAAATCATGAATAATCTAATATAAAAATATTTTATAATTTACTAATAAATCTAAAAAAAGTATGGCATTACTTACCTCACATGTATTCCAATAAATTCATATGATTCCATAAATTTCTTTTCAAAATCTTTAATTCATAAATTACATCACAGTATCCTAGTGTTGGACATCTTCTTGTCAAGACAACTGCACCTCTATACATAATTAAGTCTAATAAAGGAAAACATGATGAATGGTAGTTGCATCCAATGGTCTGGGTCAGTCCAATCATATTAACTTTATCTGATTGAGAATGATCAAATCAGTAGAGTAATAAGTAGTGTTCAGTAAAAGTCAAGATAGAGGTTGGTATGCTGTTTACGATCAGAGGTTAGTTTGATCAAATAACTTTATTTCATTAAGATCATTAGATGCAAGGATTCGATATAGGCTAATAAAAATTAGATCCCAAGATACTTGACAAATGCTTAGATGATGTAGAGCTGCCCGCTTAGATGATGTAGAGCTGCCCGATCAATAAGATGATTCGAAGTCTCTCTATTAGGTCAACTCGTATTCAAAGGAACAATATTTGAACTCTTTATTTGATTCATAAATCAATTAGAGAGAGAATATTAGAGGGGAGAAAAATTAATAAAGTGAAATAAGGCTATCCGACATCCCGATCCATCCGATTAAGATGATTTAATCAAATTATAATTGAACTAGTATACATATGACCAACTAAAATCATAGATAATCGAATCTAGTCTGATTAGGATCGGTGCCAGCATGTTGGCTGGTACGGGTTAGGATCCTTCACAAGAATTTATTAAGGCTATTAGAGGATCTTTCTAAGATATAGAAAGTTCAAAAAGAGAGACACCATCTTTAGAGAGACACTTCTAAAGAGAGAAGCTTATAGAGAGAGAAAGTAGGGAGAGAAATTAGAGAGAGAAAGAGAAAAAAGAGAAGAGAGAGAATGGAAGAGAGAACTTTCTTCTCTCTCTCTCTCTCTCTTTTTTTCTCTTTTTTCTTTTTTTTCTTTTTTTTCCCTTTTTTCTTTTTTTTTTCTTTTTCTTTCTTTCTTTCTTCTTCCTCTTTTCTTCCTCCCATAGGTTCTTTAGCAAAAAGGGGACCTTCAAGTTGCTTTTTTTCTGGAATGGAGGTGGGTGTCAATCAGAGATGGCCATGATTGGGGATGCGAGCCATGGGTGATGGCAGCACTACTGAGGTTCTACAACCAATGGTCGGTAGCAAAGATGTTGGAAAAATGGAAAGAGAGAGACGTGAAAATAGGGATTTTTCTTTTTGTAGTTTTTTGATGAAACTAGTGGCAATGGCATTGTCTCAGACTATGAGAAGAAAGGGAAAAGTGAGAAGAAGGAGAGTGGGGCATACCTTGGGCTTCGATGGGCTGTCCAACCCCAATTTATGGTGGACACAATGATGGCTTCCAAGAAGAGGACTCCACCGATCTCCTCTATTTGAGACCTCAATCTTTGATGGAAAGAAAAGAGAAGCCCTCTTCCCTTTTACCTTAGGCTCGATGGGCTGTCCAACCCCAATTTCTAGTGGACACAATGATGGCTTCCAAGAATAAGACTCCACTATTTGAGACCTCGATCTTTGATGGGAAGAAAAGAGGAGCACTCTTCCCTTTAAATAGGACCAGAAGGGAGGAGTTCAACTCCTCCCTAGCATCGATTTTGACTATGAGTAGGAGTTGATCAGGGGAAGAAGACTCCTAGAGTCTTCTCTTCTCTCTTTTTTTTTTAATTTTTCCATCACTTTAAGATTTGTGCAGCTTTTCTAATTGGGTTGATCGTGGAGATTCCTTAGTTGATCGAAGGAGGCTTGATCCCCCTTATATAGGATGGAGGGAGGAGTCGCAATCCTCTTCAGTAGCAGCAGATTCCTCCAATAATTTTGGGAGGAAGGAGATTTCTATGGGAGTCTTCTTTATATTTTTTTTCTTTCTTTTAGGTTCATGCTTTAAGATCCATGCTACTCTTTTGGACCATCTCCTAGTGGCTAATTTTGTTACCTAGGTTGGTTAAAAGGATTTGGCCTATACTTCATTTGATCCATGGGATGGGGTATGACATTCGCCCCCCCAAAAAGAAATTTCATCCTTGAAATTTTTCTTACATGAGATTTTGAACTTTAAAGTTTCATAATCATTCTCATTTAAAAGTTTCTATGTATTCTACTTATTTATTTGTTTTCATAATCAAATCTTATCATAAGACTAAGGTCTAACATCTCGAGACTTGATTCTTCTTGTAGATGATCTAAATTGAATCCATCTCTTGTAAAAGAAGAAAAATCAATATCTAAATTTTGAATAAGAACATCAATTTTTTTTGTCAAAATATCAACTAGTTTTAATTTATCGATCCATCATAAAATCAGATCACAAATGACTCCAACCTATCTCTTTTTGAATAATCTTCAATATTGATAGATAACCTAAAACTTTTCAATTAGGTAGAGGGTTAATATCAACTAAAGGAGTATCAATTTCAGATTTAAGAGGAATGAGATCTACACTAAACTATTTCATATTCAGGATCAAGAATCGATGGTCCACTAATCCAAGACTTGAGATGTTAATTTTTTTTTTAGCACAATAGATAGGAGATCTACTAGTGAAAATCACATAGTGACATCCAAAATAATTCAAAATAAAAAATATTATCCTTTTCATTATTAATGAATTTTTTTTACAAGGAATATTAAATTATATCATCCATCATAAATTTTTAATGCAAAGAATCAATATTATTGACTAGCTCAAAATAATCTAGATTACCATGGTTCCATTGCATGCTCTAATTTAAACGATTAGAATTGCTTAGACTCAAGAAATAATTTTGATCAAAATTTTCTGTACTATAGATGGAAAAGATCTAAAATTTTAAATTTTAATTAAAGCCAAAGATGAACTTTTGATTCTATCCTTAATTTTGCTTGGAGCAAAACCATCTTGATTAACCATTGAGTCCAATAACACATTCAAAACCATCATAAAGGTTTACCATAATTTAATATGAATTAAATCTTCAGTTTCCTATCAATTGATTTAGATAATTTTAAATCAAAATCTTATAAGTAAAATGAATAAGAAAAATCTTTTGATGCTTCGCCAAGTTAGGATTTAAATCAAAATATCTAAGTAAAACTGACTAATCATCTCTTCTAATGTTTCTTCCATTGAGACTTTTGACATCTATTAAAATTCTTTCATAACAATCATGCAAGCCTCTTAAAATCAAATCTTCATGTAAGACTAGATTTTATCAAGGACCTCAATAATGAGGGCAAAAGAACTCCCGATCAGTTCATAAATTCATAATTTTAAAATAAAATTTCTCCTGTATCCCGTAATCTTTGATAGTTATAAATAAAATCTTTTACCTTGATTCAAGATGGCAATCAAGGATCTCATTAGCAACCTCAATAACAATGATAACAAAAGATCCTTATATCAATTTATAACCCAAACTTTGAATTGAAGTTTCATACACATTATATAATCTCCAATAGATATAAATAAGATCTATTATTTGAATCTAAAAATGATAACTAAAATTGCAAATGATCCCACCAAGATGAATACTCTATCATCTTAAAGAATAATTGATTTCTTTCATTAGAAATAGACTTATTTGTAATGTTCCACCACATACGCATGGAGAACTCTCTCCACAGGCATGCAAAATATTCTAAACATAATATTAATACATTACAGTAGAACTAATAATAAATTAAATCCAAAATTTAACTAACTAAACTTAACTTTAATCTCTTATAAAAATTTAATAATATTCAAAAGATTTTACATTAGTTATGTCTCAAATAATAATTCTATAAATATAATAATAAATTTATATCTAAACTGATTGATACTATCAACTCTTGCCTCTAAATTTATTTTCAAAGCAGTACCTATATCTGTAATTAAGAATTTGAATCTAAAAAGGAAGGAGAGATAGTGAGCTCGATAGTTTGGTAAGTTTAAATGTTATCATAAGATATGATGTTTGAAAATAAATACCATAAATTAATATTAAAATATATTTTATGCTAATTTAAGCAAATCAAATATTTTAAATATTTATATATATACACAATCATAAATTTGATTTGAATTAAATAATATATAATTTAACAGTGTTGATTATGATCATATTTATATCCTGTGGTGGAACCAGAATAGAAATAGTGAGCTCAATTAGAGTGCCAATACATAACCCTCATTGGTAGGGTCTAAAGAATCATTGCATAACTCTTTTAGTAGGGTTCAAAGAACCAATGCACAACCCCATTGGCATGGGCTAAAACATAGTTAGACTGAAAGCTCAAATTTGATGAATACAAAAATATCTTTCTACAAGATAACACACACACATACATACACACACACACACACATATATATATATATCATAATTTAAGTCAATATATGCATATTTCATAAAAATTAGTAAACTATAATATTTCAAAAATCTCAAATTGTTAAATCATTTTTCATTCAAAATATACTTCATAAATCACATATAAATCAATGACTAATTATTTACTTTCAAAAATAAATTATAAAATATCTCAAAAAAATGATTCATTACTTCTGTAGAATACTAAATAGACAAATTCAATCAATTTTAAAAGCATCCTTCAAAATCTATTATTTAAAATATATTTTTTATCATTTTAAGCTACAACTAATAAAAATTTTAATTTTCAACACCCTCATAAGGCTGACAAAAGTGGTAGCATCTAACATTTTAATCGATCTAACCAAGATAATTTTATCTAATCATAATTAGACTAGGATACAGATTATTCAATGAAGATAGAAGCTATTCAATGGAGATAGTAGTGTCTGACAAGGGTCAAAGTATAAATCAATATATTGCTAAGCAATCAGGGTTCAATTTGATCAAATAACTTCATTCAATAGGGATTACTTAATATACAAGGATTCAATAAATACCAATAAGACAAGATCTTGCGATGTTCAATTAAGACTTGCATCATGTAGACTTGCTGCTCGATTAATAGGATGGTTTGAAGTCTATCTATAGGCAAAATTAGATTCCAAGTGACAGGATGAGTTCACTAGATTTATAAATCAAGTAGAGAGAGAATATTAGAGGAGAAAAAAATTAATAAGATGGAATATGGCTAATCAGATGACACTATCTGACATCTCGATCAATCTGAGCAAAATGATTTCATGAAATCATGATTGAACTAGTGCACCCATGGTTCAACAAAAATCATGAATGATCAAATCTAATGGTACTTGATCTAGCTATGATGGATGCTGGTACGTTGTCTGACGACCATAAATCAGAATCTTTCACTAAGTTTGATCAAAATCATCGAAAGAAAAATCTCTTATTGGGCTAATCTTAAAGAGAGAAACTTCATAGAGAGCAAAGTAATTTTAGAGAGAGAAAATATTATAGTGAGAGAAAGTAGAGAAAGAAACTAGAGAGAGAAAGTGGGAAGAGATGAAGGTGAGAGGAAGAGGAAAGAGAGAGAAACTCTGTCTCTCCTTTGTTTTCCTTTTTCCTTTTCTTTCTCTTCTTTTCTTTCTTTTTTCTTTCTTTCTTCTTCCTCATTTCTTCCTAGCAGAATAGGGGACCTTCTATTCCTCATTTGTTCCTTGGAACAAAGGCCACAGCAGGTGTGGCTAGGTTTGGTAGTGATTTGGGCCATGGCAACCTAGCAAGTGCTTCCCTTCTAACGATCAACGACAATGAACGGCACCGACTGAAATCAAAAAGAAAGACTACAAAAATAGGATTCATTTTCTTTAAAAGTTTTTTGATGATTATTGGCTGAAATTAGAAATCTAAGGTTTTAAGAAGAGGGAGGAGAGGGTTAATCAAAGTTCTTGATATCTACCCATCTTTGTAGTGCTGGTTGGGTTCTGGTCTTCGGCAAACAAAGTGGAATGCTTCCAAAAGAAGAAGGGAAGATAGATCCCTTCCGATGATGGTTGTGTTAGGATTTTTCTCAATTTTTCACACATGCTTTTCATTAATATCATTAATTAAAGCTTCATATGTCAATATATATGAAAAAGGATTGAAAGGGAAAAATAGATCTAATCTATTTTACATCAAAGCAATAGATCTAATCTATTAAATCATAGTAGCGAAACATAAAGAACTTTCAAAACTTTTATGTGAACAAGACTTCAATATCTGATCTCTAGAGTTATACTAGAGAAAGATTCAAGCCAATGAAACATAAGTAAAGATTTCAAGAATCATAATAAGAAAAATATTTTTTCTTATTTCATACCTTTGCATGGGTAGATGATCTTTGCAAGCGATGATCATGGTAAGGTTCTCTTCTAGCCATGTATATGCCTGGCCTTTATAAGTATGCACACAGAGATGAGGACTGATCAGCAACCTTCTTGATTCCTAGGGTGCTAGCTTCCTTGCAAAATCTTTGCCTGATGGATGAGGTTCTCAACACCTTGAGAATCACAGCAGAACTTTGACTTCTTCTTGATGCTTTTGCTGAAATCTGAATTTCAACAAGAAGATGGAGAGGAGATGAGGCATGGAGGAGAGAGGAGAAAGGATGGGGTGGCAGCCAAGAGAGAAGGGAGAACTTCACAAGCCAAATATCTTGTTTAATGCCTTAGGGTGGTCACCATTTATAGGCTAACACACCCTAGGACTGCACTAAAGTCCAAAACCTGGAGAATCCTTTAGAATAGAGTCCCCATGGCTAGGGACTCTTCATGGCTGCCGCTGTCACACCCCACTCCTTAAGCCGAGCAAGGGTATAACAGTTGAGTAGAGTTTTGCTAACACCTTATACCTTGGTTTATGAGCTACTAGTAAACCCTGTTCATTTACCATATTCTACTACAGTTCAAACCAAGCATAATTCTCAAATCAAGACAATATCACTCAAAAAAAAAATAACTTTAAGCTTTTATTAATCATTCCATAACTTTATACATATGGCTTTAAAATATAACACATTAACATTCTCTGATTTGAACAAATCTAAAATATACATCAAATCCCAAAATGCTCCTCTCACTAATTAACATGACAAAATGTGCCTCGTACTAACTGACAAGACCAAAAATGAGCTCCTCTCTCTAGCTGACATGACCAACCCCCTTTTAGTATGGATGCTGATGCTTTACTTTTATGCTTGGCCAAAATGCTCCATATCTGCAACAAAAGAAGTGAGGAGAATGAGACCTAAATTTCAGTAAATGGATAATCCATCCAATAGTGGAGAAACAAGAAAGTTTAGCTTTAATACTTAATATAGTAGATAACTCACCATGCTGATATACTTTCAAAACTTTTACATACTGAAACAAAAATAAAAATCATATAATAAACTAATTTGCTGAGATAAAATATAGTTGGGCTACTGCTGACTATACCATAGGACACCACTCCCATAGGTAGTCAATACATAGCACTGCTACTACTGAGCCCCACTAGGCATGTTGAATTTATGCTATTTTTTTGCTGTTTGTGGTGTTGACTATTTTTCTGTTGTATGTGTCGCTGATGCTGCAGCACACCCTATATATTGATTACTCCTATAGATAGCCTTTTTAAAATAATGCTCAATAGATTTTTTAAATGTTGATAAGCTGATTTGAAAATATTTTCACATAAAAAATGCTTTGATGTTCAAACCGATTACACATATACATACATATACTTGAATAACATTTCAAATAAGAATCACTTCCTATTTCCAAGCTTGTAGATGTATATATATAAGCTGTAGAATGGCAAAAATCTAACTTTCTTCTTCAAAATCAATCTCTTTCATAGCAAAGTATAGTAAGAAAAACATCAAGGTTAGATACAAGAACCCACTTACCTCTTGAGAGTAGGGCACTATCTTGGTGCTTGACTCACCCAAAGCATCCCTTGAGACCTCATCCTCTCCCATAAAATTGGCACACACAATTATTAATGCGATACTTATATGATACATGAATATAAGAATGTATGCTTTGCTTTTTATGCTTATTCTTTAACCCTTTTAACTCTTATTTTTGTTCTATTCTGCTTTACCCTAATTAGGGTTAACTAAACCTCAACATAACTCAAGAATTCTAGTAATTCAACTGTATTTTATTTTCATAATTTATCCCTAAATTCAACCAACATAAATTCCAATCTATTTGCTGAAATAATTTAGACCGATTCAGTAAAAATTGGTAGCAGTAACTTAATCCTTCAAATTCAAATTCATAATTTAATTTACCAAAATACCAAATCTGATAGTAATTATTCAATGTTTAATATAAATTTAGTTTAGAGATTAAAATCCTTACTTTAAGTAGTTAAAATCCTACTAAAATCAACACAGTCTTCTTTTTTTTTTTTCCACAATCAGCAATTTCAGCAACCCTTCCTCTTTCAAATCAAAATCTCCCTTTCCAACTAAATTTTTTCTGAATTCTAGCTGAAAATATTACCTACTCCAACCCCTTTCTCTCTCTATTATTTCTATTTTAATTAAAGAATTAAAATGGCTGCAAAGAGAGACATGTGGCTAGAGCTTGGAATATAAAATAAAATGAAGAAGCAACTTGCCACTTGTCAACCACCTGGAAGATCAATAATTAATGAACATGCTGAGGTGGGGCTAAGAGAGTTTTTAGCTCCTTCTTTTCAAAATAAAATTGCTGAATCAATCCCTTAAAAATTCTTTTTAAATCAGAGCTTTATAACATTTAGGGCCCACCCTGACTTGCTGTTTTTTCTGTAGATGAGTCGACTCACCTGAAACTTGAGTCGACCCCATACAAATCTACCACAAAAGTATCGAGTCATTTGATTTTAAATAGTCATCCAACAATTCAACTTCAATATCATTATTACTAATTCAATCTCCTAATCATTTTTTCCTCAAGTGTCAAACAAATTTATACTTCACTAATACTAAACAATTAAGTTTCAAATGCTTTAGTGTATCATGAATGAAATACTATGCCATATATATCATGAATGCTAAATGCAAATGCAAAAATTTCTTAGGCCACCACATTCTCATTCGAGGTGTCACATTTCTCCCTCCTTTAAAAAAATTTTGCCCCAAAATTCTATTCCCTCTAGTCTGAAACAGATGTGGATATTTGCTTTTCATTTCATCTTCTTTTTCCCATATAGCTTCTTCTATACTATGGTTCTATCATAAAACTTTAACTAATGGTATAACTCGAGAATGTAACTATTTCTCTTCTCTACTCGAGACCTATACTGGTTCTTCTGGATAAGATAAGTTTTCTTTTAATTCAACTAATCTGGACTACAGAACATATGATGGATCTAAATATACTTCCATAGCATCGAGATGTGGAACACATTATGAATTTGAAAATATTCTATGGTAATGCTAAATGATATGCAACTGCCCAATGTACTCTGTTATCTTATATGGTCCAATATATCTTGGGCTCAACTTTCTTCATCTCCCAACTGTAATACACCCTTCCATAGAGAGATTTTAAAAAATACTTTATCACCTACATTAAAAATCACATCTCTGTGTTTTGGATCTGCATAGCTTTTTTGTCTGTCTTGTGTTGCCTTTAATCTTTTCCTGATTATCTAACCTGATCAGCTATAATCTGCATTATTTCTAGATCTAGAAATTTTTTTCTCCTTCTTCATCCTAACGCATTGGAGTTCTACATTTTCTACCATATAATACTTCATATAGTGCCATACCTATGCTAGAGTGATAGCTGTTATTGGATGCAAACTTCATTAGTGGCAAATGTTCATCCCAACTACCTGAAAACTCTATAACATATGCTCGTAGCATATCTTCCAAAGTTTGAATAGTCTTTTCTGACTGTCTATCAGTCTGCAGATAAAAAGCAGTACTAAAATTCAATTTGGTATCCAAACTTTTTGCAAACCCGACCAAAATCATGATGTGAATCTAGGATCTCTATCAGATACAATGGAAGTAGGAACCCCATGTCTACTAATAACCTCATCAACAGATAGCTTTCCCAATTTGTCTAGTATCTTAATAGGGAGAAAGTGAGCTAACTTGGTTAATCTGTCCACAGTTACCCATACTGCATCATTATCTTTTCTTGTCTTTGGAAGATCTGAAATAAAGTCCATGGTGATGTACTCCCACTCCCACTGGGAATAGGAAGTGGTTGCAACTTTCCAACTAGACCCTAATATTCTACCTTTATCTGTTGACATATCAAGCATCTGGATATAAATTCAGCTATTTTTCTCTTCACACCATTCCACCAATAACTTTGCTTGATAGTTCGATACATCTTGGTGCTTTCTGGATGCATGGCATAAGTTGAACAGTGAGCTTCTTCCATTATCTATTTTCTAAGATCTCCTACTTCTGGAATACATACATGATTTTCGTATATCATAATACCTTTCCAAAGATTGAAGATGGATTTCTGAAGGAGATGAAGAGATAAAAGAAAGATAGAGAAGAAAATAATTTTTTTCTAATTTATTTCCTCCTTCCTAACCGTTAGAACCAAAAATCTGAAATTTAAATTTTTGTGCACACCCCAAGAGAGAGGACCCTCCTTTCTATTTTTCACATCATGAACCATGCCCAAACCTCTACCACGGGAAGAACTCTCTTCTAATATCTTGTACACATAAAAGAAACCATAAAATTCCCTTTTATAGGCATGTAAGGAGGTGGGGTGAAGAGTCCTAGTGATCTTGGACTCTTACAGGATTTTGCCTCTCTTCACAATTTCACATCCCAAAATATGCCAAAAAAATATGAGACACCCATATTTCAAAAATTAGTTCTCCAACTGATCTTCCATAAAAAATCTCTCTAAAATGTTCACATATAAAGATAAAAAAATTTATTGACATGGAGAGGTTGACCTGGATGAGAACAGATTCTCCTGATAAGAAATATTTTAAAATCTAATTTTAGAATCTTTCTTATATCAAAATTAAATCAGATTTGGATGTAATATAGATAAGGGAAAGGACTTTTTGGTGTCAAAAAACTCATACAAAAAAATTCTATGCATAGAGATATATGACGTGCAAACTAGGTTGGTGCAGGGAGAAGAGTCCTATTCCAATAAGGACTCTAAGATTCCTTATTTGAATCCAAACCAAATCAATTTGATTTAGCCCAAATAAAATATATAAAATCTAATCTAATTAAGTTCATAAATTTTAATCAAATTCTAATCAAATTAGAAATTGACTGAACCAAATTCTGATCAAATCAGGGATAATTTTTTCTTAGCGATTAGGTCATCTCATAATTTAATCGGATCAAATCTAATTGAATCTAATTCAATTAGATTTTATTTAATCCTCTTTACTCAATCAAATTGAGTTAATCAATAACTTAATTACTAATTAATCCTTATTAATTCACTAATACTTGATAATTAATTTATTATAATTTTGTATAAGGTTAACCATCAATCAAATTGACGATAAAGCTCTTAATCGATTCTCAATCATTAATCAGCCACATGATCAGTCAGAAACTTCTTTTGAGTGTGACCCCATAGGTTCGAACCTAAGTCAATATCACAAAAATACTTTCAAATTAATTGATGTAACTATCTAGCAATGGTGACCCGACGTCCGGATAAGTTGAATGAAGGCGAAGCAATATTCAAGAACCTATTGACGTATGGTTAGTATAATTCATCTCTTTGACCCTAATGCTCAATGACGATCAAGAATTTAACTATCAATTCTAGATAAGCCATCCACATTGTATTTAATCTTTTTCAAATCCATCACATGGATTATCCGAGCCTAGATTTTGCTAAATTAAAATACACTAATGCATATCTCCTACTAATTTGGAGGGGTCAATCTCATCTTGACTCACGACTGACTTGACAAGTACTTGACTGCACCCAGAAACCTTCCATCACTAAATTAGAAACTCAGTTAGTCCGACACTAAAGCACAGTGAGTTACTTGCAAGTCATAGTGTTGATCTCAAGTCAGAGGGACACTTATACCCATATCCTTCGCGAGCTACCCTTGACAGCAGAGTGCTTCATAGTTGGTCACGTTCAGTGACAATGTACTCCTACATCTCACTACATGCCATACCAATATCTTCATACCATTTGGTTACAAGGAAACCAACGCATATGGCCACAATGACCTACACTTAATATCACTATTGTCCTAGTAATAGCGTATCATTTGGTCGCAAACCAATTTAAGGACTATGTGATAAATCCTCCTTTATCGATCAAAATAGTCCTAAAGACTTCATCACAACATAGGAGTTCATTAGAAGATGTATCTTTGTGATGAAAAATATCAAATAATTTTTATTATTTATCAATTCATATATATTTATAATTAGCACAATTGTCAAATTTGACTTTAAGACATAATTTTCAACAACTCCCACTTGGACTAAAGCTAATCACTATAGTATCATATACCCAACTTCATTTATTATCTCAGAATTTTAAATATTGAGGCTTTAGTAAATGGGTTGGTCAAGTTCTCCTTTCCATCAATCTTCTAAAGATTGATGTCATCTTAACAGATTTTTCGAATAAGGTGGTAGCAATGTAGAATGCTTGATAAGCTAAAGGGACTTCGGCTCTTTGGCATGAGTTATGGCTTCGATGCTGTACAATATAGTAGGACCATCATTGGAGGATGCCACTCCTAGTTTGCTAGTGAACCTGTACAATTGCATAGCTTCTTTACAAGCATCGAATACCGCAATGCATTCTGCCTCATAATTTGAATTTGGTTATATTTTTCTGCTTGGAACCTTTCCAGCAGATTGCTCAATTATTTAAGGTAAGAATGTATTTCGACATATTCTTGCTATTACTATGTCCAACTGAAAACTAGAGTCATACTCTAGAAGTTTTAAGTCAGATTCTCCATAATTGAGTCACGATCCTTAGTATTTCTCAAATACTTAAGGATGACCTTCCAGTTATTCTCACCCAGATCTTGTAAGTATCCACTCACTATCCTAGTGAGGATACCATATCCGATCTCATACATGGTGTAATGATAGAAAAATTCTATTCATAAACATCCTATGTATGTTGGATTGAGAAAACTTAAGCAGCCTCTTAGATCTATCTCTATAGATCTTCATCTGTAGGATGAGAGATGCTTTTTCTAAGTCCTTTATGGAGAACTATGATAATAGTGAAACCTTTATTCCCTGTAATGTAAAGAATGTCATTCTCGATTAAGAGAATTTCATTCACATACAAGATAAGAAATATACTCATAGAACTATTAACCCATTTGTATTTGTAGGGTTCTTCTTCGTTCTCAATGAAGCCATACGTTTTGATCACTTATCAAAATGCACGTTCCAACTCTGAAATATTTAGCATTGCTATAAGAGAAAATGCCTCATTATGTCTATACTATAATGTTGATAATATTCTTAGGCAACTAGATGAGCTTTGTAGGTCTCCACTTTTTCATCTGCGCTACTCTAATCCTATTGGAGATCTACTTATACTCTATAAGTTTTACCCCTTTAAGTGGATCAATGAGTGTCCATACACCGTTAACCTTCATAGACTCTATTTGAACCTATGGCTTCAAGCCATTAATCGGAGTCGAACCTCTGCATGGCATCCATATAGGTGATCAAATCCTTATTGTTCTCATCGAGTTCAATAGGATCACATTTCAAAATCTAGATACCAAAGTATCTATCCGATGGATGCGGTACTCTATCGGATCTCCTTAATGGTGCCTCTACAATAGATTTTGAATTTGATCTAATCAAATCTAATTCTATGGGTTTACTAGATTGTATCGGTTCTTCTACTTGTCAAACTTCATAAGTTTCACATTAAAGGCATCAATACCTTTACCTAGGTATTCTTTTTTTAAAAGGAATACCAAACAACTCTTGTTCTTTAGCATGGTAGAAATTATATTCTCTAGATTCTTTGGAATATCCTACAAAATAATACATATACAACCAGGGTCTAAGCTAATCGATCTGTAAATGCTCGACATAAACTAAACACTCCCAAATCTCAAGGTAAGAAAGTATCGGCTTATGCCTAGTCCATATCTCATATGGAGTCTTTGCAACTAATTAATTTAAAATTCAGTTCTTAAATAGAGACTGACAGACTTGTAAACTCCATCATAGATCGAACTATATCTAACAAAGTTGATTCTAATAGGAGAGAATCATATTTTCTTCTAGATATATCAAAACTTACTTAAAATGCATTCTCCTCTTTGATCTGACCGAAGAATTTTAATGCTCTTCTAAGTTTGTTTCTCTACCTTATTATGAAATTATTTGAATATTTCAAATAATCTAAATTTATGACAAATATGTTTGTAGATCCAATACATCAGTATGTATCAGACTCAGAATATCATTGGCTCATTCATCTTTTTTAGCAAAAGGTGACTTGGTCATCTTACTAAGGAGATAGGATGACAAGTTGATAATGACTCACAATCATTGACCTCAAAAATTATCACTTGTTGATCCTATTCTTATTTATATGACGAAGCCTAAATTACCAAAGATAGGCTTTCATGATATTATCTACTTTAGAGAGTTTGTTTGATTGTATACAATACACTAACAGGCTGTGACTATTCATAAATATCATTTCATATTTTTCATATGATTTTGACATCATTCATAATGATATCACAAAATCATTAGAAATAGTGATAATCACTAAAATGATATTGTTGGAATTAAAAATAAGCTCGATGATTTCTAAAATTAGAATTAGAACATAACTTCTAACTCCAATGTTCAGAAATCTCTTGCAATTTTTAAATTTTCTACTAACTTGAAGTCATTGCAACAATTTATATGAACTTTTGATATCCAATATCTAGGTAGTAGTGTCACAGATAGAGAAATCACAAAGTGTTATCATATAAATACTTTGTTCAGAAACTCTTTGCTGATTTCTCTTCTTTAGCCTGTTCGGATCGAAAAACTCTACCAAACCAGGTTAACCTTAGACTCTTTTGTCAGTTCGGACTCCTCAGCCCAAGCATGACTTTCTTGCACCTTCTTTCTTTTTCTCAAAAGATTATTTTTCCACTGAAGATACATCTTCAGAGGTGTGAAAGAACTCCTCCGACATTTGAAGAATTTTCTCCCACTGAGCATCATTGAATTTACAACTAAATTCATGTTCTTTACTGCTCTTAATAACAGCACATGATGATATGATCATTTGGTCACTTCTGATAAGTATCTTTGATCGCATCACATGTATTGGATGTGAGAACTTCAGGTGCTGGATCCATAGTCATATGTAGGATCCATTCGTGCTCTAGAACTATTTATAACTTTCGATACTATCTATTGAAGTTGGATCCTATAAATAAGTCACTGTCAAACAGTGAATGGAGCAATAGACATTTAGCCATAACTGAAAGAAAAATACAAGACCTTTATATTTATAAATTAATTAAGCCTAAAGACTTAGACTCTATTCTAAAAGTTCTTCCACTATTTTAGTCGAATTGGTAGTCTCTACCTCCAATTCGAGAAATTATCTTAATTCCTTAGTGGGTACTAGAATTTACACGGATTGCATACAAGCCCGAGGATGGCTCGATCAACTCATATGCATTTATGGGTAGGTTCTCAATCAATTATTTTTTCAAATAATTTTTAGTAATTAATTTTGCCTCAGATTTCATTCAGTAGGCGATGGGCCTCCACTAAAAGTTTTAGTTAGGTCAAACCATTAACATGAACCTACTCAGTATTTCTAACTAATGAATGATCAGGTCTGAGGATGGCTCGATCAACCCAACCATCATCAGATAATACAATAGAGTTATCATATGATGAATGATAATTCCATCATTCAGAGAGAACACCAGACGGATGATGCCTGCAATGTCAATCAGAAATAATGGATATATTATCATTCATCTTAATGGGAGGCTATGATCTGGTTATCTCCATAACTAGCTCATTTTATGAACCTAATAATTTAAAAGATTTAAAAATTAATTTAGAGAAGAGATCAGAAGAGATCAATCAGTAAACCACTATTCTCCCACTGACTTCACTAAGTCATTGAATTAGATCAGGGTCATGCTGGTTGAAATGGCACCTAGATCAGTCACACTAATCAACCTTAATGACATGGGTCAACTCGAATTACCTAGCAGTCTAATCAAGATATAATTCATCAAATTGGCCAAATAAGTAAGATCGGTAGGAGGATCTGCTAAACTTGCCTTAGACACTATCAAAATGACCAGATAAGCCACTCTCAATTAAAAACCACCGATCAAAATGCCAAACTTACCTTAGACATCAATTGATTAATTAGTTTCGATTTGACCAATCTAATAATTTGGGTTCAACCACTGAGCCATAATCAAGATCCATTTGGTCTAATCAAAGACATAGACTTGACCATCTACAACTATTGTATTAGTTTTAAAAAAAATTTGATTTAATCTAATTTAATATTTGATTAGATTTAATCAATTTCTCTAGTTAGTCTATTAACTCTTTGATTCTAACCTTAGGTCTAACCTAATTAAGAGGATCTGATTTGAGCTAACCCATGCCTCATGTTTTATGTAATGTCATTAGATCTCAAATCACAATTCTAGATCTAATCAACTTAATACTTAATTTTTAATTAAATTTTACATCAACATGGTTAAGGTTATGGTTTGAAACAATTTCATCCTTTCATTTTGTAAATAATTTACAACAAATTTTATGTAAAGATTTTTCATTCTGAAACTAGATCGACTCAATCACTATTGAGCTGGCTACATAAGGAGACTAGGTCAACTCAGTTCAAAACTGGCACGATTCAAAGAGTTTTAGATCTAAAAATTCTTGCATAACACTAAAATAAAATTAATTATAACACTTTTAGATCATATCTAAAACTTTTTTATGATTCAAATTTTTTTTTTCATAATTAAAATAATTTTAATCACATAGACTAGATGTTTATATTTTATACAACTTTATATCGCATACAACAAACCTAGGATTTCAAGATCTAGAGTTTTGCAGAAAATAATTTTTTTCTTTCACATTCTTCTTCATGGAATCTAATCACATGGCATCCCTATACGTTATAAGAGCACCCCATCGAATAAGAAGAGAGGGCCTTTAAACCCTTCTTGCTCCTATGATCGAACGACCTGATGATGAATCCAATCCAAGTACTTGCTAATCGGATCATCTAATCTAATCACATATCATATATGCATAAATTTAGATCTAATCTAAATTATATCAGATCTAATTATAATCTTAGATCACATCTAAATCAGATCATAAACATCACATGCATGATATAAAATTAGATTTTATCAACAATCAGCACAAACTAGGATAATTTTTTTACTGTAAGGGGTAAACCCTACAGTAGGATAACCTTATATCAGTTTGTGTGATCCACCATTAATTAAATTTGGATCAAAATATCACATATCAATGTAAATAAAATTAAAATTTATATTTAATATGCACATAAATCATGTCATATAGAATCTAGGCTCTGATACCATTGTTGGGATGCGTAGGTGATTTCATACATGTATTTCAAATTTTTTTTGAAAAATTATAGCAGAAGATAACTAGATTAATCAAATTAATCTAATATGTATATGATCTAATCATCAAATCAACCTACTCTAGAATTTATGACATGTTATGTTGCATATAAAATCTAAAATAATCTAAAGATAAAATCAGCATGCATGCATATGAGTAGTAGATCATATCTACTTCTAATATGAGTTCAGAACTCCATACCTGATCACGGATCGACGATCTTCGCTACTGAGAGACATGGTGGAGAAGATCCTTATTGGTTGCTCACAACCACACATGCATCCGGCCTTTACAAAAAATCCACTCGAAGCCCTGATCTGATTGGTCTTCTCGGGAGTGCTAGCTCGCGCGAAGACCTTATTCTTGACTGATCCAGATCTCTTTTTCAAATCTCTGAAATCTTTTCAAAAGTTGAAGATGGACTTCTAGAGGAGATGAAGAGGTGAAAGAAAGATAAAGAAGAAAACAATTTTTTCTAATTTATTTCCTCCTCCCAAATCCTTAGAACCAAAAATCTAAAATTCAGATTTTTGCGCACACCCCAAGAGAGAGGACCCTTCTCTCTATTTTTCACATCATGAACCATACCCAAATCTCTACCACATGAAGAACTCTCTTTAATATCTTGTACACATAAAAGAAACCACAAAATTCCCTTTTATAGGCATGTAAGGAGGTGGGGTGAAGAGTCCTAGTGATCCTGGACTCTTACAGGATTCCGCCTCTCTTCACAATTTAACATCCTAAAATATGCCAAAAAAAATATGACATGCCTCTTCCCATATTTATTCATAGTAAATTAGTTCTCCATCTGATCTCCCATAAGAAAGCTCCTCAAAATATTGGATATATAAAGAGAAAAAAATTTATTGACATGGAGAGGTTGATTTGGATGAGAACAGATTCTCCTGATAAAGAATATTTTAAAATTTAATTTTAAAATCATTATTTTATTAAAATTAAATTAGATTTGGATGTAAGATAGATAAGGGAAAAAACTCTTTGGTGTGAAAAAAACTCACACAAAGCAATTCTATGCATAAGATATTTAACGTGCAAACTGGGTTGGTGCAAGGAGAAGAGTCCTATTCCAATAAGGACTCTAAGTTTCCTTATTTGAATCCAAACCAAATCACATCTGATTTAGCCCAATAAAATATATGAAATCCAATCTAGTTAGGTTCATAAATTTTTAATCAAATTCTAATCAAATTAAGAATTGACTGAACCAAAGTTTTGATCAAATCAGGGATAATTCTTCCTTAGTGATTAGGTCATCTCATAATCTAATCGGATCAAACCTAATTGAATTTAATTCAATTAGATTTTATTTAATCCTCTTTACTCAATCAAATTGAGCTAAGCAGCAACTTAATTACTAATTAATCTTCTTTTAATTCATTAATACTTGGTGAATTAATTTATTATAACTTTTACATAAGGTTAACCATCAATCGAATTGATGATTAAGCTCTTAATTGATTCTCAATCATTGATTAGCCACGTGATTAGTCAGAAACTTCTTTTGAGTGTGACCCCATAAGTTTGAACCTAAGCTGATAGCATAGAAATACCTTTTTGAATCAATCGATGTAACCATCTAGCAATGGTGATCTGATTTATGTCACAAATTGACATAAAAAGTATCAATTAATATCTAAATTATCTAACTTTATTAAAAAATTGATACTTGTTATTATATTTTGTAGAAAAAGAGATCATCAATAGAAAGAACAAGGAAAGAGGATTCCAACGGCGCAAATTTTATGCAAAACGGAGTTAAATTGACCCAGGAATTGAAGAATGAAGAAAGAAGACTCAATTGGGTCAAACCCGAGTCAAATCAGATCAAAATTAGTCAAAAATCAACTGATTTGGTGATCTGGTTAGCCGCCTGGTCCACAGCAACAGGCGCATGGACCATGGACCCATCGGCGCACCATAAACCCCCTAAAACCTCTTAGTCCCACATCGGAAGTTTTGAAAACCTTATAACCCCCAAATGCCTATAAAAAGCCCCCAAAGGCCCTTGTTTTATGTATTCTTCCTTCCGATCAAGCTTGTAACCCTAGATAGTGGGATTTTTAGCTCTCTTTTCAAGCCTCGAGCTTTGAGGTTTTTGTAATAAATTTTTTTTATATATAAAATCTTATTTTTATGCAATTTCATCTCTTTACATTATGCAATTTATTTTTCTTGCAATTAGGATAGTTTAATTTATGCAATTTAATTTTATGCAATTAGGTTAGTTTAAATTATGCAGTTTAAATTTATGCAATTAGGATAGTTTAATTTATGAAATTAGGGTAGTTTATTTTTCTGTATTTAAATTTTGCAAGTAGATTTAGATCATGTCTAGCTAAGCATCCCTTCTAGGGTTTGCGATGAAGCTAGATCATGAGTAGAGATTTTACATAGGGTTCTTTCTTTTTCTTAGGGTTTCTTTTTCTTCCTCTTTTGCCAAGAATTTTTGATGAACTACAGTTGGGTCAGAGTCCCTTCATAGTTCATGCTTGATTCAGTGCATAGGAGGAGAAAATCCTAAGGGATCCTAGTTACTACTCCCCTGTAAAGAATCTTGATGGGTTATCGTTGGGCCTTAGTCCCTTCATAATCTATGCTTGGGAAAGACAAGAGGAGTAGTCGTTATGATCAATAAGAAAAATTCTAGGTAGAATTTCCTAATCTAGATCTAGTGGATTCAAAAACCCTAAATCCTTAGTCTTATTGTCTTTAGCAAACAACTTTCGACTTTCGATTTTTGTTAAAGCTCGCTTGAGCATAGATTTGAAAATCATTTTTAAAATCAAGTCTCTGTGAGATCGACCCGTACTCGCTGGTCGTGCTACTCTGCACACCGTGCGCTTGCGGTTTTATTTACAAATTTTAAGATTTGAACATCAAGTTTTTGGCGCCGTTGCCGGGGATTTGGCATTTTAAATTATTTTCAAATATTTGTTCTTCGTGCGTTATAACTCTCTTTTTTTTTTCTTTAGGTTTCTATATTTAGTTGGTGATTGCTGGAAAACTCAGGTACGCTTCTAATTTCTCTTTTATTATTTTTAGTTAATTACTTTTGCTTTTAGACCTAATCATTTGAATTTACTTAATCACAAAAAAAAAAATATAAAACAAAACAAAAGATATTTCATAATCGTGAAGTAAAATATCAAAATAAAAAAAAATTCTAAATTAAAATCTTTTATATTCTTGGTCATCTTGTTTATTTGTATTTGCATTTTCATAATTAATCTAAGGGCATCAACCCATTAACAAGATAAGGTGGGGATTTCATTACCCTTCCTTAGCCCAAAAACCATCTCCATCATATTGCATTACCTAGACTTTTAATCTTAAAATCAATTAGACGTCAACCTTAAGGAATTCGAGCTCAATAGGACAAGGAACCCTAAGAGTTCTACCAAGTTTGAGTTGTTTGATTAGTTGGTGTCTAGGCAAGTCCCTGAGGGTGGTTTGTTAAATTGGTTCAGTTGCTGGCCTGGCCAACTCGTTTGGTGTCTAGAAAGGCAATGATGAGTGAACCTCCCACCTCTTATACTTACCTGGCTAACTAGTTGATCAATCTCCACTTGGAAGGTTTGAAGGGTCATCTTGGAACAGTTAGGAGCTGTCTAGATTTAGGTTAACCCTAGGATAGATTGAGTTTAATTTATTGATTCACTTGTTTGAAAAAAAAAAAATTTAAAATTTAAATTAATTTGGTTACTTTTCTTTAGATTTAGGACTCCTTAGGATCTTCTCTTTAGAACTTTTTCTCTTTTCTTTCTTTTCCTTATACATAAAAATTTTATTAAAAAAAAAAAAAATTGTATAAACATCGAGAACCGTACACTTCGTGTGTGGAGAAGAGTGTCGGGTCGTCTAGTTAGAATTGAGTCAATTCCTATTGTTCCAATGGCTGAACCAATCCAACCCATGACCCTTAAGGATTTGTGTTATCCAGTTGGCTCCATCCAACCATCTTGTATCAGGTTGCCACAACCCACAGCTAACAATTTTGAAATCAAACCTCAAATCATAAATATGCTTCCAAAATTCACAGGATTAGAGGATGCTTATATATTTATTAGAGAATTTGAGGAGGTATGTGCAACCATGAAACTGCAATTAACAGAGGATGAGGTCAAACTTAGATTAATCAACTTTGCTCTTAAGGACAATGCTAAGAAGTGGCTTTATAGTCTGCCAAACTATTCTGTCACTACCTGGGAGGGCTTTGTGAGAATATTTTTAAAAAAGTATTTTCCCCATCATAAAACAGCTAGGATTAGGAATGAAATAAATCAAATTTACCAACTAGCTGGTGAATCATTTTGGAAGTACTTTGATCGTTTCAAGAATCTTTTAACCCAATGCCCACACCATGGAATAGAAACTTGGAGACTATGCCAGATCATCTATGAGGGGTTAGATTCAAACTCAAGAACCATGCTAGAGTCCATGTGCCAAGGCCAATTTATGGACAAAGAAACTACTGAAGCTTGGCAATTCTTAGAAGATCTAGCCGAAAAAAATTTACAGTGGGAAACAACTAGGGAACCTGATAAAGCTACACCTTCAAGAGGAGGAATGCATCAAATTCAACCAACCTTAGCATCAGAGGCCAAGATTGCAACCTTAACACGTAGATTGGAAGCCTTAGAATTACAGAGACCAGCCAATGTAAATCAAATATCTGCACCCATGTGTAAAGGGTGCAATGCACCAAACCATGTCTTAGAAGAATGTTCCTACTCGAATGAGTGTGCACAGGTGAATGCCACCTATCAAGGACCATTGAACAATCCTTATGCACCCACATATAACCCAGGTTGGAGGAATCACCAAAATTTCTCATGGTCCCAGAATCCTAATGTAGGTAATCCAAATTTCAATCAGCAAAATCTAAGGTCCAACCCAGTGATGAACAACCCGCCAGGCTTCCATGATAATGACAAAAAAATTACCTCTTTAGAGAAAAGCCTAGAAGCCATGATGAAAACACATACCAGCTTTATGCAAACTACGGGTCAACTCATAAATAATAACACCCAAGCTATAGCCCGTCTGGAAATGCAAGTAAGTCAGCTGGCTTCGACCATTAGTGAACGAGAACATGGTAGGTTACCTAGCCAACATGAGCCAAATCCTAGGAACCAAAATGGTCCACGACCCCAACAAGGAAACCAAGTTAATGGTATAAATGCCATTCATACCTTAAGATCAGGAAAACAAATAGACAATAAGGTAGTTGCACTTGATGATATAGATGACTCATCTGCCGAGTCACCTTCTAAAACTACTACCTTTCAACCTCAAGCACCAGAAACTGAAAATTCACCTAGTCCAGTACTTAAAAGTCCTAGAGCTCCTTTTCCAAACAGACTGAAATCCAATAAATCTGAACATTTAGACAAAATTTTAAAGGTATTTAAACAAGTCCAAGTTAATATTCCTCTTTTAGATATAATCCATCAGGTTCCAACTTATGCCAAATTTTTAAAAGATCTCTGCACTAGGAAAAGGACCACTAATGTACCAAAGAAAGCATTTTTGGCTGCAAGTGTCAGTTCATACCTATCTAGCCATGTGCCAATTAAATATAAGGACCCTGGAGCTCCAACAATTTCTTGTGTTATTGGAGAAACCAATATAAAAAAGGCCTTGCTAGATCTAGGAGCTAGTGTGAATATCCTTCCATATTCGGTGTATGAACAACTAGGATTAGAAAAACTTCAACCTACTGGGATCACATTGCAGTTAGCCGATAGATCTCTCAGGATCCCTAAGGGAATGGTCGAGGATGTTCTGATAAAGGTTGAAAATTTTATTTTTCCTGTAGATTTTATTATTTTAGAGACTGAGCCAGTTGCGAATCCTAAAGGACATATACCTGTCATTTTAGGAAGACCATTCTTAGCTACGGCCAATGCTGAAATCAATTGTCGAAATGGTCTAATGAAGTTATCCTTTGGGAATATGACCATTGAGCTTAATGTTTTTAACTTAGAACAGGAATCCTCTTCTCATGCTGATGTCAATGTAGTCCAAGATGGTATTTATGAATCCATTGACATTAGTGATGATGAAGTCGACCTAGAGTCTAACCCCTGGTTAATCCATGAGTCTGAGGATGTCAATGAAATACTTAAAAAAAATCAGATTAATCAGGAATCGACACTTCCTACTGAACCAATCATTGAGATGGTGAACTCATCACCTAAACCATCGATAGAGGAAGCACCCATTTTAGAACTGAAGCCCCTCCCAGAACATCTCAAGTATGCATATCTAGGACCCAAAGAAACTTTGCCTGTAATTATTGCATCAGACCTAAATCCCAAGCAAGAGGAGGAGTTATTGTCAGTTCTAAAAGCAAATCAAGAGGCAATAGGTTGGACCATAGCAGATATCAAAGGAATAAGCCCTTCTATAGTTCAACATAGAATATACTTAGAGGAAGAGGCTAAACCAACAAGAGAAGCCCAAAGAAGGCTTAATCCAGTTATGAAGGATGTAGTTAAAAAGGAGATTCTGAAACTCCTAGATAGTGGAATAATTTATCCTATTTCTGATAGCTCTTGGGTAAGCCCAGTTCAAGTAGTACCCAAGAAATCTGGGGTAACAGTGGTCCAAAATGATGCAAACGAACTTATCCCAACTAGGACCCAAACGGGATGGAGGGTCTGTATAGACTATAGAAAGTTGAATGCTGCGACAAGGAAAGATCACTTTCCTTTGCCATTTATTGATCAAATGTTGGAAAGACTAGCCGGACAAGAGTTTTACTGTTTTCTTGATGGATACTCCGGTTACAACCAGATCCCCATAGCCGCTGAAGATCAAGAAAAGACTACATTCACCTGTCCATTTGGTACTTTTGCCTATAGACGAATGCCCTTTGGACTATGTAATGCACCGGCAACCTTTCAGAGATGCATGATCAGCATATTTTCAGATATGATAGAACGATTTCTAGAAATTTTTATGGATGACTTTTCTGTTTTTGGTCTAACCTTCTCCGAGTGTCTGAATCACCTGCAATTAGTTCTAGAACGATGTAAGGAGAAGCACCTAGTTCTCAACTGGGAAAAATGTCAGTTTATGGTCAAACAGGGAATAGTTCTTGGCCATGTCATTTCTAAAAAGGGGATTGAAGTGGACAAGGCCAAAATAGATCTAATTGCAAGTCTTCCACCATCTAAATCTGTGAAAGAAATACGTTCATTTTTAGGTCATGCTGGATTCTATAGAAGGTTTATTGCCAACTTTAGCAAAGTAGCACGTCCACTGACTAATCTTTTGGCAAAGGATACTAAATTTGAATTTACTCATGAGTGCTTGGAATCCTTTGAATTTCTAAAAAATGCACTTGTATCAGCTCCAATCATTCATCCTCCTGTCTGGTCTGAACCATTTGAATTAATGTGTGATGCGTCCGATCATGTTGTGGGCGCAATCTTAGGTCAACGAATAAATAAGCTGCCTAGAGTGATATATTATGCAAGTAAAACCTTAAATGATGCGCAGCTTAACTACACCACAACTGAGAAGGAGTTCCTTGCCGTTGTCTTTGCTTTAGAGAAATTTAGATCTTATTTGGTTGGGACCCACACCATTGTTTACACCGATCACTCAGCCATTAGACATCTCCTAGCAAAGAAGGATGCCAAGGCACGTTTAATCAGATGGATTTTGCTCCTTCAAGAATTTGACCTAGAAATTAGGGACAAGAAAGGCACTGAGAACGTTGTAGCAGATCATTTATCCCGAATTCCAGTTGCACCATCTAGTGAACCACCCATCAATGAATCTTTCCCAGATGAGCAACTCATGTCTGTGTCTACTGAACCTTGGTTTGCTGATATTGTAAATTATTTAGCCATAGGCAAGATACCTTCTCATTGGACTAAGCAGGATAAATATAAATTCTTTGCCCAAGTGAAGTATTTCATTTGGGATGATCCTTATCTTTTTAAACAATGTCCTGATCAAATTATTAGAAGGTGTATCCCAGATAACGAAGTCATGAATATTTTATCTTTTTGTCATGATCAAGCATGTGGGGGTCACTTCGCGTCTAAGAAAACTGCTGCTAAGGTTCTCCAATGTGGTTTTTATTGGCCCAATTTGTTTAAGGATGCTCACGAATATTGTAAAAATTGTGCTCAATGTCAGAAAATGGGCCGAATCACCAAGCGACACATGATGCCACTCAACCCAATCTTGGTAGTTGAAGTTTTTGATGTTTGGGGGATCGATTTCATGGGACCATTTCCAAATTCCTTTGGAAATGAATATATTCTAGTAGCAGTTGATTATGTTTCAAAATGGGTAGAAGCAATTGCATGTAGAACACCCGATAGCAAAATGGTCATTAAGTTTCTTAAAGAAAATATTCTCTCCCATTTTGGTATTCCTAGGGCAATCATTAGTGATCGGGGAACCCATTTTTGTAACCGACCTTTTGCAACATTGATGAAAAAGTATAATGTCACCCACAAATTGGCCACACCATATCATCCTCAAACTAGTGGGCAAGTTGAAGTGTCAAACCGACAAATCAAACAGATCCTGAAAAAAACTGTTAATGCCAATAGAAAGGATTGGTCTTTAAAATTAATTGATGCACTTTGGGCATACCGAACCGCTTTCAAGACCAATCTAGGAATGTCTCCTTATAGGATTGTGTTTGGTAAACCATGTCACTTGCCTATTGAGATAGAACACAAAGCCATGTGGGCCATCAAACAACTAAATACAAATTTGAACGATGCTGGAAACCATAGGAAGCTTCAATTGAATGAATTAGAAGAACTTAGAAATGAAGCCTATGAAAATGCAAGGATATACAAGGAACGAACCAAAGCATTTCATGATCAATCAATTATAAGAAAAACTTTCAATATCGGACAAAAGGTGCTCTTATATAACTCTAGATTACATCTGTTTCCAGGAAAGCTTAGGTCTAGATGGACAGGACCATTTTTAGTAAAGGAAGTTTTTTCACACGGAGCTGTTGAGATTGAAAACCCAAGTAATGGTGTTATCTTTAAAGTTAATGGTCAACGATTAAAACCATTCTTGGAATTACCTGTCAAGACTGTTGAAGATGCCATGGTTCTTTATGAACCAACTTATTCTGATTAAGTTGCTTCGAGGTTTGGTCTGGCTGAAGACATAAAACTTAGCGCTTCTGGGAGGCAACCCAGCTTATTTAATTTCTAATGCTTTCTTTGTTTTCAGTTTGCTTAGGACAAATAAATTAGATAAACTCCATTGGGGACAATGTCGGTCAAGTTGAGGGGAGAGCTTGAACAAAATCAGGTGTTATCATTTCCTTTTCCTTCCACTATGAGTTATTTCTTGCATTTAATATATTATGTAAAAAAAAAATAAAAAAATAATAAAAATATATATATATATATATATATGAAATAAATTAATCTATAAAAGAAATAAGAGTAAGTTAGAAAGTATTTGCTAATGTAGTGAGTCACGGAGAAGATTAGCTGGTTAGACTCTTGGTGGCTTAGGTCATTTAAAGACTATTAGCACTTCCAATTGCACATGCACACTAACAAGGTAAAGTAGGTGTTAATTGTAAGGCCAATTAAGGATTTGAGTATTATTTAAATTAGATAATTTTTTCTACACCCCAATTGAAGAAATTTGAATTTAAGGAAAGAGCTACCTGCCTGAAATAAAATACAAAACACAGAGTAAATGTGGATTGCCCTAAGCCTAGTAACCGGGTCTCTTCACCTAAGTCAAGTGTTGAGATTCACGTCAAACGGTGGTGGGAAGGCCAGGATGCTCAGCAAAAAAAAAAAAAAAAAAAAAAAAAAAAAAAAACAGTGTGAAAGCTACCTTAGTTCTTTGTTTAATCTGGGGTGTATAGAAAATTAATCGAACTAAGTTATGAAAAATAATACAATTGGCCTGTACAAGTTAATACTGAAATACTAAGTTAGTTATCACTCACACAAGTGCTATAAAACTTTAAGTGTACTCTAAGAAAGCTTCTAAGTAGACTGACTACCGATTCTAATTCGAAGCTCATTACTTAGTAATACTAGAAAACTTCTTGAATTTCGATCTTAAATTAATTTGCAAAGGAAGGATCTTTTGGAATATGATCTTATTTTGGTACATTGCTAAGGGACTAGCAATGATTAAGTTGGGGGGTGTGATTTATGTCACAAATTGACATAAAAAGTATCAATTAATATCTAAATTATCTAACTTTATTAAGAAATTGATACTTGTTATTATATTTTGCAGAAGAAGAGATCATCAATAGAAAGAACAAGGAAAGAGGATTCCAACGATGCAAATTTTATGCAAAACGGAGTTAAATTGACCCAGGAATTGAAGAATGAAGAAAGAAGACTCAATTGGGTCAAACCCGAGTCAAATCAGATCAAAATTGGTCAAAAATCAACTGATTTGGTGATCTGGTTAGCCGCCTGGTCCACAGCAACAGGCGCATGGACCATGGACCCATCGACGCACCATAAACCCCCTAAAACCTCTTAGTCCCACATCGGAAGTTTTGAAAACCTTATAACCCCCAAATGCCTATAAAAAGCCCCCAAAGGCCCTTGTTTTATGTATTCTTCCTTCCGATCAAGCTTGTAACCCTAGATAGTGGGATTTTTAGCTCTCTTTTCAAGCCTCGAGCTTTGAGGTTTTTGTAATAAATTTTTTTTATATATAAAATCTTATTTTTATGCAATTTCATCTCTTTACATTATGCAATTTATTTTTCTTGCAATTAGGATAGTTTAATTTATGCAATTTAATTTTATGCAATTAGGTTAGTTTAAAATATGCAGTTTAAATTTATGCAATTAGGATAGTTTAATTTATGAAATTAGGGTAGTTTATTTTTCTGTATTTAAATTTTGCAAGTAGATTTAGATCATGTCTAGCTAAGCATCCCTTCTAGGGTTTGCGATGAAGCTAGATCATGAGTAGAGATTTTACATAGGGTTCTTTCTTTTTCTTAGGGTTTCTTTTTCTTCCTCTTTTGCCAAGAATTTTTGATGAACTACAGTTGGGTCAGAGTCCCTTCATAGTTCATGCTTGATTCAGTGCATAGGAGGAGAAAACCCTAAGGGATCCTAGTTACTACTCTCCTGTAAAGAATCTTGATGGGTTATCGTTGGGCCTTAGTCCCTTCATAATCTATGCTTGGGAAAGACAAGAGGAGTAGTCGTTAGGATCAATAAGAAAAATTCTAGGTAGAATTTCCTAATCTAGATCTAGTGGATTCAAAAACCCTAAATCCTTAGTCTTATTGTCTTTAGCAAACAACTTTCGACTTTCGATTTTTGTTAAAGCTCGCTTGAGCATAGATTTGAAAATCATTTTTAAAATCAAGTCTCTGTGGGATCGACCCGTACTCGCTGGTCGTGCTACTCTGCACACCGTGCGCTTGCGGTTTTATTTACAAATTTTAAGATTTGAACATCATGATCCAATATCCGGATAGATCGAATGAAGACGAAACAACATTCAAGAATCTATTGGCATATGATTATCGTATAATTCATCTCTTTGACCCTAATACTCGAGGATGATCAAGAATTTAACTGTCAATCCTAGATAAGTCATCCACATTATATTTTAATCTTTTTCAAATCCATCACATGGATTACCTGGGCTCAGATTTTGTTAAATTGAAACACACTGATGCATATCTCTTACTAATTCAGAGAGGTCAATCCCATCTTGACTCACACACTAACTTGACAAGTACTTAACTCTACCCAAAAATCTTTCGTCACTGAATTAGAAACTCAGTTACTCCGGCACTGAAGCACAGTGAGTTACTTGCTAGTCACCGTAGTGATCTCAAGTCGGAGGGACACTTATACCCATACCCTTCGCGAGCTACCCTTGACAGTAGAGTACTCCGCAGTTGGTCACATTCAGGATGATGTACTCCAACATCTCACATGCATGCTATACTAGTATCTCCATACCACTTGGTTACAAGGACAACCAACGCATATGGCATACAATGACCTATACTTGATATCATTATCGTCCTAGTAATAGTGTATCGTTTAGTCACGAACTAATTTAAGGACTATGTGATAAATCCTTCTTTATCGATCAAAGTAGTCCTAAGGACTTTATCACAACATAGGAGTTCGTTAGAAGATATATCCTTGTGATAAAAAATATCAAATAACTTTTATTATTTATCGATTCATATACATTTATAATTAGTGCAATCGTCAAACGATTGGCTTTAGGATACAATTTCCAACAGCTGCATCAACGCACAATCCAAATCTTTATGGAAAGCATCACTGTATATCACATAACCTCCACCAATGGAAGAAAAAGTAAGTGCTGGAGCTGTGGTTAATCTTTTCTTCAATTCATCAAAACTATTCTGGCATTCATCAGTCTACTCAAACTTAACATTCTTTGTAAGTAATTTTGTCATTAGATATGCAATAATTGAGAAATTTTCAACAAACCTTCGGTAATAACCTGCTAAACCCAAAAAACTTCTTACCTCTGTCGTACTGGTGGGCGGTTCCTAATTCACAATAGCACCAATTTTCTATGGATCTATCAATATACCCTCTGTTAAAATCACATGACTAAGAAAAATCACTTTGTCTAATCAGAATTCACTCTTGCTCAACTTAGCATACAACTATTTCTCTCGAAATATCTGTAAAATAATCCTCAAGTGTTCTCTATGTTCTGCTTCATCTCTAAAGTATATTAGTATATCATCAATAAAGACAACCACAAATCTATCCAAATACTACTGAAACATCAAATTTATCAAGGGCATTTGTCAAACCAAATAGTATTATCAAAAATTCATAGTGGCCATACTTGATTCAAAAAGCTGTCTTCGATACGTCTTCTTCTTTGATCTTAAGCTGATGGTATCCTGATTTGAGATCTATGTTTAAAAATACTTTAGCCCCTTGAAGCTGATCAAGTAGATCATCAATACATGGCAGCAGATAATTATTTTGGATAGTTACCTTATTAAGCTGTCGATAATCGACACAATCTCATAGTGCTATCCTTCTTCTTAACAAATAATACTAGAGCTCCGCATGGTGAAATATTTGGCTTGATAAACCCCTTATCCAACATCTCTTGCAACTATCTTAAGTTCTCTTAATTCTATTGGAGCCATTCTATATGGTGTTCTGAATATTGATCTGGTACCTAGAATCAAATCAATGTCAAACTCAATCTCTCTATCTGGTGGTAACCCTGAAAGTTCTTCTGAAAAGATATCTAAAAATTCACAAACCACTGGAATATCTTCTAGTTTCAACTTACTTGCTTTTGTATTGACCACACATGCTAGATCAGCTTCACATCCTTTTCTGAGTAATTTACTAGTTATCAAGGCTGAAATCACACATGAAGAAAGTATATGATGTTTACTTGAGAAACACACCTCTCTAGCTTCTGAGGTCTGAAAAATGACATTCCTTTCTTAAACAATCTATCTTTGCTCGATGTATAGATAACCAATCCATGTCCAAAATAGCATCAAAATCATGCATATGTAGAGGAATCGAATCTACTGCTAGCTCATGTTCACCTATTCAAACCAAACAACCTCTGTATAGTTGATCTACAATAAATGGCTCTCCCACTAGCATATATATACCACCAAACTATAGTCTAATTGACTCAAACTCTTATCGGCATGCATGAAAAATGTAGGTGATAGATATGAATGCGCGGACTCAGGATCAATCAATATATATGTATCATGATCAAATATGGACAATGTACCTGCCACCACATTAGGAGTAGCCTGCATCTCCTGCCTAGTCATGGCAAACACTCTTGCTTCGACTCTTGGCCTGTCTGGTATAGCATTCTACCTACTGGTACTAGTCCCCACCTGATTTGCTTGTGCATTAGTAATGTAATTGCCACCCTTAGCTTGGAATCTCTGTGGAGCATTTGGCCTTGGTGGAAGACCACAGGCCTGAGCATTCTTAGGACAATCCCTCCTTTGATGACCCATTTGACCATATTGAAAACATCCTTTGAATCTCTTTCTACATTCTCTGGAATAGAACTTCCCATAATTAGTACATTCTCCATTTTATCCTCTTTTGTTTTGGGCTAGTAAAAATAAAAGAATCCACGTCTGACTTCACTGATGCTCTGAAACTCTGATTGGACTGTCCAAAAGTATTAACTTTCTTTGATAGCTGATTTCCTTCTGTACTCATGGAGAAACACTACATACTTCTCTTTTGATCCTGATATATAGTTGAGTAATATTACTGGTAAAATTCTCTTCTAAAATCATTCTAGAAAAAAGCAAAACCCTATGGCTGCCTGTTGACATAGGATCTCCACCAGTGTTAAGCTCGGCCTTCTAATAGGAAAGTAGCAATACTCAATTTTTGCTCATCGATATTCTTCATCAATGCAAACACCCTTTCTATCTTTTGAAACCAATTCTGTACCTAAATTGGATCTGTAGTACCTTAAAATTCTGTTGCCCCTAATTTTCTAGCCCTTTCAAAATTTCTTTCTCTATCCAAACTTTGAGATTAAAAACTAGGAGCAAAGGTTACAGCAGCAGCAGCAGCCTGAGTGATTATACCTATCAATTTTTGTAATCCAAAAATAGGTACCTGTGTTTGTGCTAGCAGTACTGATGCTGGTGTAATGGATGGAGAATCATGCAATTGTGAACCCTTTACCTCTACCCTCAGGGCAGAAGATGAGGCATAAGATGGTGTCCTATGAGGTTAGCCATCCCCATCAACTTTTCTTGGTCTACCCCGACCTCGACCTCTATCCCTACCTGGGGCTCATCCTCGACCTTTATCACCCACTGGTGGTTGTTCTCCACCAAGTTTTGATCTTGTTTGTACCATCTTCCTACAAAATATAATTGAAATAATTAAATTCGCTAATCTCAAAGATGATTTTAATAATGACTAAACATTGAAACATAAAGGTATACTATTATCTTTCAATTTTTTTTAAAAAATATTTTTGTAGGTAGAAAACACCATTAAAATAGAATCAGAACCAATTAAGAACATCCTAAGCAAATAAGACATGAATTAGAGATAAATCTCATACAAAAAGATCATTTGAGAAAATTAAGTTGACTCAAGATGAATTAGAGTCGACTCTGACATATTTCGAAAGTTGTCATATATGACTGGCATGGCATCGAGTCAACTCAATATCAAATCGAGTCGACTCTATTACAAAATATGCCTCATACTAGTTGACAAGATCAAAAATGAGCTCCTCTCTCTCTAGCTAACATGACTAACCCCCTTCTAGTATGGATGCTGATGAAGATGCTGATGTTTTACTTTTATGCTTGACTAAAATGCTCCATGTCTCCAACAAAAGAAGTGAGGGGGAATGAGATCTAAATCCCAGTGAATGGATAATCCATCTAATAATGGGAAAACTGAAAAGTTTAGCTTTAATACTTAATATAGCGGATAACTCATCATGCTGATATACTTTCAAAAACTTTTACCCACTGAAGCAAGAATAAAAATTATGTAAAAAACTAATTTGCTGAGATAAAATGTAGATGGGCTACTGCAGACTACACCACAGGGCACCACTTTCATGAGCAGTCGATACATAACATTGATACTGCTGAGCCCCACTGGGCATGTTGAATTTATACTATTTTTCTACTATTTGTGGTGCTAGCTATTTTTCTGCTGTATGTTGTTGGATGTATGTCCTAGAAGCTAATACAGTTGACATATTATAATAATTTTAGGATACAAATATGTACTTAAAATATTGATTTGATTAATAAAAAGATAAGTTTTATTTTTAATCAAGTGTGATGTGTCCTTAAATCATCCATGGAATTAATACTTACGATACATATTCTTAAGGTATTGAGGATTAGAGGTATGTATAATTAATTTCTAAATGCTCCCGATTATAGTATCATCATGAGGATGGTGATCAATCCAGATAGATCGATGCACAGATCGCTTCCTTCGGGATATATGAGTCTCTATAGTATAGAGATATTAAGTGATAAGTGTGGGTAGTTGTTAGAAAATAACTAGTACTGAGTATGACCATACGAGAGATCACGTAGATTTCTACTTAATCGTCAGTGATCGTTTCGATGCTATAGTTGTGTAAATGATCCTTTGATCTGCGATGGTATGGTAGCTCACAATGAGGCTGCTGGAGTTTGAGTGACCCATAAACATGGTCTCATTGAGTCCTTGTAGTGAATGTTGGCAATAGTTGGTCCACTATAGGAGTAAGGTGCACATCTAGATAGAATCTATCGATCTTGATAGAGAGGAGAAGTCCTATAAAATTTGAGAGGCTAAGTTCATGAGTCTGTAGCCATAGCAGTGTGATTGATGAAAAAATTTTTCATGAGAATCATAATTAAACTTGAGCTAATCAAATTTATCATATGACTAATAATGTAGTTTGATGATTTATCCATGACCTACCATTTAGTCGGGACTCACGATAGAGGGGCTGAATCATACAAAACTATATGTTAAAATTTTTTTTGGTTTTATTGGGTTATCACTATATACTGTTAGGTATCACTAGTAGATTGTGAGAGCTCACCAAAGTTGTTCAGGATCGACAATCCTTGTTGAGTTAGAATAGAATCGTTTCGATCTATGAAAAAGAGTTTTAATGATGCTATGATAGAGATCATGATATATTTTACTATCAGACAGAATTTAACCTATGAGATTATACAACAAAGGGATTAGACCTGGACCAAGCAATTGGGGTTATGAAGTCTCAATTGAGTTTGAAGAAATCTTATTGGATTCAAGATAACCTTGTTAGCACAAGATTAAACCCAATTTTTTCTTTGATCTTGAATTATTTATTTGATCAGATTTATTCAAGTTAATTGCCTGCTAAAGGCCTAAGTAAATTATATTCATTGAGCTCTATTGCTTTCTAGATTGATTTTGATGATTACAAAGCAGATTGAAGGGGTACCAATATTTTTTTAATTGAAAAAGTCTTTGTGCTCTTCAGGGGCAAAATCATAATTTTACCAAAACCCTGATTTAATAGTATTATTTGGTAGAACAAAAGATTTGTGATCTATTGGCGAAAATTTTATTATTTTTGGACTTGTATTTTTGAAGTTATGCATGTTTGAAATCCATGAGTCGACCCATGAGTCAGCTCATGGCACAATGAGCAGTTTGGCACGCAGAATTTTTGGCTTGGCACAACATGTGAGTTGACTCATGAGTCGACTCTCAAGGCATGAGTCGACTCATGAGTCGACCCCTGCAGTTTTAGGCCAAAAGTTACAGAACCCTATTTTTTGGTTGCTTCAACAGAGGTCGACTCATGAGTCGACCCCTGAGGCATGAGGCGACTCATGAGTCGACCCCTGTGATGGGATTTTTCCGCAACGGCTAGTTTTTAACCCATTTTAAGTGCTTTTAATGCTCATTTAATATGGTCTAATGGCTCTTTTTCAGCCTAGAATATTTTCCTCTATTTTTTAAAGCTATAAAAGGATTCAAAAGGTGGGAAACAAAAAGAAGAAAAGGAAAGAGATTGAAAAGAAAAAGAAGAGCATTCAAGAGAGCATTCAAGAGAGAAAATTTGAAAAAAGTTTTCTCAAGCCAACTTTTCAGACCTAATCAAGAGCTCATTTAAAGCTTTCAAGAAGCCATCAATCCAAGCTCACCAACTCCTCAAGCGCTCAATCAATTCTCCATCCACCTTGAGAAAATCCAAAAAGGGGCTTCTTCTCTTGAGTAAAGTGTATTTAAAGTTATATTCGCTCATTAAAGGAGCTTTTCTTGTACTTATTTATGCTAAAAATTATTTTACTCATTTTGAGTGATTGTTTTTATTTTGGAGGGGTTCCAAAACAAGGGAAGGTTGATCCGAACCTAGAATCGGAGTGTATTGGGTTGGCTTGTACCCGAGAAATAAGTGGACTAGCTTGGGATAGCTAGTGTCGGAGTTTTCGATGTTTGTATTCGGGTTGAATACAAGTTTAGTGGATTGGAATTCCCAAGTAGGAGCTTGGAGAGTGGATGTAGGTGCAAGGTTGGCACCGAACCACTATAAATGCTCTTGTTTGTGGTGTGCATAATTGCTTCTCTTTAACTCTTCATTATTTTCTTGCATTCTTGCTTTTGGCAATTAATCTTAAATTAAGGTTATTCTCTTCATTCATTTAGCTATTGACAAATATTTTTCATAAGTCATTAGTTAAGTTCAAAATTTTTAGAAACCCAATTCACCCCCCCTCTTGGGTTGCATAGCTGGGCAACAAGTGGTATCAGAGCCTGGTGCTCTAGCCCATCTTTGATCTAAACAATCAAAGAGCCAAAGATCTATGGCAACCCACGTCAGTACTTCTCTAGCCGAGGGGCAATCCACCAACCGACCTCCACTTTTCAATGGGTCTAATTACACCTATTGGAAAGCTCGGATGAAAATATTCATTCAAGCACTCGACTATGATATGTGGAGTATCATAGTGAACGGTCCTCACACACCCACTAAAATTATAGATGGTGAGGAATCAACCAAACCCGAGAAAGAATGGGATGAGGTTGATAAGAAGATGGCCCAATTAAATGCTAAAGCAATGAATGTACTTTATTGTGCTCTTGATGCAAATAAATTTAATCGTATTTCTACTTGTTCATCTGCTAAAGAAATATGGGATAGGTTAGAAGTAACCCATGAGGGAATCAATCAAGTAAAAGAGTCTAAAATAAACATGCTTGTGCATAAATATGAATTGTTTAAAATGGAGCATGATGAGTCCATAACTGTAATGTTTACTCGCTTTACTGATATCATTAATGGTTTAAAGAGTCTTGGTAAGTCCTATACTAACAGTGAGCTTGTAAGAAAGATTCTCAGGTCCTTGCCAAGAACTTGGGAAGCCAAAGTGACTGCCATCCAAAAAGCCAAGGACTTGAACACTCTACCTCTAGAAGAGCTTCTTGGATCTTTGATGACTCATGAGCTAAGCATGAAGCAACATCAAGAGGAAGAAGTCAAAAAGAAAAGAACCATTGCCCTCAAATCCACAGCTCCTCCTGATGAAGAAACTGATGACACTGAAGATGAAGAACAAGTTGAAGAGATGGCTCTCATCACCCGAAGATTCAAGAAATTTTTGAGAAAAAAGAAACAGGGGATGAGGAAGAGGCCATTCACAAAAGGGGAACAAAGCAAAGAAAAAGAGAAAGACCAACCCCTTATTTGCTACGAGTGCAAGAAGCCGGGACACTTCAAATCCGAATATCCACAACTGAAGAAAGGTCCCAAGAAGTTCAAGAAAAAGGCCATGATGGCCACATGGAGTGCGAGTGATGACTCAAGCTCCGATGAGGAAACCTCAACCGAACAAGCCAACCTGTGCCTTATGGCACACGAAAATGAGGTAATTTCTGAAACCCCTAGTGACTTTACATTTGAAGAATTGCATGAAGCATTCTATGATTTAGTTGATGAATTAAAGAAACTAGGGATGAAAAACAAAGAGCTAAAATTGAAAAATCAATCCTTATTGAAACAAGCTGAAAACTTTTCAATTGAAAAATCCACCTTGCTTCAAGAAAATCAAAGCTTAAAGAATGAAATTGCCAAGCTGAAACCAATAGTAGAAAAGTTCATCTTAAGTTCAAACAAACTCAATATAATTCTTGATAATCAAAAAGCCGTATATGATAAGGCTGGACTTGGCTATAACCCCTTGAAGAAACAAAAATATCTGAAAAATATTTATGTAAACTCTTTAAGTAACAAGTCTACCAATATTACTTGTTTCAAATGTGGTAGAGTAGGACATAAGTCATACACTTGCTTCTTTGACAAATCTGCAAACTCAACTATAAAGAAAATATGGGTTCCAAAAGGAACCATTTTGACTAACCAAAAAGGATCCAAGAAAGCTTGGGTACCTAAAACAAAAATTTGACTTTTGCTTGCAGGTGTGTCTAGCATCCCAAGGAGGAAACAGGAAATGGTATCTTGACAGTGGATGCTCGAGACACATGACTGGTGATGAATCATAATTCATCACGCTTGATGCTAAGGATGGAGGGATGGTCACCTTTGGAGACAATGGCAAAGGAAAGATCATCGAGATAGGTAACATTGGTATCACTCCCTCCAAATACATTGAAAATATTTTGCTAGTTAATGGTTTAAAGCATAATTTACTAAGCATTAGTCAATTTTGTGATAAAGGGTATAAAGTTATTTTTGAATCATCAGTTTGCATTGTAACTAGTCCTATTAACGATGGCATTAAATTTATTGGACATAGACATGGCAATGTTTATATGGTAGATTTAAATGATTTAGCCAAAATAAACATGCAATGCCTAGTGTCTTTGAATGCTAAAGTTAATGAGACTAGTTGGCTTTGGCATCGTAGACTTGCACACATTAGCATGCATTCTCTTTCAAAATTAATTAAGAAAGAATTAGTTCTTGGCTTGCCTAAACTGAATTTTAAAAAAGATAGAATTTGTGATGCATGCCAACTAGGTAAACAAACACGAGTTTCATTTAAATCCAAAAATATTGTTTCAACTTCTAGACCTTTAGAGCTTTTGCATATGGACTTATTTGGACCAACTAGAACCACTAGTCTAGGAGGAAAACGATATGGTTTTGTAATTATAGATGATTACTCTCGTTTTACTTAGGTTTTTTTTTTAGCACACAAAGATGAAACTTTTCACATTTTCACTAAATTTTATCGAAAAGTCACCAATGAAAAAGGATTTTCAATTCAAAATATTCGAAGCGATCATGGAACTGAATTTGAAAATCAAGACTTTGAAAACTTTTGTGATGAAAATGGAATTGGCCATAACTTCTCTGCTCCTAGGACACCCCAACAACATGGGGTAGTTGAAAGGAAAAACAGAACCTTAGAAGAAATGGCCCGTACCATGCTTTGTGAAAGCAACCTTCCAAGATATTTTTGGGCGGAAGCAATTAACATAGCATGTTACATTTTAAATCATGCTTTGATTAGACAAATTTTAAAGAAAACCCCCTATGAACTTTGGAAAGAAAGAAAACCGAATATTGCATATTTTTATGTTTTTGGCTGCCGATGTTTTGTACTAAATAATGGTAAAGAAAGACTTGGTAAATTTGATGCAAAATCAGATGAAGCAATCTTTCTTGGTTACTCCTCCACTAGTAAAGCTTTTAGAGTTTTTAACAAAAGAACTTTAGTAGTAGAGGAGTCCATACATGTTGTTTTTGATGCATCTAATGATCTTCCTTCAAGGAAGAATGAGGGTGTTGATGATGCAGATCCTCTAATAGAAGGAATGAAGGAGATCACTCTGAAAGATTCAACAACTCAAGAGGACGAGGAACAAGAAGACAAACAAGATGAGAGAGATGAAGAAATTCAAGAACAACCTCAAGGTACAAATGACCTACCCAAGGAATGGAGGTATGTTCACAATCACCCTAAGGAGTTAGTTATTGGTGATCCTATGCATGGGGTAAAAACTCATTCTTCACTTAGAGATGTATTTAATCATTGTGCTTTTGTATCTCATCTTGAACCTAAAACTATTGAAGAAGCTGAAAATGATCATAATTGGATTAATGCAATGCAAGAGGAACTTAATCAATTTGAAAGAAATAATGTTTGGACTTTAGTATCAAGACCTAAAAATTATTCAATAATTGGCACAAAATGGGTCTTTAGGAACAAATTAGATGAGCATGGTAATGTAATTAGAAATAAAGCAAGATTGGTTGCTAAAGGATATAATCAAGAAGAAGGAATTGATTTTGATGAGACCTTTGCACCTGTTGCTAGATTAGAAGCCATTAGACTTCTACTTGCATATGCTTGCTTTATGAAATTCAAATTATTTCAAATGGATGTCAAAAGTGCCTTTTTAAATGAATATATTGCTGAAGAAGTCTATGTAGAACAACCCCCGGGATTTGAAAATCATGCTTTTCCTAATCATGTTTTTAAATTAAATAAAGCTTTATATGGATTAAAACAAGCACCTAGGGCTTGGTATGATAGGCTAAGCAAATTTTTACTGAATAATGGTTTTTCAAGAGGTAATGTAGATACAACCCTCTTTATTAAAAGAAATCAAAATGATATGTTAGTAATACAAATTTATGTTGATGACATAATTTTTGGGTCTACTAATGAATCTCTTTGTCAAGACTTTGCTAAGCTCATGCAGGGGGAGTTCAAGATGAGCATGATGGGAGAACTTACCTTCTTCCTCGGACTCCAAATCAAACAAACAAAAGAGAGAATCTCCATCACCCAAAGCAAGTACACCAAGGAACTACTCAAAAGATTTGGAATGGAGAACTCCAAACCAATTGGCACACCAATGAGCCCCTCATGTAAGCTTGACAAGGATGATGAAGGTAAATGTGTAGACTTAAAATACTATAGAGGTATGATTGGCTCTTTATTATATTTAACTGCAAGTAGGCCTGATATCATATTTAGTGTTTGTTTGTGTGCTAGATATCAATCTAATCCTAAAGAATCTCATTTGAATGCTGTTAAAAGAATCCTTAGATACTTGAATGGTACTCAAACTCTAGGGTTATGGTACTCTAAGGACTCACTAATTGATTTATTCAGATATTCAGATGCTGATTTTGCTGGATGTAGATTAGATAGAAAAAGCACAAGTGGAACTTACCAATTTCTTGGAGTTAACCTAATCTCCTGGTTTAGCAAGAAACAAAATTCGGTAGCACTGTCTACGGCTGAGGCCGAATACATTGCAGCCGGAAGTTGTTGTGCTCAAATCTTGTGGATTAAGCAACAACTCGAAGACTTTGGAATCAAACTTAATGAAACACCAATAAGATGTGACAACACAAGTGCCATAAATCTATCTAAAAATCCAATTCAACACTCAAGGTCCAAACATATTGAAATAAGACATCATTTTATAAGAGAACATGTTCAAAACAAAAATATAATTCTTGAATATGTTTGCACTGAAAATCAATTAGCTGATATCTTTACAAAGGCCCTTAGTGAGGACAGATTCTGTGAAATTAGGAGAAATCTAGAAATTCTTGATCCTTATGCCTAAATATTTCTCCAATTCTAAAGATTTGATGTCAAAAATTCTTTGAGCTCAATTTTCATCATCTCTCTTGGTCCTAAAAGCTCAAGATTATCATTCTCACAACTTGTCACTGAGCAAAATTCCTTTTCTCAAAATTTTAAAATTTTTTTTGGAATTTATTCATATTTTTTCTGAATTTTTGAGTTTCATGAGTCGACCCCCTAGGGTCGACCCTAGGGCATACTTGAAATTATTGCCAACTTCCCACGGGCTCTTTCTTTTTAATTTGAAGCCTGTTCATGAGCCGACTCATTCTCTTCATCTTCCTCCCTCCAAGAACCGTCATCCTCATCCTCATTCTCTCCAAAACCAAGGATTTAGCTCAAGATTGTTCTCCCTTCTCCTCTCCACCACAAATCACCGCCTGGGAAAGGAGATTTTCGCATCTTTTCCCTTTGATTGAAGCGGTTGGAGCGTGCCCTAGCCTCCATCGTTCTTCTCAAAACCGCCTCTTCTCTCTGCCAAAATCCCTCTCCATCCTTTTGTAGCCCTACTTCTACTCATCCACTTGATCCTCCGAGTCTCCCTGCCTGCTGGTGTGGTGAGAATGGCTCCAAAGATGAAGCTCCCTCAGAGAAGAAAATCGGTCCGTGAGCTAGAAGAAAATGTCCGCAGAAAAAGACAAGCTGCTCAGTCCTCCACTGCTCCCATTCCGGCTTCTGTGTCAGCTCAAGGTCCCTCTCTGTCACCCCTTAGCCCTAGTAAAATCCCTCTATCTGATAGGAAGGTTGAAACCGGAAAGAATGTGGATTTTAGATTCTTTGAAAAAAGAGGGTTTCACCTTTGGAACAAAGATAAAAAATCAGGGTTGGGGTTTCTACTGCTCTCTCAAAGAAGTCACTTTTGTAGACCTAGTTAGAGAATTTTATCAAAATCTACATTATGGCAATGGAACAGTGACTTCTACAGTTAAGGGAGTTGATATTTGTCTGGATCCTGTTATTTGGGAGAGATACTTCATTTACCCTGTGAGGGATATTCTTACATGGAACTCCAGTGAAGGAAGAGGGAATCAGTGTAATTCTAGGAGGAACCTACTCGGGAAGTTTGAATAAATTGGAAGCCAAAATTTTGTCAATTGAAATGAGTTTCTTACATCAATTAGTGACAAAGCTCTTCTTCCCTAGGAGTGGTAGGCATGACCTCCTTTCTGGCAGAGATATTTGTATAATGTTTCATGTGATCACTCAAACCCCATTAAACCTCCCTGCTTAATGATTGAGGCCATGAGAGAGACACTGAACAGATCCAAGGCACATCTGCCTTTTGGTATGGCCCTTACACTAGTTTTCAGGAGGTTTGGAGTCAGTTTTGAGGGGGAGGCATCTGCTAAGCTTTCTCACGTAGACACCATCAACCAACATCTGCACCGCATGGGATTTACTAAAACTGATGGTGGTTGGATCAAGGGTTCTGAGGAGAGAGCTGAGGACAGAGTAGAAGACAGAGCTGAAGAAGAAGGTCCCTCATCTCCTCTCCATGACTTCAGGGCAGCATCTCCAGATATCCAGTTTTTCCAGACCCAGAGGCTGGCCCTTCAGAGTTCACCAGGAGGCACACACCAGTACATCAGCCAGAGAGCAGAGCACCTCCTTCAGAGTTCAGATTGGCTGATGATCAGATCGAGCAGATATCTCAGCGTGTGGCTTCCTTGCTATCTCGACAGTGGAGCACTACTACATTTACACCAGGGTCCACTTCATCTGATCAGACCTTGATTCCCCATATCTCCACTGTATTTCAGTTGATCTCAGATCAGTCTATTCGGATTCAGCAGCTCGAGGACAGCATTTGGAGACTGACTGGGAGAGTTCTTGACTTGCAGGGGCAAGTCTTAGCTTTGGCCCATCCTCAGCCACAGGAGAGCTCTATTGAGGTCACAGACCTTACTGCAGAGGCTGGCAGGCTCAGAGGTGCATTGGAGGGTGGTTATGAGTTATTGAGGAGAGAGATCAGAGGCTCGAGTGAGCATGCATCTACTCAGTTCACTGCTCTACTTCAGTCTGTTTCGAGAGCACTGAACGTTCTTGATTCCATCAGACTCACTCTTTCAGTCCAGTCCTTGGCCTCTCAACGTTCTCAGCCTCCTAGTTCATCTCGCTCACCTGCTCGTGCCAGAGGCAGACGGGGTAGAGGACGTTCTTCTGGTCGAGATCCATCATCTCCTCACCCTATCTCTGATGACTCCGATCCATCTAGTCATGAGCTTTACTAGATCCTAGGTGTTAGTCTCTTGTTCTTTCTAGGATCTGTATTTTGGGGCCATGTAATGACATTAGCTAGCTGACTTTTATGTTATGAAATATGTATTGAAACAACTATGGTTTTAATCATCTTTTACTTATATATCTACTCTTTGTAATGATGTCAATCATCTTTTGGTTATATATCTTCTCTTTGTTGAAAACTTCTCTTTGTTGATGATTCATATCTATGGTAATCTATGGCATATTTTGGTTAATGATTGCTGTATTCAGGGGGAGCAAACATTAATGATTAGCACTAGAAGTTTGAAGAAACTCTAAAGAGAAAAAAAGGGGAGTTAACAATGTTTGATGATGTCAAAAAGGGGAGAAATTAAAGAAAAAGAAACCATCAAAAGCAAAATTATAAATTATTAGAAATTAAAGAAAAAGAAACATATCAAAAGCAAAATTATAAATTATTAAAAGACTTGAAAATAAAATGAATGAATTGGGAGAAATTAAAGAACAATATCAAAAGTAAAATTATTAAATGACTTAAAAATACAATGAGTAAATTGCTAAGTACAATGCAAATGAGCAACCTTTAAAATTACTTCTTTAAAATGCTCTGATATGCTTTAAAATTTAACTTGCTCTGATACATCTTAAATTTAACATGCTCTGATATACTTTACAAATTAATTCTTAGACATGCATTGGTACACTTAATTATTTTTGCTCTGATACTAAAACTAAATAATCAAATGAGAATGAGCAAATTTTCAAGATACAACTTGCTCTGATAACAAAAAAAATTTTCTGCTCTAACACCAAAATCACATAATCCAATGAGCAAATTTTCAAATCTTTAAGCAAATGGGCAAACTATTTATGCATATGACCATTTGTATCACATGCCAAAAGAATCAATATTCTTTTCAAGCAAATGCACTTATAATGCATCCTTTTGAAATTCATGATTCACATAAATGCTTTTGTTCAAGTATTTTGTCATCATCAAAAAGGGGAGATTGTTGCTCCTAGATTGATTTTGATGATTACAAAGCAGATTGAAGGGGTACCAATATTTTTTATTTGAAAAAGTCTTTGTGCTCTTCAGGGGCAAAATCATAATTTTACCAAAACCCTGATTTAATAGTATCATTTGGTAGAACAAAAGATTTGTGATCTATTGGCAAAATTTCATTATTTTTGGACTTGTATTTTTGAAGTTATGCATGTTTGAAATCCATGAGTCGACCCATGAGTCAGCTCATGGCACAATGAGCAGTTTGGCACGCAGAATTTTTGGCTTGGCACGGCCTGAGAGTCGACTCATGAGTCGACCTCAAGGCATGAGTCGACTCATGAGTCGACCCTGCAGTTTTAGGCCAAAAATTACAGAACCCTATTTTCTGGTTGCTTCAACAGAGGTCGACTCATGAGTCGACCCCTGAGGCATGAGTCGACTCATGAGTCGACCCCTGTGACGGGATTTTTCCACAACGGCTAGTTTTTAACCCATTTTAAGTGCTTTTAATGCTCATTTAATGTGGTCTAACGGCTCTTTTTCAGCCTAGAATATTTTTCTCTATTTTTAAAGCTATAAAAGGATTCAAAAGGTGGGAAACAAAGGAGAGAAAGCAAGAGATTGAAAAGAAAAAGAAGAGCATTCAAGAGCATTCAAGAGAGAAAATTTGAAAAAGGGTTTCTCAAGCCAACTTTTCAGCCTAATCAAGAGCTCATTTAAAGCTTTCAAGAAGCCATCAATCCAAGCTCACCAACTCCTCAAGCGCTCAATCAATTCTCCATCCACCTTGAGAAATCCAAAAAGGGGCTTCTTCTCTTGAGTAAAGTGTATTTAAAGTTATATTCGCTCATTAAAGGAGCTTTTCTTACTTATTTGTGCTATAAATTGTTTTACTCATTTTGAGTGATTGTTTTTTTTTGGAGGGGTTCCAAAATAAGGGAAGGTTGATCCGAACCTAGAATCGGAGTGTATTGGGTTGGCTTGTACCCGAAAAATAAGTGGACTAGCTTGGGACAGCTAGTGTCGGAGTTTCCGACATTTGTATTCGGGTTGAATACAAGTTTAGTGGATTGAATTCCAAGTAGGAGCTTGGGGAGTGGATGTAGGTGCAAGGTTGGCACCGAACCACTATAAATCCTCTTGTTTGTGGTGTGCATAATTGCTTCTCTTTAACTCTTCATTATTTCCTTGCATTCTTGCTTTTGGCAATTAATCTTAAATTAAGGTTATTCTCTTCATTCATTTAGCTATTGACAAACATTTTTTATAAGTCATTAGTTAAGTTCAAAATTTTTAGAAACCCAATTCACCCCCCTCTTGGGTTGCATAGCTGGGCAACACACTGGTATGGCATACAGGTGAGATGTAAGGGTACATCTGCACTGAACATGACCGACTCTGGAGCTATTTCTGCTGTCAAGATTTGATCCGATGGAATATGGGCATAAATATCCCTCCGACCTGAGACTGCCACGGTGACTTGCAAGCAACTCACTGCACTTAGGCACTAGACTACCTGAAATTCTAATTCAGTGACGGAAGGCTGCTGGTGTAGTCAAGTACTTGACTTGTCGTACGTGTGTCAAGATAGGATTGACCACTCTAATTTAGGAGCTGTGTACAGTCATATTTCAATTTAGCAAAACCTTGGCCAGGGTAGTCTTTGTGAGGAGTCACAGGACTGTTTGAGTTGAGCACGATTCGGATGATCTAATCAGGATTGACAGTTTAACCCTGAGTCATCTAAATATAGAGGTCAAAAGGATGAATTATACAGTAACCATATTCACGTAGGTTTTGAGTGTTGTGATTGCGACCATTCGACCTATTCGATCGTCGGATACCATTGCTAGATGGTCACTTCGATTAGTACAGGAATTGGTTCCTGTGCTACCGGCTTAGATTCGAACCTGCGGGGTCACACACATTAGAGGTTTCTATCTGATCTGATAGCTGGTGAAGAGTCCTTCATGTCTGAGATTCGTGATCGAGAATCAGGATTCTCTGATCATGAGTCCCACACATTTTGGGTACCGGGTCAAGAGTCTCACTGGTTTGGGACTCTTCGATCAGGGTTACATATCGATGAATTCTGATGCCTGATTACCCATCGAATTTGGACTCAATATTTATGAGAGGTTTAATTAGTGATTTAATCATTAATTAACTCAATTTGATTGAGTAATTATTTTTGGATCAAGTCCACTTGAATTGGATTCAGTTAGGTTTGACCCGATTAGGTTAAGAGTTGACCTAATCGTCGAGATGGTTTGGTCTCTAATTTGATCAGGGGTTGGGCTTAATCAATTCTTGATTTAATTAGAATTTTATTGAGCCTAATTAAGTCTAGTTAAGTTGGGTTTAAATTAGTCTAATTGGGCCTAACTTATTTGGTTCAATTAGGTTGGTTTAAATAATGAAACCATCTTGACCCATTCTCCCTGTGCCACCTCACTTCAACTGCGCCCATTTGAATTCACGAGAAGGAAGTTCTCATGAATTTTTCCTCATGCAAAGCCCTCCTCACGCCCTACTTTAATATGCCAATGAGTGGATAAGGATGATTGGTTGGCCATTCAAATTCAAAACAAAGTTTGAATTTGAATGAGCAACCAATCTTAGCACCTTGACCTTATCCTCTTTTAACGCTCCATTTATTACACGAAAAAAGTTTCTCATGAAATCACTCATGCACAAATTAAGCCATGCCCTCCTCTTCTCACGCCCTTAGTGGATAGGGATAAATTGGTTTCCATTTGATTTCAAAATTTGATTTGAATTCAAATTTGCAATTACTCATCTTTATCCTCTCACGTGGATAAGATGTTTTGATGTTGTTTTTAAATGGAGGAGAAGAGTGGGGCGTGTGAAAGAAAAATTTTGAAGAAAAAATCTGGGCGTGAGGAATCCTTGTGTGCAAGGTGAAGGTCAATATCCTTCCGAGAGAAAAAGAAAGAAAAGAAAGAAAAAGTGTGCGCAGGGTTTCAGTGAGTTCTTCAGGGTTTCAGCCTAGAGTTCGAGAAGTGAGAAGGTGAGCTATGAGTGTGGTGAGCCCACCAAATTTTAGGAAGATCTTCAACATCCTCTCAAGCATGTCTGCTGATGATCTGGAGTATCCAAAAAATTGATAGACATCGATCGAAGGAGTTCGATCAGCATCGGCCGTCGAAAGGGCTCTACAACGAGCTAGCACTCGTGAGGAGTCGATCAGATCGGGAGCTTCGTGTGGACAATCCACAGAGACCAGACATGCTGTGTGGCTGCATCATGATGATCAGACTCTTCCGACGGTAATCAGATTACGGTGATCTACTACTCGCATAAAGGTATTGTATTCTGAACACATTACAGTAAAATATTTACTGTTCAAATTCGAATTTTAAATTTAAATGCATACATGCTATATATCATATTTAGATCCTAGTGTAGGATAAATTTTTATTAACATGTTATATATCATATTTAGATCTTAGTGTAGGATAATTTTTTATTAATTAATCAGATTAATTAATAATTTCTACTGTAAAATAGTGATTTTGAAAAGTTTTAAAATTACCATTTTACCCCTGCACTGATTTTCCCAAGAATGGTATCAGAGCCGGTTCTTAGATATGATATATATATTTACATGCGTAGATTAAGTTGTAATCTAAAAGTTTAAATTTAAAATTTAAAATTTAAAAATTTGATATTTGAATTTTGAAAGTTGTTCGAAATTCAAAATTCAAAAATTTGAAATTCAAAATTTAAAATTTAAATTTTGAAATTTGAAATTCAAAATTTAAAATTTAAAAATTTGAAATTCAAAAATTTAAAAATTTAAAATTTCAAATTTGAAATTCAAAATTTAAAATTCAAAATTTGAAATTCAAAATTTGAAATTCAAAAATTTGAAATTTAAAATTTGTTTGAAATTTGAAATTCAAAATTTAAAATTTAAAATTTAAAATTTAAAATTTAAATTTTGAAATTGATATATTTAGATATACTTGATCCAAGTAGTAAGTAATCGAATTGAGTTGGTTGCCATGGCTGTCCGGTCATAGGAGAAAAGTAGGATTTAAAGGCCCTCTCTTCCTATTCGATGGGGTTTTCTATGGCGGTAGGGTGCCGATGTAATTATATGCCATGCAGATGAAGTAGCGAAATGAATATTCATGATTTATTTTGATTGAGTTATTTTCTGTTATGTAATTAGCAATAGGATTGCTATTTATGAAATGTGCTGATATATTTGTGTAATAAGTCAACATATTTAGTGAACAAAAAAATAAAACCTTTCAAATTTGAAAATTATTTTCAAAATGCCAAACCCTGACCCATCAGCCCAAATACTTAATTAAAAGAATTAAGTATTATCTAGTAGGTCTAAAATTGTGAATTAAGATCTAAGACAATTGCATAAACTTGTGGGTCAATGGGTTAGATGGATTAGGTCCATAATTGGGTTAGACCTAAGGTTAGCTTAAAGAAATAGACTAAATTAGAGTAATTGGTCAAATCTAATCAAAAGTTGAATTAGATTAGGTCAAGGATACTCTAGACTCAACTCCAATAGTTGTAGTTGAATGGGTCCATGTCTTTAACTAGACCAAGATGGACTTAATTCATGGCTACGTGGTGGAACCCTATTTACTAAGTTGATCAAATTAAAACTAATAAACCGGTTGGTGTTTAAGGTAAGTTTGGCAGTTTGACCAGTGGTTTTTAAGCAGGAGCTACTCGCAGTGATTCGATCTTTGACGAGTTAATGGCTTATCCCCACCACTGATCTCACTTACCTGGCCAACCTGGAATTAGGTTTTGATTAGATCACTTGGTGATTAGGGCTCACCCATGTCATTAGATAAATCAGTTTGACTGATTAGGTGCTCCTAATGCTGGCTTAATTAAATCTTTTTTAATCTGACTTGGTGAAGTCAGTGGGAGGATTGAAATTGGTTGGTAATTTATCTTCTCATCTATTTTTAATAAAATCTTCAAAAAATTATTAGTCCTAAAAATGATTTAGTTATATTTGATAACTAAGTCATAGCCTCCCATTAAGTGAGTGATAATGAGTCCATTAGTTTAATAATCATTGGAGGCCCAAAGGCCTGGTGCTTATTGACTAATGAAATTATCATTCATAGTATGATAATTTGGTTTGAGTCTTTCTGATGGTGGTTAGGTTGGCCGACCAAAGTCGGGCTTGATCATTTATTGATCCGATTCACCAAATCAAATCATGTTAATGGTTGGACCTAACCAGATTTTTTTAGTGGAGGCCAAAGCCTACTGATTAGGTTCTGGGGCAAAATTAATTACTAAAAGTTGTTTAGAGAAAACAACTGGTTATGAACCTACCCATAGATGCACATGGGTTGACCAACCAAAGTTGGGCTCATGTATAGTCTGTGTGGATTCTAGTACCCACTAAGGAATTAAAGTAATTCCTCGAATTGAAAGTTGAGGCTACCAATTCATAAAAATACTGGAAGAAACTTTAGACTAAAGTCCAAGTCTTGTGTATTAATATTTATGTACTAATATAGGTCTGGTTTTCCTTTATGCAGCTATGGCCACTACCCTGTCGCTCCAGTCATTATTAGATAATGACAAGCTCATGAGACCTAATTTCGATAGCTAGTATCAAAAATTAAAAATCATCCTTGAGCATGAGTGGATCCTTTATTATAGTAACGGATCCGGTACTTGAGGAGCCAGCCCTGAATGCTAGAGGGACGGTCCGGATACTTACCAGAAGTGGCTCAACGACCGCACCAATGTCCGGTGCATAATGCTGGTGGCAATGAATGATGAGTTCAGTCATAAGTTTTGAGAATGCCCAGCCACAAAAGATTCTTCAAATGTTGAACGACTCTTTTGGCATGCCTGACGATGTTGAAAGGCATAAAACTAGTTGTGCCATTTTCAATGCGCGATGAGGGATGGAGCCTCAGTCACTGATCATGGTACTGTACATGATCGAAATGATTGAGTGCCTAAGTAAACTGGGTTTTCTCCTGCACGAGTAGCTCGGTAAGGACGATCCTTAATTCTCTGCCCAAGTCCTTCCTTCCCTTCCTTACTCATTTTCAAATGACAAAGCCTGCAGTGAACTACCACGGCTTGTTGGGGTTGCTGCAGAATTTTGAGAAGGATCACCAGCTCCATAAGGAGTCGGTGAATGTTGTGGGAGGGTCTTCTTCTGGTCGTCGACCCTTTAAGAAAGGGAAGAGAGAATAAGAAAGAAGAAGAATAAGAAGGTGCAGCTGCATGCTGGGATGTCTGCACAGGGTCAGACCAAAAAGTGCAAGCCCAACCAGAGCCAGGCGGAGTGCTTCTTTTTGCAAGAAGCAGGGGCACTCGAAGAGGAACTGTCCTCTATACATTCCTCACTGGATCCGAACAGGCC
>NC_026003.2:86362876-86372955 GCF_000442705.2 Elaeis guineensis | reverse complement strand
CCATTGAAAAGTGGAGGTCGGTTGGTGGATTGCCCCTCGGCTAGAGAAGTGCTGACATGAGTTGCCATAGATCTTTTGCTCTTTGATTGTTTAGATCAAAGAAGGGCTAGAGCACCGGGCTCTGATACCACTTGTTGCCCAGCTATGCAACCCAAGAGGAGGGGTGAATTGGGTTTCTAAAAATTTTAAGCTTAACTAATGACTTATGAGAAATGTTTGACAAAGCTAAATAGATAGAGTGAGTAGAATTAATTCAAGGCTAATAGCAAGAGCAAGAATGCAAGAAAATAATGAAGAGATAAAGAAGAGCAATTAGACACACACCAAACACAAGGATTTATAGTGGTTCGGTGCCAACCTTGCACCTACATCCACTCCCCAAGCTCCTACTTGAAAATTTCAATCCACTAATCTTGTATTCAATCCGAATACAAACATTGGAAACTCCGACTCTAGCTATCCCAAGCTAGACCACTTGTTTCTCGGGTACAAGCCGACCCAATACACTCCGATTCTAGGTTTGGATCAACCTTTCCTTGTTTTGGAACCCCTCCAAAATAAAACCAATCACTCAAACTGAGTATAACAATTTATAGTACAATTAAGCACAAAGAAAGCTCCTTCAATGAGCGAATATAACTTTAAATACACTTTACTTAAGAGAAGAAGATCCTTTTTGGATTTCCTCAAGGTGGATGGAGACTTGATTGTGCACTTGAGGAGTTGGTGAGCTTGAATTGAAGGCTTCTTGAAAGCTTTGAATGAGCTCTTGCTTAGAGCTGAAAAGTTGGCTTGAAATCCCTTTTTCAAAATCTCTCTTCTTGGATTATCTTTTTGATTCCTACCTTTTTGTTTCTTTTATAGCTTTAAGAAATAGTGGAAATCATTCTAGACTGGTAAAAGAGCTGTTAGACTGCATTAAATGAGCATTAAAAGCATTTAAAACGGGTTAAAAACTAGCCGTTGCAGAAAAATCCCATCACAGGGGTCGACTCATGAGTCGACTCATGCCTGGGGGTCGACTCATGGGTCGACCTCTGTGGAAAATCATCACAGAAGTGAACGGGATCCATGGTTCTGTAAAACTGGCAAAAAAACCCGCAGAGGTCGACTCATGAGTCGACTCATGCCTTGGGGGTCGACTCATGGGTCGACTCACAGATTTTACCAAGTCTGTGTCGGCCAGGAAAATCATCGTGCCAGTCATCTCATGTGCTGTGAGTCGACTCATGGGTCGACTCATGATTTTTAATCATGCATATCTTTCAAAATACAAGTCTAAAATCAATAAAATTTTCACCATTAGATCATAAATCTTTTGTTCTATCATTTGATACTATCAAATCAGGGTTTTGGTAAAATTATAATTTTATCCCTGAAGAGCAATAAGGCTTTTTCAAGTGAGAAATATTGGTACCCCTTCAACTGCTTTGTAATCATCAAAATCAATCTAAGGAGCAACAACACTTAAGAATCAAGTTAAACTAAGCATTTTTAAAAAAAATTGATGCACAGATCAGAGAGTTTGTGAGATATTAAGGGATCAAGTAATAAGAAAACTTAATAAAGAGTTAAGTTTAGAACTTAAATAGTTTTCTTTGAGTATTTCTAAATTTTTCTACCAGCATCAAAGAAGAGTTTACTTCTTATGGGCTTGTGTAAAGTAACTATACATTTCTTCATATATTTAAAAAAAAAAATGTTTCCAAGTACTTCATACTGAGTAACTGAACCTCTTTGCCAAGCAAGCATTGAGTTTCGTGTCAAAAAGTAGGAAGGGCAAAGAAGCTTTATTATAAAGCTAGTTTTAACTCGTAGCCTGTTTGATTCGAGGGATATTTTATACCTAGTACCCTAAACCCATCTGGTTTGAGAGTCATTAACTGAAAACTCATTACATGGGTCAAACAGAAAGCTTAAGGGGTTAAGACACTCAATAGCAGTACGACATTTAAAAAAAAAAAATCAATCAATAAATGAAGGATAGAAGTAACAATATACTTGTGCATATGAAGGTGAATGATTTGGAGATAAAATTAGCAATAATTTGAAAAAATTCAGAAAAAATTTAGTATTTTTAGTTTAACTCTCATATTGACTAGTATTAATATCCCAATGACATACCTTATTTACACTCTACTGAACATCAGTGGTCCTTTTGAAAATTATTTGATAAAATTTGAGATTTTAAGTTAAACGATACTTGATTTTAAATTCTTTCTTTACTCGAGGACGAGCAAAATTTAAGTTAGGGAGTGTGATAAGTGATATATTTTTATATTTATTGAAGATATTTTTGATAATTTATGGTGCTAACATCTTCTTAAAAATCTTAATTTCATGAATTTATTGAATTTTTTTAAAAAATAAGTGATTTTGAAAAAAATATGAAATTAGATATATTTATAAAAAAATAGATGTTAATTTAATTGAACAATTTAAGTACCAAAATGAAGAGAAATTTTTGAAAAATTTAATGTATATTTTTTTCAATTTTTCAGATGAAAATTGGAGCAAGAAAATGGAGCTAAAATATTCTAAAAAATAAAAAAAATAGCCTTCGATGTACGGTGGACCAGCCGCTCGGTCCACAGAGCCAGGGTGCAGTCCACCGAAAATGCTACGCGGTCCACAGATGTGGTCTACGAGTAGCGAAAGCTATTTTACATGATCTAACGGCTGAAATTCATCCCGACCTAGATCCGACAGTCAGCATCCATTGTCAATTTATAAAGAGGGGTTTTTGCGTGATCGGATGGCCAAAAATGAATTTATCATGAGATCCGACAGCTGAGGTTGCTCCCGACTGAGAATAAGAGATTATCAGCATGATCTGACGGTCCAGAACCAATCCCAGACATGATCGGACGGCTGTGGTTTGATCCGACTTTGATAAGGATTAAAACTATGAATTTTGGGCAGATCTGGATGGTTCAAGCTTCATCCGATGGCCATGAATATTCCTAAGAGGATTAATATGATTCCTATGGGTTTTAGGACTCTTTTTTCTATCAAAAAAATATAAAAAATTTATCTATAAATAAGAGATCTGAGAATAAAATTTGAGAGCAGAAAAATTGAGTAGAAAGTATACAAAAAAATAGAGAAAAAAATTAAATAGCTTTAGAGACTAAGGAAAAGAAAGAGAAAAGTCGGTTCGCTTTACAGAGTACGATAGAAGATGGAGAGGTCATCAACCATCTTTCCGACGAAGCTTGGCTGATCAACTTCAGATCCTTGTTATAGTTTTATTTTATTTTATTATTTTTTTTAAATTTTTTATACTTGAATTTTAATTTCAATCAACGTAAAATTTATTTTCTTATATTTTAAATTTTTATCTTTTATTTTTTGCAAGTAGATGCTAGGATCTAGTTAGTATATCTTAGTACCTGATTTATTTTATATTTTTTTAAATTTTTATTATTTATTTTTATTGCAAGTAGATGCTAGGATCTAGTTAGTAGATCTTAGTACCTGATTTATTTTTTATACTTTTAATTTTTATTTTCTGATTTAAATTGCTTTCTCCAAGATTTTATTTTTTATTTGTAAAATCAAAGATTTTAAGTCGAAATCCTGCCTTCTTTGTGGATTTGACCAGACTCACTACTTTCTATATATTTTTAAATTTTATTGAAGTCAGAATTTGATTGATAATCACGGTGTCCTAACAACAGCATCACGATTGTATCAATCCTTACAGATCAGGCACCTGAAGAACCTATAGCCAATGCTCCTCATGCCGCGAGAGATACTTACATGAAGTGGCTCAATGACCACACGACTGTGCATCTTGTGATGAGGGCAGCCATGAATGATGAATTTAGTCATAAGTTTGAGGATGTGCAGCCAGAGGAGATCATTCAAATGTTGAATGAGTCCTTCGACACCCCTGAGGATGCGGAGAGACACAAAATCTCCTGCACAATACCCGTATACGAGGGAGGACTTCAGTCATCGATCATATATTGTACATGATTGTGAAGATTGAATGCCTTAGCAAACTTGACTTTTCGTTGCTCGAACAGTTAGACAAGGATGCTATCCTCAATTCACTATTGAAATCCTACCTACCCTTTCTCAGTCATTATAGAATGATGAAGCTTACGGTAAACTACCATAGTTTGCTAGGGTTACTGCAGACTTTTGAGAAGGATCACCAGCTCTAGAAGAAGCCAGTGAATTTAGTGGGTGGTTCATCTACAGGGCATCGATCTTCTAGAAGAGAAAAGAAGAAAAAGGTACAGAAATCTCATGCTGTCGATCTCAAATAGAGCAAATCGTTAAAAGTTGACAAGAGCCAGGCAGAGTGTTTCTTCTGCAAGAAGCTAGATCATTGAAAAAAAAATTGTCCTACTTACATAGCCATCCTTGACCCAAAAAAGTCTAAAAATAAGAGAAAGAAGTAAGTGGTTGCTTCATAAAGTAGTTATATGATAACATCTTATAATTTTTCTATTTGTGATACTACTACCTGGATATTGGATACTAAAAGTCCTATTAATATATGCAATTCATTACAGGAACTGTAGGTAAGTAGAAAGTTTCGAGAGGACGAGCGGTTCCCTAACATTAGAGATGAAAGTCTTATTCCAGTTCTGACCTTAAAAACTTTGCAGCTTGTCTTCGAGTCCAGTAGTGTCATATTAAATGATTGTCATTATTGTCCCTCTTTTTTGATGAATGTCATCTTTGTAGGCCTTTTGGCCAAACTTAGTTACAAGTTTATAATAAAAGTTGATTTTTGTGATATCATTATGAATGATACTCTAATTATATATGGATAATTAAAATATGGTATATACATAATATCACGATCTGTTAGTGTAATATACACACCCAGTAAACATCCTAAATTAGATAATGTCAGTGAATCATATCTTTGACATGGTAGGCTTGGTCATGTGAACAAGAATAGGATTGACAGGTTGATCAAAGAACGTGTCCTTAAGATAGATGATTGTGAATCATTGTCTACCTATGAGTTCTGTCTACTTGATAAGATGACTAAGTCACCTTTTAAAGAAAAAGATGAAAGAGCCAGCGATGTCATAGGTCTAATACATACTGATGTATGCGGGCTTATGAACATAAGTGCCAGAGGAGGATACTACTACTTCATTATGTTTACAGACGGCCTATCGAGATATGGATATGTTTATCTTATGAAGCACAAGTCAGAGTCATTTGAAATGTTCAAATAATTCTGTGCTGAAGTAGAGAAACAAACTAAAAAGAATATTAAAATCCTTCAATCATATCGGAGAGGTGAATATCTCACCAGTGAGTTCCTGACATATCTAAAAGAGAATGAGATTCTCTCACAGTGGACCCCTCCTGGAACACCATAACATAATGGGGTGTCGGTGAGGAGAAATCAAACCTTGTTAGACATGGTCAGATCCATAATGGGCTTTGCGAGTCTGCCAATCTTTTTTTGGAGATATGCTCTAGAAACTGCCTGCTACATTCTGAATAAGGTGCCCAGTAAGTCTGTCGATAAAACTCCATATGAGATATAGACTGGGCGTAAGTTGGTGCTCTCACACCTTAGGATCTGGGGGTGTCCAGCTTATTTCAAATGTTTAAAGACAGATAAGCTTGGATCGATGTCCGATAGATACTTGTTCATAGGGTACCCAAAGAAAACTAAAGGGTATTACTTCTACCTCGCTGCAAAATAAAAGATGTTTGTTAGCAGCCGGACAATCTTTTTGAAAAAAGAAGTTTCTTGGTGAAGGAGCTAATACCTGTAAAATTGAACTTGATGAAATTCATGAGGTGGAAGGATCGACACACACAGAATAAGATTTGATTGGTGAATCAAATCTGAACTCAGTAGAGGTGCAATTAAGGAGATACGATAGAATACCACATCAGCCAGACAGATACTATGATTTTTTGGTCTGAGACGATAATCCCATCGAGCTTGATGAGAATGATGAGGATCCGATCACCTATATGGAGGTCATGTAAAAGCCCGACTCCCAGAAATAGCTTGAAAAATCTAAGATGGAGTCCATGGAGATCAATAGTGTATGGACACTAGTTGATCCATCTAAAGGGATAAAATTCATAGGGTGTAAATAGATTTTCAAGAGAAAAAGAGTAGCAGACGGGAAGGTCGAGACCTATAAAATTTATCTAGTTGTCAAAGATTACCATCAGCATTATGGTATTGACTATGATGAGATGTTCTCTCCTGTGATAATGCTCAAGTCCATCCAGATTATACTTGCTATCACTGCACACTAGATTATGAGATCTGACAGATGGATGTCAAAACTACTTTTCTTAATGAAAAGCTAGAAGAAGAGGTGTATATGATACAACCTGAAGGGTTCACATTCACAGATGAGTCAAAAGTGTGCAAGCTGAAAAGGTCTATTTATGGATTTAAGCATGTATCTAGGAGTTAGAACATGCATTTTGATAAGATGATCAAAACGTATGACTTCGTTAGGAACTGAGAAGAGCCTTGCATCTATAAGTTGGCTTCTGATTCTGTAGTCATCTTTCTTGTGCTGTATGTGGATGACATACTGTTACTAGAAAATGACATTCCAACTTTACAGAGTGTGAAGCTATGGTTATCATCACAGTTCTCCATGAAAGACTTGGGAGAAATATCCTATATCCTTAGAATGAAAATCTATAAGGATAGATCTAGAAAGTTGCTTAAATTATCCCAAATCACGTACATCGACATCCTGTTGAAGTGGTTCAATATGGATAATTTTAAAAAAGGCTATCTTCCGATAGGCCATGGAATTACTTTTTTCAAGAAAGATTGTCCGATAACTTCTGAGGAGAGAGAATGCATGAGTAGAATACCATATGCTTCGACAGTGGGATCTATCATGTACGCTATGACATGTATGAAATCAAATGTGGCCTATTCACTAAGGGTAGTGAGTAGGTACTAGTTTGATCCGGGTGAGAAGCATTGGAAGATTGCGAAAGCAATTCTTAAGTATTTGAGAAATACTAAAGACCAATGGCTTATCTATAGATATACTGATTTAAAACTTATGGGATATACTGATTTCAGTTTTCAATTAGATTATGATGATAGCAGAAGTGTGTCGGGCTACATATTTACTCTGAATGGAGGAGCTGTTTGTTGGAAGAGTTTTAAGCAATATACTGTGGCCGATTCTGTATGCAAAGTAGAATATAATGCTGCATTGGATGCTGCAATATATTTTGCAACGCTATCATCTGGTGTGAGAGATCATGAATCATGATAACATCGAACTTCAGAAGATCAACAGAAAGGAGAACCTAGCCGACCCCTTCACTAAAGCTCTTGGGATCAAAAAGTTCGATGATTTTAAATGAAAGATGGGTATAAGATACTACTCCGATTAGCTTTAGTCCAAGTGGGAGTTGTTGAAAATTGTGTCTTAAAATCAATCGTGTGACGATTGAGTTTATCCTTGTATATGAATTATTGATTATTGAATAAAAGTTATTCTGATATTTTTCATCATAAAGTTACATCTTCTTTGAACTCTTGTACTGTGATGAAGTCCTTAGAACTATGCTAGTGTGCGATAAAGTGCGGATTTATCATATAGTTTTTAAACATATTCATGACCAAATGATACGTCATTACAGGATGATGACGTTTGTCGAGTAAAGATCGTTATGGCTGTATAGGTTGGTTGTCCTCTTTACCAAGGAGTATGGTGACACTGATATGGCATGCTGGTGAGATGTAGGGGTACATCATCATTGAATAAGTGACTCACCTGCTGAGCATTCTGCTGTTAAGAGCTGCTTGCGAAATATATGGGTATAAGTATCCTTCAGACTTGAGATCACCATAGTGACTTATAAGTAACTCACTATGCTTTGGTGCCGGACTATCTAAATTTCTAATACAGTGACGGAAGGCTACTGGGTACAGTCAAGTACTTACGAAGTCTGTGTGTAGATCAAGATGAGATTGACCCCTCCAGATTATTGGAGATGATGTATCGCTATATTTCAATTTAGCAAAATCTTGATCAGGATAGTCCATGAGATAGATTTGAAAGGTTGAAATATAATGCGGATGAAGTAATCTCAGTTGACAGTTAACCTGAGACCATCCTAGAATATTCATAGTCAAAAAGATGAATTATACGGTAACCATGTATATGCATTCTGAAATATTTTTTTGTGATAATTTAACCTATCTAGATGTTGGAAACTATTGCTAGATGGTATCTCGATTAGTGTAGAAATTGGTTCCTGTGCTATCAGCTTAGTATTTGAACCTATGGAGTCACGCACACAAGTCAGATAAAGTAGGAAGGAATTGGTCCATATTTATATGTCCAATTTGAAAGTACTTGACTTGATTGAATATATAATCTAATTTGATTAAGAATTAAGTTATGGGTCAAATGGGATTGAAGAGTTGACTATGTCTAGCTAGCACTACACGTGAGATTCAGGTTCAATCCTAGGAATGAATAGTTTCTGATCTATGATCCATGAAGCATATGAAAGATTGGGTTTAAGTATTGATTAATTTTATATTAGATTTGAATTAATTAGTCTTAATTGGATCTAAAATCTAAGTTAGACTTAATACAAAAGTTCTAAAGAGTTTGGGATTAACAACCTTTCAAAATTATTTCGAACCAGCTTCGAATTAGATTTGAATCGAATCCATTTTTGATGAGATATGAGTATTTCTACTTGTATTGGAATTCTCCTCTATTATGGGCCGACCAACACCTGGAGCTTTGCTCATTTGGGGCATCCCATGTGGGTGAGGGAGTGGGTGCAAATTGGTTATCATGTGTGATGGCAATTCTATCTCATGTAGGAATCTTTTTTTATGAGTATTCGATTGATTCAAATCAGATTTGAGTTAGGATTCCTATACTTATTGGGTCATAAAAATTATCTATAAATAGAGAGAGTCTCTACTTATAGATGTATAGCAAACAAATCAGATCGAGAGAAGAGAGAAAGAGAGTGAGAGGCATGAGAAGAGAGAGAGGTCCTTCTTCCCCTAGCCCTTTCTTCTTATTGCCGCCCCTCTTCCCTTGGCGTGGATCCATCTTGGGCATCCCACCTGCTCGTGTGAGGTGTCACACCAGCACATCTCATCTCTTGATTGATTGAGTTGTAAAGGCAATTAGATTGGAGTTCATCCTGCTTTCCTGCGGTGTTTGACGTACATATGAAGTAGAAGATCTACACATCCAGGCCTCTACAAAAGTTTATATCAGATAATTTGAGATTTGATCTCTAGTTCTACTGCTAATCAAGTAAAGATTTAATCTTTAATTATGTAGATGAATAGAAAAATTTTTTAATGCAACCTGGACCTTCATAAGAGAAACAGTTTCTTCCCTTCAGATCTATCTATAATTTGAAGCAGGCATCTAGGAGTTGGAATATGTATTTTGATAAAGTTATTAGAACGTATGACTTTGTTAGAAACGGAGACAAATCCTGCATTTACAAATGGGTAAATGACTCTGTGGTTGTATTCCTCATTCTGTATATGGATGATATTTTCTTAATCGAAAATGATATCCCTGTATTATAAGGAATAAAAGTTTGGTTATCATCTCAGTTCTCTATGAAGAACTTGGAAGAAGCATCCTACATCCTTGGGATGAAGATCTATAGAGATAGATCAAAAAGATTATTTGGATTATCCAATCCACATACATAGACACCATGCTGAAGTGGTTCATCATGAAAAATTTCAGAAAAGGCTATCTCTCGATAGGTCATGAAATTTTTCTCTCGAAGAGAGATTGTCCGACAACTTTTCAAGAGAGAGAGCATATGAGTAGAGTTTCATATGCTTCGATAGTGAGATCTATAATATATGTCATGACATGTACAAGATCAGATGTGGCATACTCACCAGGGGTAGTGAGTAGATACCAGTCTGATCCAAGAGAGAACCACTGGAAGGTTATAAAGACTATTCTTAAGTATTTAAGAAATACTAAGGACCAATGGCTTGTTTATCATGAAACTGACTTGAAACTAGTGGGGTTCACTGACTCCAACTTTCAGTATGACCATGACGATAGCAAGAGTGTGTCAGATTATATTTT
>NC_026003.2:86290923-86362776 GCF_000442705.2 Elaeis guineensis | reverse complement strand
TTAACTCAATTTGATTGAGTAATTATTTTTGGATCAAGTCCAATTGAATTGGATTCAGTTTGGATTGACCCGATTAGGTTAAATGTTGACCTAATCGCTAAGGTGGTTTAGTCCCTGATTTGATCAGGGGTTAGGTTTAGTTAATTCCTGATTTGATTAGGATTTTATTAAGCCTAATTAAGCCTAATTATGTTGGGTTTAATCTGGTCTAATTGTGCTTGACCTATTTTAAACTAGGTTGGCTCAATTTGAATCAAACCACCTTGTTTTAATTTCTGCGCACCCAACTTCCTTGCACCCATTTGAATTCACGAGAAGAAACTTCTCGTGAAATTTTTCTCACGCAAAACCCTCCCCACGTCCTCATTTGTGCACCATATGGATGGATAAATAATTAGTTAGCCATTCAAATTCAAAGCATGGTTGAATTGAATGGAAACTATCACTTGCCCTTTCATCCTTATCCATTTGTGCCCACATTACTTACACGAGAAAAGGTTTCTCATGAAACATTTTCCACGCACAAAGAGCCACGCCCCTTCTCTTCTCACGCCCAAAAGGATAGGGATAAGTTGGTTTCGTTTGAATTCAAATTTGATTTGAATTCAAATGTGTAACCTTTGTCTTATCCTCTCACGCGGATAAGACACGTTCGATGTTGTTTAAAAAGAGAGAAAGGTGGACGTGCGTAGAAATTTAGGAGAGAAACTTTGAGGCGTGAGGAAGGCTTCTGCAAGGTGAAGGTCCAAAACCTTCCGAGAGAAAAAGAAAGAAAAGGAGAAAATGGGGCAGGGTTTTGGTGTGTACCCTAGGGTTTCTACCTAGGGTCGGAAGTGAGATTGGTGTGCACGAGTGTGTGAGTCACCAAATTTCAGGAGAGATCCATCACCTCTCAAGCAACTGTGCAGATATTCGGAGCATCCAAGAAGTCAGCACACATCGATCGAAGGAGTTCGATCAACATCTGCCATCAAAAGGGTGAAATCACGAACTAGCATCGTGAGGAGCTGATCAGACGGGAGCTTCGTGTGGATGATCCACAGAGGCCAGACATTTGTGTGGCGTGACGTGATGATCAGAGCCCCCGACCGTGATCAGATTGCGGTGATCGACTACCCGCAAAAGTGATGTGTTCTGAACACAGTACTGTAAAAGTTTACTGATTCAAATTTGATTTCAAATTTAAATGCATGCTGTTGTATCATATTTAGATCCTAGTGTAGGGTTAATTAGTATTAATTAATGAGATAATTAATAATTCCACTGTAAAATAGTAATTTGAAAAAGTTTTAAAATTACCATTTTGCCCCTGCACTAAATTTTGCTTCAAATGGTATCAGAGCATGGTTCTAGAATATGATATACATATGCATGCGTAGATTAAGGTGAATCTATAAGTTTAAATTTGAAATTCAAAATTCAAAATTCGAAATTCAAAAAGATTTATTGAAATTTGAAATTTGTTAGAAGTTTCAAATTTGAAATTCAAAATTTAAAATTGAAATTTGTTGAAATCTCAAATTGAAATTTGAAATTGAAATTCAAAATTCAAAATTTGAAATTTGGTTGAAATCTCAAATTTGAAATTTGAAATTTGAATTGAAATTTGAAATTCAAAATTCAAAATTTAAAATTCAAAGATTGGAAATTCGAAATTTAAATTGGTTGAAATCTCAAATTTGAAATTTAAAATTTAAAATTTGAAATTTAAAATTTGAAATTCAAAATTTAAATTTTGAAATTGTATATTTAGATATACTTGATCCAAGTAGCAAGTAATCTAATTGGGTTGGTTGCCATGGCCGTCCGGTCATAGGAGAAAAGTAGGGTTTAAAGGCCCTCTCTTCCCATTCGATGGGGTCTCCTATGCGGTAGGGGTGCCGATGCAATTATATCCCATGCCGATGAAGCAGCGAAAGGACTTAATTAAGAAATTTATCATGAATTGTTAGATTAGATCTAAAAGAAAATTTATGATTTATTTTGAGTTGTTTTCTGTTATGAAATGAGCAATAGAATTGCTGTTTATGAAATGTGCTGACCCGTTTGTGAAATGAGTCAACACATTTGGTGAACAGAGAATAAAATCTTTCAAATTTGAAAATTTTTTCGAAATGCCAAACCCTGACCCATCAGCCCAGGTACTTAATTAAAAGAATTAAGTGTTGTCTAGTAGGTCTAGAATTGTGAATTAAGACCTAAGACAATTGCATAAACTTGTGGGTCAATGGGTTAGATGAATTAGGTCCATAATTGGGTTAGACCTAAGGTTAGTTTAAAAAATGGACTAAATGGAGTACTTGGTCAAATCTAATCAAAGTTGAATTAGATTAGGTCAAGGATACTCTAGACTCAACTTCAATAGTTGTAGTTGAATGGGTCCATGTCTTTAACTAGACCAAGATGGACTTAATTCATGGCTACGCGGTGGAGCCCTATTTACTAAGTTGATCAAAATTAAAACTAATGAACCGGTTGGTGCTAAGGTAAGTTCGGCAGTTTTGACCAGTGTTCTTAAGGGGAGCTACTCGCATTGATTTGATCATTGACGAGTTAATGGCAAATCCCCACCACTGATCTCACTTACCTGGCCAATCTGGTAAGTTAGATTTTGATTAGATCACTTGGTGATTAGAGCTCACCCATGTCATTAGGTAAATCAGTGTGACTGATTTAGGTGCTCCTAATGCAGCTTTAATTAAATCTTTTTTTAATCTGACTTGGTAAGTCAGTGGGAGGATTGAAATTGGCTGGATGATATCTTCTCTACTATTCTTTAATAAAATCCTCAAAATTATTAGGTCCCTAAAATGATTAAGTTATAATGATAACTAAGTCATAGCCTCCCATTAAGTGAATGATAATGAGTCCATTAGTTCAATGATCATTGGAGGCCCAAAGGCCTGATGCTCATTGGCTAATGGAATTATTATTCATAATATGATAATTTGATTGAGTCTTTCTGATGGTGGTTAGGTTGGCGGTCAAAGTCGGGCCTGATCATTTATTGGTCCGATTCACTAAATTAATCATGTTAATGGTTGGACCTAACCAGATCTTTTCAGTGGAGGCCAAAGCCTACTGATTAGGTTCTGGGGCAAAATCAATTACTAGAAGTTGTTTAGAGAAACAACTGGTTAAGAACCTACCCATAGATGCACATGGGTTGACCAACCAAAGTTGGGCTCGTGTGTAGTCTGTGTGGATTCTAGTACCCATTAAGAATTAAAGTAATTCCTCGAATTGGAGGATGAGGCTACCAGTTCGTAAAAATATTGGAAAAAACTTTAGACTAAATCCAAGTCTTAGTATTAATTTATGTACTAATAGAGGTCTCGTTTCTTTTAAGCAGCTATGGCCACTACCCTGTCGCTCCGGTCATTATTAGATAATGACAAGCTCATGGGACCCAATTTTGATAGCTGGTATCGAAAATTAAAAATCGTCCTTGAGCATGAGCGGATCCTTTATGTAGTAACGGATCCAGCACCTGAGGAGCCAACTCCGAACGCTAGTAAGGGATCCAGATACTTACTTGAAGTGGCTCAATGACCGCACCACCGTTCGATGTATTATGCTGGCAGCAATGAATGACGAGTTCAGCCGAAGGTTTAGAACGCCCAGCCACAGGAGATGCTTCAAATATTGAACGACTCCTTTGGCACGCCTGACGACGTTGAAAGGCACAAAACTAGTTGTGCCATTTTCAATGCTCGAATGAGGGATGGGGCCTCAGTCACTGATCATGTACTGTACATGATCGAGATGATTGAGCGCCTAAGCAAATTGGGCTTTCCTCTGCACGAGCACTCGGTAAGGATGCGATCCTTAATTCCTTGCCCAAGTCCTTCCTCCCATTCCTTACTCATTTTCGAATGACAAAGCCTGCAGTAAACTACCACGGATTGTTGGGGTTGCTGCAGAACTTTGAGAAGGATCACCAACTCCATAAGGAGTCGGTGAATGTAGTGGGAGGGTCTTCTTCTCGTCGTCAACCCTTTGGGAAGGGAAGAAGAACAAGAAGAAGAAAAATAAGAAGGTGCAATCTCATGCTGGGACAGTAGCACAGGGTCAGACCAAGAAGCGCAAGCATGACCAGAGCCAGGGGAGTGCTTCTTTTGCAAGAAGTACGGGCATTGGAAGAGGAACTGTCCTCAATACATTGCCTCCCTGGACCCGAACAGGCCAAAGAAGAAGCAAGGTAATTATATGATAACTCCTTGCAACTTTTCGATTTGTGATACTACTGCCTGGGTATTGGATACCGGAAGCCCTTATCATATTTGTAATTCGATGCAGGGTCTGCAGGTCAGTAGGAGATTTGATGAAGGTGAGAGGTTCCTGAATGTTGGAGATGGAAGAAAAGTTCCAGTTCTAGCTTTAGGAATCATGAGTCTTGTAATCAATTCTCATAATGTAATTCTGAGTGAATGTCACTATTGTCCAAGTTTTTTATTAAATATTATTTCTGTAGGCCTTTTGGCCATGTACGGTTATGATTTTTTAATAAAAAAAAATATTTACAATATCATTTTGAATGGTGTTACAATATTGTTGGATAATTAAATAATGGAATTTACTTACTATCACAGCCTGTTAATGTGGTTCAAAAATTCGGTAAATGCTCTAGAATAGATAATGTGTCAGAAGTCTACCTTTGGCACTGTAGGCTAGGTCATATCAATAAGAACAGGATAAACAGGTTGGCTCAAGAAGAATTCTTGAAGTTAGTGATTGTGAATTACTTCCAACCTGTGAGTCCTGTCTTCTTGGGAAGATGACCAAGTCATCTTTTACTGGAAAAGGTGAGCGAGCCAGTGAACTCTTAGGTCTGGTACATTCTGATGTATGTGGACCCATGAGCTCAAGTGCAAGAGGTGGATTTTTCTACTTCATAACCTTCACAGATGACCTATCTAGGTATGGGTATGTCTATTTAATGAAGCATAAGTCGGAATCATTTGAAATGTTCAAACTATTCCGAAATGAGGTAGAAAAACAAACTGGGAAGTGTATTAAAACTCTTCGATCTGATCGAGGAGGTGAATACCTTTCCAATGAGTTTCTGACGTATCTAGGGGAGAATGGGATTCTCTCTCAGTGGACTCCTCCTGGAACACCACAGCATAATGGTGTGTCTGAAAGGAGGAATCGGACCCTGTTAGACATGGTTCGATCCATGATGGGGTTTGCTGGTCTGCCGATCTTCCTCTGAAAATATGCACTCGAATCGGCTTGTTACCTTCTAAATAGAGTTTCGAGTAAGTCTGTAGCCAAAATGCCATATGAGATATGGATAGGACGTAAGCCTGTACTCTCGCACCTTAGGGTTTGGGGGTGTCCGGTTATGTTAAATGTTTAATTACAGACAAGCTTGGACCTAGGTCTGACAAGTATAATTTTATAGGGTACCCAAAAGAGACCAAAGGGTATTATTTCTATCTTGCTGATGAGCAAAAGGTGTTTGTCAGTCTTAAGGCAATCTTTTTAGAAAAGGAGTTCCTTAGTGAAGGAACTGTTGCCTCTAAAGTCGAACTTGACGAAGTTCGACAGGTGGAAAAACCGACACATGTTACTGAACCTGAACCGGATTTGATTAGATCAGATCCGGAGCTCATTGATTATGCACCCTTAAGGCGGTCTGGTAGAGTACCACATCAACCGGACAGATACTATGGTTTCTTGGTCCGGGATGGTGATCCTGTCGAACTTGATGAAAACGATGAGGATCCGATCACCTACATGGATGCAATGCAGAGACCTGACTCTAAGAAATGGCTAGAGGCCATGAAATCCGAAATGGAGTCCATGAAGGTCAACGATGTGTGGACATTGGTTGACCCACCCGAAGGAGTAAAACCCATAGGGTGTAAGTGGGTCTTCAAAAGGAAGAGGGGCGCAGACGGAAAGGTCGAGACCTATAAAGCCCGTCTGGTTGCCAAGGGATATCATCAACGTTATGGTATAGACTATGACGAGACGTTTTCTCCTGTGGCAATGCTCAAATCTATTCGGATTATGCTTGCGATAGCTGCCCATCTGGACTATGAAATCTGGCAGATGGATGTGAAGACAGCTTTCCTAAACGGAGAGCTGGACGAAGAGGTGTATATGATACAACCTGAAGGGTTCACATCCACAGATGAGTTCAAGGTGTGCAAGCTACAAAGATCCATTTATGGACTTAAGCAGGCATCTCAGAGTTGGAACATACGTTTTGATAGGACGATCAAAATGTATGGCTTCGTTAAGAACGGAGAAGAGCCCTACATTTATAAGTGGGCTAATGGTCCAGTAGTAGTATTTCTTGTATTGTATGTGGATGACATTCTCTTAATCGAGAATGATGTCCCTGCATTACAGGGAATAAAGATTTGGCTATCGTCACAGTTCCACATGAAGGATCTGGGAGAAGCTTCCTACATCCTAGGGATGAGGATCTATAGGGATAGATCCAAAAAGTTGCTTGGCTTATCCCAGTCCACATACATTGATACTATGCTGAAAAGGTTCAGCATAAAAAATTCCAAGAAAGGCTATCTACCGATAGGCCATGGAATTTCTCTCTCGAAGAGGGATTGTCCGACAACACCTCAAGAGAGAGAGCGTATGGGTAGGATTCCATATGCTTCAGCAGTGGGATCTATCATGTACGCCATGACATGTACACGACCAGATGTGGCATACTCACTAGGGGTAGTGAGTAGATACCAATCTGATCCAGGAGAGAATCACTGGAAGGTTGTTAAAACCATCCTGAAGTATTTAAGAAATACTAAGGACCAGTGGCTTATATATGGTGAATCAGACTTGAGACTTATAGGGTTTACAGACTCTAGTTTCCAGTCTGATCGCGATGATAGCAAGAGTGTGTCAGGATTTATTTTTACCCTTAATGGTGGGGCTGTCTGCTGGAAGAGTTTCAAGCAGCACACTGTGGCTGATTCAGTATGCGAGGCGGAGTATATTGCTGCATCAGATGCTGCCAAAGAAGCGGTGTGGCTGAGAAAATTCATCACCGAGCTCGGAGTAGCACCCTCTCTTGTTGGTCCAGTTCTACTCTACTGCGACAGCTCTGGAGCCATTGCTCAGGCGAAGGAACCAAAGGCACACCAGCGGACGAAGCATATTCTGCGCTGCTACCATCTCATCCGAGAGATCGTGGATCGAGGTGACGTCGACCTTCAGAAGATCGACGGGAAGGAGAACCTGGCCGACCCATTCACTAAAGCCATTGCGGTGAAGGAGTTCAACGACTACAAGTCGAAGATGGGTATTAGATACTGCACCGATAGGCTTTAGGCCAAGTGGAAGATTGTTGGGAATAGTGTCCCAAAGCCAATCGTCAGCCTGTTGACGGTTGTGCTTCTTTTTGTATTAGTACATGAATTATAAATAAATAAAAATTATTTTGGTATTTTTTCATCACAAATGTTTCATCTTCTAATGAACTCCTGTGTTGTGGTGAAGTCCTTAGGACTATTTAGACTCGACAAAGGAGGATTTATCGCTTAGTCCTTAAACATGTTCGCGACCAAATGATATGTTGTTACCAAGGATGACAACGTTTATCGAGCATAGGTCGTTGTGTGCCATATGGGTTGGTTGTCCTCATAACCAAAGAGTGTGGAGACACTGGTATGGCATACAGGTGAGATGTAATGGTACATCTGCACTGAACGTGACCAACTTCGGAGCTATTTCTGCTGTCAAGATTTGCTTCGATGGGATATGGGTATAAATGTCCCTCCGACTTGAGACCGCCACGGTGACTTGCAAGCAACTCACTGCACTTAGGCACTGGACTACCTGAATTTCTAATTCAGTGACGGAAGGTTGCTGGGTGTAGTCAAGTACTTGACTTGTCGGTGCGTGTGTCAAGATGGGATTGACCACTCCAGTTTAGGAGCTGTGTACAGTCGTGTTTCAATTTAGCAAAACCTTGGCCAGGGTAGTCCTAGTGAGGAGTCACAGGATAAATTGAGTTGAGCACGATTCGGATGATATCATCAGGGTTGACAGTTTAACCCTGAGTCATCCTAAACACAGGGGTCAAAAGGGATGAATTATACGGTAACCATATTCACGTAGGTTCTGAATGTTGCGATTGCGATTATTCGACCTATCCGATCATCGGGTACCATTGCTAGATGGTCACTTCGATTAGTACAGGAATTAGTTCCTGTGCTACCGGTTTAGGTTCGAACCTGCAGGGTCACACACATTAGAGGTTTCTTTCTGATCTGATGGCTGATTATGAGTCTTATCTATTTGGGACTCTATGATTGAGAATTAAGATTCTCTATTCATGAGTTCCATACATTTTGGATACCGGGGTCAAAATTTTGAATTTTAAATTTTGAATTTGAAATTTGAACTCTTTGATCAGGGTTTCATATCGATGGTCTCTGATGCCTGATTGTCCATCGGATTTGGACTCAATATTTATGAAAGGTTTAATTAGTGATTTAATCACTAATTAACTCAATTTGATTGAGTAATTATTTTTGGATCAAGTCCAATTGAATTGGATTCAGTTTGGATTGACCCGATTAGGTTAAATGTTGACCTAATCGCTAAGGTGGTTTAGTCCCTGATTTGATCAGGGGTTAGGTTTAGTTAATTTCTGATTTGATTAAAATGTTATTGAGCCTAATTAAGCCTAATTATGTTGGATTTAATCTGGTCTAATTGTGCTTGACCTATTTTAAACTAGGTTGGCTCAATTTGAATCAAACCACCTTGTTTTAAATTCTCTGCGACACCCAACTTCCTTGCACCCATTTGAATTCACGAGAAGAAACTTCTCGTGAAATTTTTCTCATGCAAAACCCTTCCCCACGTCCTCATTTGTGCGCCATATGGATGGATAAAATAATTAGTTAGCCATTCAAATTCAAAGCATGTTTGAATTTGAATGGATAACTTATCACTTGCCCTTTCATCCTTATCCATTTTGTGTGCCACATTACTTACACGAGAAAAGGTTTCTCGTGAAACATTTTCTATGCACAAAGAGCCATGCCCCTTCTCTTCTCATGCCCAAAAGGATAGGGATAAGTTGGTTTTCGTTTGAATTCAAATTTGATTTGAATTCAAATGTGTAACCTCTTGTCTTTATCCTCTCACGCGGATAAGACATGTTCGATGTTGTTTTAAAAAGAGGAGAAATATGGGACGTGTGTAGAAATTTTAGGAGAGAAACTTTGAGGTGTGAGGAAGGCTTCTACGTAAGGTGAAGGTCCAAAACCTTCCGAGAGAAAAAGAAAGAAAAGAGAGAAAATTGGGCGCAGGGTTTTTGGTGTGTACCCTAGGATTTCTACCTAGGGTTCGGGAAGTGAGATTGGTGAGCCACGAGTGTCGTGAGTCCACCAAATTTTAGAAAGAGATCCATCAGCCTCTCAACCAACTGTGTAGATGATCCGGAGCATCCAAGAAGTCAGCACACATCGATCGAAGGAGTTCGATCAACATCTGCCATCAAAAGGATAAAATCATAAACTAGCATTCGTGAGGAGCTGATCAGACGGAAGCTTCGTGTGGATGATCCGCAGAGGCCAGACATTTGTGTGGTTGCGACGTGACGATCAGAGCCCCCCGACGGTGATCAGATTGCGGTGATCGACTACCCGCAAAAGGTGATGTGTTCTGAACACAGTACTGTAAAATATTTACTGATTCAAATTTGAATTTCAAATTTAAATGCATGCTGTTGTATCATATTTAGATCCTAGTGTAGGGTTAATTAGTATTAATTAATGAGATTAATTAATAATTCCACTGTAAAATAGTAATTTTGAAAAAGTTTTAAAATTACCATTTTGCCCCTGCACTAAATTTTTGCTTCAAATGGTATCAAAGCATGGTTCTAGAATATGATATACATATGCATGTATAGATTAAGGTGTAATCTATAAGTTTAAATTCAAAATTCAAAATTTAAAATTCAAAATTCAAAAAGATTTAAAATTTGAAATTTGAAATTTGTTAGAAGTTTCAAATTTGAAATTCAAAATTTAAAATTTGGTTGAAATCTCAAATTTGAAATTTGAAATTTGAAATTCGAAATTCAAAATTCAAAATTCAAATTTTGAAATTTGAAATTTGGTTGAAATCTCAAATTTGAAATTTGAAATTTGAAATTCGAAATTCGAAATTTGAAATTTGAAATTCAAAATTTGAAATTTGAAATTCAAAATTTAAAATTCAAAGATTGGAAATTCAAAATTTGAAATTTAGTTGAAATCTCAAATTTGAAATTTAAAATTTGAAATTTGAAATTCAAAATTTAAATTTTGAAATTGGTATATTTAGATATACTTATCCAAGTAGCAAGTAATCTAATTGGGTTGGTTGCCATGGCCGTCCGGTCATAGGAGAAAAGTAGGGTTTAAAGGCCCTCTTTTTCCATTCGATGGGGTCTCCTATGGCGGTAGGAGTGCCGATGCAATTATATCCCATGCCGATGAAGCAGCGAAAAGATTTAATTAACAAATTTATCATGAACGCTAGTAAGGCGATCCGAGATACTTACTTGAAGTGGCTCAATGACCGCACCACCGTTCGATGTATTATGCTGGCAGCAATGAATGACGAGTTCAGCCGAAGGTTTGAGAACGCCCAGCCACAGAAGATGCTTCAAATATTGAACGACTCCTTTAGCACGCCTGACGATGTTGAAAGGCACAAAACTAGTTGTGCCATTTTCAATGCTCGAATGAGGGATGGGGCCTCAGTCACTGATCATGTACTGTACATGATCGAGATGATTGAGCACCTAAGCAAATTGGGCTTTCCTCTACACGAGCAGCTCGGTAAGGATGCGATCCTTAATTCCTTGCCCAAGTCCTTCCTCCCATTCCTTACTCATTTTCGAATGACAAAGCCTGCAGTAAACTACCACGGATTGTTGGGGTTGCTGTAGAACTTTGAGAAGGATCACCAACTCCATAAGGAGTCGGTGAATGTAGTGGGAGGGTCTTCTTCTCGTCGTCAACCCTTTGGGAAGGGGAAGAAGAACAAGAAGAAGAAAAATAAGAAGGTGCAATCTCATGCTGGGACAGTAGCACGGGGTCAGACCAAGAAGTGCAAGCACGATCAGAGCCAGACGGAGTGCTTCTTTTGCAAGAAGCACAGGCATTGGAAGAGGAACTGTCCTCAATACATTGCCTCCCTGGACCCGAACAGGCCAAAGAAGAAGCAAGGTAATTATATGATAACTTCTTGCAACTTTTCGATTTGTGATACTACTGCCTGGGTATTGGATACCGGAAGCCCTTATCATATTTATAATTCGATGGAGGGTCTGCAGGTCAGTAGGAGATTTGATGAAGGTGAGAGGTTCCTGAATGTTGGAGATGGAAGCAAAGTTCCAGTTCTAGCTTTAGGAATCATGAGTCTTGTAATCAATTCTCGTAATGTAATTCTGAGTGAATGTCACTATTGTCCAAGTTTTTTATTAAATATTATTTCTGTAGGCCTTTTGGCCATGTACGGTTATGATTTTTTAATAAAAAAAATATTTGCAATATCATTTTGAATGGTGTTACAATAGTTGTTGGATAATTAAATAATGGAATTTACTTACTATCACAGTCTGTTAATGTGGTTCAAAAATTTGGTAAACGCTCTAGAATAGATAATGTGTCAGAAGTCTACCTTTGGCACTGTAGGCTAGGTCATATCAATAAGAACAGGATAAACAGGTTGGCTCAAGAAGGAATTCTTGAAGTTAGTGATTGTGAATTACTTCCAACCTGTGAGTCCTGTCTTCTTGGGAAGATGACCAAGTCACCTTTTACTGGAAAAGGTGAGCGAGCCAGTGAACTCTTAGGTCTGGTACATTCTGATGTATGTGGACCCATGAGCTCAAGTGCAAGAGGTGGATTTTTCTACTTCATAACCTTCACAGACGACCTATCTAGGTATGGGTATGTCTATTTAATGAAGCATAAGTCGAAATCATTTGAAATGTTCAAACTATTCTGAAATGAGGTAGAAAAACAAACTGGAAAGTGTATTAAAACTCTTCGATCTGATCGAGGAGGTGAATACCTTTCCAATGAGTTTCTGACGTATCTAGGGGAGAATGAGATTCTCTCTCAGTGGACTCCTCCTGAAACACCACAGCATAATGGTGTGTCTGAAAGGAGGAATCGGACCCTGTTGACATGGTTCGATCCATGATGGGGTTTGCTGGTCTGTCGATCTCCCTCTGGGGATATGCGCTCGAATCGACTTGTTACCTTCTAAATAGAGTTTCGAGTAAGTCTGTAGCCAAAACGCCATATGAGATATGGATAGGACGTAAGCCAGTACTCTCGCACCTTAGGGTTTGGGGGTGTCCGGCTTATGTTAAACGTTTAATTACAGACAAGCTTGGACCTAGGTCTGACAAGTGTAATTTTATAGGGTACCCAAAAGAGACCAAAGGATATTATTTCTACCTTGCTGATGAGCAAAAGGTATTTGTCAGCCTTAAGGCAATCTTTTTAGAAAAGAAGTTCCTTAGTGAAGGAACTGTTGCCTCTAAAGTCGAACTTGATGAAGTTCGACAGGTGAAAAAACTGACACATGTTACTGAACCTGAACCGATTTGATTAGATCAGATCCGGAGTCCATTGATTATGCACCCTTAAGGCGGTCTGGTAGAGTACCACATCAACCGGACAGATACTATGGTTTCTTGGTCCGGGATGGTGATCCTGTCGAACATGATGAAAACGATGAGGATCCGATCACCTACATGGATGCAATGCAGAGACCTGACTCTGAGAAATGGCTAGAGACCATGAAATCTGAAATGGAGTCCATGAAGGACTCTCAATGCTCTATGATTCACTAAAATTTCAAGAAGAAATTTATCTTAAATAAAGAGATATGAAGAATCCTTGTCTAGGTCAAATACCAAGTCAAGGAAAATCCAAATAGCGCAAGACAAGTGGCACCCAACTCTTGGGAGCCCCCTCCTTCTTTTTCTACCATGGACCATCAGTAAAGGGTGCATAATATGTGCCATAAAAGTCACAGAAATCTCAAAAAAATTTTGAGTAAAATTAGTGCCATAAGGAAAGAGTTTTGGTTTCTTAAAATTCTATCTCATAGAATTTGAAATCCAAACTAATTCCTACTTTGACTTGGTCCACAACCACATTTCATGTAAGAGAGAAAGAGTGGAAAGCTTTGGACATGTGTGAAGGCCTGGGAGAGAAGGTTTTGTCACCCAGAAAAGGAGAGAGTGGGTGTGGGGGGCTAAGGTGGCGCAAGGTGGAATCCTAGTCTTACTAGGATTCAATCTATGACTTGTTCAAATTTGGTTTCTCAAATCAAATCAAACCAAAATCAAATCAATCCAATTAAAATAAGTATTAACCTAATTAAAAACTTAATTTAATCAGATTAAATTAAATTTAAATTGACTTAATTTTTTAATCAAATTAAAAATTAGGTTGACCCAAGTCCTAATTGGACTAGGACTAGTTTTTCCTTGCACTTGGCTTATCCAATAAACCAATTGGACTTGATCCAATCAAGTCCAAACTAAATATAATTAAATTATATTTAATTAGACTTAATCTCAATCCATTGGCTTAATCAAATTAAGTCAATTAGCAATCGAATTGCTAATCGATCTTCCTACAACACTTGCACTAGGTTAAATATCAATCGTATTGATCGTTTAACCCTAGAATGATTCTTAATTGTTGATCAACCATCCGATCAAATGTAAACTCTAATGTATGTGACCTCATAGGTCCAAACCTAAGTTGGTAGTACAGAATAAATTTTTGTACCAATCGAAGTGATCATCTAGCAATGGTACCCGACGGTCGGATAGGTCGAATGTGTAGAACAGCATCCTTAGAACCCATGCGGATATAGTTTTCATATAATTCATCTCCTTGATCAAAATGCTCATAGAACACCTCAAAGTTCCACTGTCAAATCTGATCAGGTTGTCCACATTGTATTTCAAAATATCAAATTCATCTGATCGATTATCCTGGCCAAGGTTTTGCTAAATTGAAATACAGTGACTCATTCTTCTCTAACTCTTAGAGTGGTCAACCCCATCTTGATCACACTCCGACTTCACAAGTACTTGACTGTTCCAGAAGCCTTTCGTTACTGAATTAAAAATTTAGTTAGTTAGTAGCAAAGCACAGTGAGTTGCTTGCAAGTCACTGAGGTGATCTCAGGTCTAAGGGATATTATACCTATATCCCATCAGAGATATTCTTGACAGTAGAATACTCTGGAGTTGATCACATTCAATGATGATGTACCCTTATATCTCACCTGTATGCCATACCAGTCTTTACACTCTTTGGTTTAGAGGACAACCAACCCATATGGCCTACAGCGATCTATGCCGATAGAAGTTGTCGTCCTTATTAACAGTCCATCATTTGGTCATGAACAGTTTTAAGGACTAATCGATAAATCTTTCTTTATCGAGCCTAAATAGTTCTAAAACTTCATCAAACAATGGAGTTCATTAGAAGATGAAAACTTATGATGAAAATGCTAAAAATATATTTTATTTATTAACAAATCAATTACAATACAAAGTTGCTTAACCTTCAACAGGTTGACGATTGGCTTTTGGGATATATTTTTCAACAACTCCCACTTGTCCTAAAGCCACTCGGCACAGTATCTAATACCCATCTTCGACTTGTGGTTGTCAAACTCCTTTATCGCCAAGGCTTTAGTGAAGGGATCGGATAGGTTCTCCTTTTCATCGATCTTCTGAAGGTCGACGTCACCTCGATCCACGATCTCCCAGACCAGGTGGAAGCGATGCAAAATGTGCTTTGTCCGTTGGTGTGCTTTGGGTTCCTTCGCCTGAGCTATGGCACCAGTGCTGTCGCAGTAGAGCAGGATCGGACCATCAAGGGAGGGTGCTACTCTGAGCTCAGTGATGAATTTTTTCAGCCACACAGCTTTCTTCACGACATCCGATGCTGCGATGTACTCTACCTCGCAAACAGGGTCTGCCATATTATGCTGCTTGGAACTCTTTCATCAATGGCTCCACCATTCAGAGTAAAGATATAACCCGACATGCTTCTGCTGTCATCATAGTTAGATTGAAAGTTGGAGTCTGTGAACCCCACAAATTTCAGATCTGACTCACCATAAACCAACCATTGGTCCTTAGTATTTTTTAATACTTAAGAATAGTTTTAACCACTTTTCAGTAGTTTTCTCTAAGATTAGATTGGTATCTACTCACTACTTCTAGTGAGTATACCACATCTGATCTTGTACATGTCATGGCGTACATGATAGATCCCACGATCGAAGTATATCAGACTCTACTCATATGCTCTCTCTCTTCAGGAGTTATCAGACAATCCTTCTTAGAGAGAGAAATTTCATGGCCTATCGGTAGATAGCCCTTCTTAGAATTCTCCATGCTGAACCTCTTCAGCACAGTGTCTATGTACGTGGACTGGGATAACCCAAGCATCCTTTTAGATCTATCCCTATAGATTTTCATCCCTAGGATGTAGAATGCTTCACCCAAGTTCTTCATAGAGAACTGCGATGACAACCAAACTTTTATTCCCTGTAGTGCGGGGATATTATTTTCGATTAAGAGAATGTCATCCACGTACAAGACAAAGAATACCACAACTGGACTATTTGCCTATTATAGATGCAGGGCTCTTCTCCATTCTTAACGAAGCCATACGTTTTGATCACCTTATCAAAATATATGTTCTAACTCTGAGAAGCTTGCTTCAATGCATAAATGAATCTCTGAAGCTTGCACACCTTGGACTCATCTGTGGATGTAAACCCCTCAGGTTGTATCATACACACCTCTTCTGTCAGCCTCCATTCAGGAAAGCTGTCTTTACATCCATCTGCCAGATCTCATAATCCAGATGGATAGCTATTGCAAGCATTATTCGAATGATTTGAGCATTGCCACAGGGGAGAACGTCTCGTTATAGTCAATACCATAATATTGACGATATCCCTTGACAACCAGATGGACTTTATAGGTCTCCACCTTTCCGTCAGTGTCCCTCTTCCTTTTGAAGACCCATTTACACCTAATGGGTTTAACCCTTCAGGTGGTCAACCAATATCCATACATCATTGACCTTCATAGACTCCATTTCGATTTCATGACTTCAAGCCATTTCTCAAAATTAGATCTCTGCATTGCATCCATATAGGTGATCAGATCCTCATCATTCTCATCGAATTCGATGGGATCACCATCTGGATCAAGAAATCATAGTATCTGTCCGGTTGATGTGGTACTCTACCGGATCGCCTTAATGGTGTAGGTACATTGGGCTCCAGATCTGATCTAATCAAATCTGACTCAGGTTCAACTATTGGTGTCGGTCCTTCTACCTGTTGAACTTCATCAAGTTCAACCTTAGAGGTAACGGTTCCTTCACCAAGGAACTTCTTTTCTAAAAAGATTGCCTTAAGGCTGACGAACATCTTTTGTTCATCAGCATGATAGAAAAAATATCCTTTAGTCTCTTTGGGGTACCCTATGAATGTGATTTGTCAAACTAGGTCTAAGTTTATCTGTAACTAACCGTTTGACATAGGTCGGGCACCCCCAGACCCTAAGGTATGAAAGTGCTGGCTTACGCCTTGTCCATATCATATATGGAGTCTTAATTACAGACTTACTTGAAACCTTATTTAACAGATAACAGGATATTCAAGTGCATATCCCCAGAAGGATATCAGCAAGCTCGCAAAATCCATCATGGATCGGACCATGTCTAACAGAGTCTGATTTTTTCTTTCAGACACACCATTATGCTGTGGTGTTCCTAGAGGAGTCCATTGGAGAGAATCTCATTCTCTCCTAAATATGTGAGAAACTCACCAGAAAGGTATTTTCCTCCTCGATCAGATCGAAGAGTTTTAATACTCTTCCCAGTTTATTTTTCTACTTCACTTCGAAATCGTTTGAATATTTCAAATGAATCTGACTTATGTTTCATCAGATAGATATATCCATATCTGGATAGATCATCTGTGAAAGTGATGAAGTAGAAATATCCATCTCTAGCACTTGTGCTCATGGGCTCGCATACATCAGTATGTACTAGGCCCAAGAGCTCAGTAGCTCTCTCATCTTTTTCAGTAAAAGGTGACTTGATCATTTTACCAAGAAGACAGGACTCACAGGTTGGAAGTGATTCACAATCACTGACTTCGAGGATTCCTCTTGAGTCAACCTGTTTATCCTATTCTTGTTTATATGACCTAGCTTACAGTGCCATAAGTAGATATCTGATACATTTCTAATCTAGGGTGCTTGCCAGTAGAATAGACTACTTAACAGGTTGTGATAACATATACACACCATTGTTCAAATGTCCATAAAAAATAGTAACACCATTCATAATGATATTACAAACTTATTTCTTTATTGAAATTTCATAATCATTTTTGCCAGAAGGCCTACAAAAATAATATTTAAAAAAAATTGAGACAAAAATGATAATCATTAAGAACAACGATATGGACTCAAATACAAGTTTCAAGATTTCTAATGCTAGAACTGGAACTAGTCTTCCATCTCCAACATTCAGGAACCTCTCTCTTGCTCGAATCTCCTACTGACCTGCAATCCCTGCAACGAATTAAAATATGGTAAGGGCTACCGGTATCCAATACCCAGTCAGTTATATCATAAATAGAGAAATTCAAGGAGTTATCATATAAATACCTTGCCCAGCAACAGCTTGCTTCTTTCTCTACCTATTCGGATCCAGGGAGGCAATGTACTAAGGACAATTCCTCTTCCAGTGCCCGCACTTCTTGCAAAAGAAGTATTCAGTTTGACTCTTATCGGGCTTGATCTTTTGGTCTGGCCCTGCATGATGTCCCAGCCTGAACTTGCATCTTCTTCACTTTCTTTTTCTTGTTCTTCTTCCTTTCTCAAAGGGTCGAGAACCAGAAGATGAACCTCCCACTAAGTTCACCGACTCCTTGTGGAGTTGGTGATCCATCTCAAAGTTCTGAAGCAACCCCAGTAACCCGTGGTAGTTTACTTCAGGCTTTGTCATTCTATAATGAGTGAAGAATGGGAGATAAGACTTGGGCAGCGAGTTCAATATTGCATCTTTTCCAAGCTGCTCATCCAAGGGAAAGCGAGCTTGCTCAAACGCTCCATCAGCTCGATCATGTACAATACATGATCAGTGACAGAGGCACCATCTCTCATTTTGGCGTTGAAGATGGCACAACTAGTCTTATGCCTCTCCACGTCATCGGGTGTGCCAAAGGCATCCTCCAACACTTGAAGTATGTCCTTTGGTGAGCCATCTCAAATCTGTGATTGAACTCGTTGCTCATGGCAGCTAGCATAATGCAACGCACCATGGTCCGATCATTGAGCCACTTCTGGTAAGTGTCTCTGACTGTTTCACGTGCATTGGCAGCTGGCTCTCAGGTACAGAATCCATTATCACATATAGGATCCGTTCATGCTCCAGGACTATCTTCAACTTTCAATACCAGCTACCGAAGTTGGGTCCCACCAAATTTTTATTGTCCAACAATGATCGGAGCGATAGGAAAGTGGCAATATCTGCACAAAGAAAAATATAATCTAATTAGTAATTGATTCATTAAACCTAAAGATTTAGACTTTAATCAAAAATTTCTCTCACTATTTTATTCGAATTGGTAGCCTCTACCTTCAATTTGAGAAATTACCCTAATTCCTTAGTGGGTACTAGAATCTACTTAGACTGCACACAAGCCTAACTTTGGTTGGCCAACCCATGTACATCTAAGGGTAGGTTCTTAACCAATTATTTCTTCAAATAACTTTTAGTAATTTTAATTTTCCCCAGTCCCTAATCAATAGGCTTTGGCCTCCACTAAAAAGGTCTGGTTAGGTCCAACCATTAACATGACATATTTGGCCCATCCAGCCAATGAATGATTAGGCCAACTTTGGTTGGCTAACTAACCACCATTTAAAAAGATACTGTCAAGAAATCATATTATGAATGACAATTCCATCAGCCGATAAGATCAGGCCTTTGGGCCTCCAATGATTATCCAACTAATAGACCCATTATCATCCACTTAATGGGAGGCTATGATCTAGTTATCACCATAACTATTTTATTTTAAGGACCTAATAATTTTAGAAGATTTAATTAATTTAAAGGAGGAGATCAGATGAATCAGCTTATCATGATCCTCCCACTGGCTTCACCAAGACAGCTTAAGGGAGACCATTAAAAGGGCTAGTCTAGGAGTACCTAAATTAGTCACACTGATTTATCTAGCTGACATGGGTCAGCTCGAATAGTCAAGTGATCGATCAAAACATAATTTGACCAAGAGCCAGGTAAGCTCGATCGGTGGGAGGGTCTGCCAAAGCTTGCCTTAGACACCATCAGAAATGGCCAGGTAAGTGGGCTGCCAATTAAAAACTACGATCTAGTTTACCTTAGACACCAACTGGTTTAATTAGTTTTGATTAGATCAACCTAACAGTTCATGCTAGACCGCTTACCAAGAATCAAGTCCATTTGGTTTTCGTTAAAGACATAGACTTGACCAACTACAACTATTATAATTGATCTAAAGAATTCTTGACCTAATCTAAGACAATAATTGATTAGATTTAGTCAATTCTCTAATTAAGTCCATCTTTAATCTAACCTTAGGTCTAACCCAATTAATGGACCTAATTCCCACTAACCTATTAACCCAATCGTTATGGTTTGTGTCTTAGGTTCTTCAACTCACAATCTAGAACCTAGTCAAACAACTTCTTAATTCTCAATTAAGTTTTGGACTGAAGGTTGGGGTTCAGCTTTTCGAAAATAATTTTTATATTTGTAAAATATGTTTACAACATGGTTCTTACCAACCAAGTTGCATGTTTGATTCATAATCAAAATGCAAGTGAAATAAGCATGAAACTACTTTAGATCTAATCTAAACAGGTTCATGTAATTAAAACAATTTCAACTTTAAACTGTGCAAATTTCTCAAACAAATATATGATGGTTCTTTGCACGAAAATTATTAACAAAGAGATTTTATTTTAGATTTAAATACTTTTAAATCTAATAAATCATAAATTTAATCTAGATTATATCTAACAAATTTATGATTAAAGATAGATCTACACGAACTAGGACAACCTTTGCACTGTAAGGGGTAAACTTACAGCAGGACAACCTACAGTTCGTGATTGATCTAAAAATTTTAATTTAAAATTTAACAATCAGATTATAAATAGATCTAATCTAAAAAATAATCTAAGCATGTATAAATAATCATGTAATAAACAACCTAGGCTCTGATACCAATTGAAGGAACCAGATCTAGGGTTTTAGGGTTAGATCTTGAAACTTTTTCAAGATCAGGCAGTGGAAGACTAAAATAAATTAAAATTTATCTTATAAAATTAGAGAATCTTAGATCTAAGATCCTATTATGTGATTATTATATAATATTAAATTAAAAATTAAAATATGAAGAGCAAGAACTACATGTTGATCATATCTACATGTTGATCATATCAACATGTTTCTATACTATCTAATGTATGTAAAATATAATAGGTCAGATCTATTACCTTGCAAGTTAGACATTTTAACTTTGTTGATCTGGGTTTGAGGATGATGTTATGAGCCGCATATGCATCCGACTTTTAAGAGTCATCCATACGAGCCCACGAATCACGATAAGAAGTCTTGATCCAGAAGATCAGCACAGTATGCTAGTATTGTGCTGATTCTTCTTCGATGGTCGATCATATGCCTCCTTCTTCTTGATTTGGACTCTTCCAAAGATGAAAAGTAGGAGAAGGAGTTTTAGATGTGAGACACTCTCAGAAAACTGATAGATGGAGGAAGGAAAGAGGTGAACTCAGCAACCTTAGAAGAAGACCCTCTTCTTCTTCTCTTTGCTCTCACCTAGACACTTAGTTTTGTATCTATTATATCTCTACATCTAATACTCTTTCTCTTTTATTTTCATAAGCCCAAAGGTCTCTTAATGTTCTATGATCCACAAAAAATTCAAGAAAAAATTTATCTTAAATAAAAAATATGAAGAATCTTGTCTAGGTCAAATACTAGTCAAAAAAAATTCAAACAGGGCAAGACAAGTGGTACCCAACTCTTGGGTGCCCCCTCTTTCTTTTTCTACCATGGATCACCAACAAAGGGTGCAAAATATTGCCATAAAAGTCATGAAAATTTCAAAAAAAATTTGAGTAAAATCAGTGCCATAAGGAAAGAGTTTTGGTTTCCTAAAATTCTATCTCATAGAATTTGAAATCCAAACTAATTCCTACTTTGACTTGGTCCACAACAACATTCCATGTAAGAGAGAAAGAATAGAAAGCTTTGGGCATGCGTGAAGGCCTGGGAGAGAAGGTTTTATCACACAAAATAAGAGAGAGTGGGCGTGGGGGGCTAAGGTGGCGCAAGGTGGAATCCTAGTCTTACTAGGATTCAATCTATGACTTGTTCAAATTTGGTTTCTCAAACCAAATCAAATAAAAATAAAATCAATCTAATTAAAATAAATTTTAATTCAATTAAGATCTAATTTGATCAGATTAAATTAGATTTAAATCTAATTTAATTTTTTAATCAAATTAAAAATTAGGTTGACTCAAGTCCTAATTGGATTAGGACTAGTTTTTTCTTGCACTTGGCTTATCCAATAAACTAATTGCACTTGATCCAATCAAGCCCAAATCAAATCTAATTAAATCATATTCAATTAAACTTAATCTCAGCTCATTGGCTTAATCAAATTAAGCCAATTAGCAATCGAATTGCTAATCGATCCTCCTGTAACACTTGCACTAGGTTAAATGTCAATCATATTGATCGTTTAATCCTAGAATGATTCTTAATCGTTGATCAACCATCTGATTGGATTGTGATCTCTAATGTGTATGACCTCATATGTCTAAACCTAAGACGATAGCATAGAAATAAATTTTTATACCAATCGAAGTGACCATCTAGTAATGGTACCGACGGTCGGATAGGTCGAATATGTAGAACAACATTCTTAGAACCCATGCGGATATAGTTTCCATATAATTCATCCCTTGACCAAAATGCTCATAGGATATCTCAGTGTTCAATTGTCAACTCTGATTAGGTTATCTATATTATATTTCAAAATATCAAATCCATCTAATGGATTATCCTGGCCAAGATTTTTCTAAATTGAAATATAGCAACTCATTCTTCTCCAACTCTTGGAGTGGTCAATCCCATCTTGATTACACTCCAACTTCGCAAGTACTTGACTATGCTCAGAAGCCTTCCATCACTGAATTAAAAATTCAGTTAGTCCAGTACCAAAGCACAATGAGTTGCTTGCAAGTCACTGAGGTGATCCCAGGTCTATGGGATATTTATACCTATATCCCATTAGAGATATTCTCGATAGCAAAATACTCTGAAGTTGGTCACGTTCAATGATGATGTACCCTAACATCTCATCTATATGCCATATCAATGTCTCTACACTCCTTGGTTAAGAGCACAACCAACCCATATGGCCTACAGCGACCTATGCTCGATAGAAGCTGTCATCCTTATTAACAGCCCATCATTTGGTCATGAACAGTTTTAAGGACTAATCGATAAATCTTCTCTTTATCGAACCTAAATAGTCCTAAGGACTTCATCACAACAACAGAGTTCATTAGAAGATGAAAACTTATGATGAAAATATCAATAATATATTTTATTTATTAACAAATCAATTACAATACAAGGTTGCTCAATCGTCAACAGGTTGACAATTGACTTTTGGGACATATTTTCCAACAATTATGATTATAAAATCTGATAAATGGATGTAAAAATTATTTTTTTGAATGGATATCTTGAGAAAGATATCTATATGGAGCAGCTTTTGAATTTCACATCCAGTAATGATGATCACCGAGTCTGCAAGCTGCAAAAGTCTATATATGGATTAAGCAAGCTTCTTGGAGTTAGAATCTTCATTTTAATGATGCAATCAAATCATTTGGCTTCATAAAAAATGAGAAGGAACCTTATGTATACAAAAGATTAGTGAAAGCATAATAATACTCTTCATAGTATACATGGATGATATTCTCCTCGTTGAAAATGATATTCTCATACTGACCTCGATCAAAAGAAGGTTGTCCAAAAAATTCTCCATGAAAGACCTAGGGGAAGCATCCTATATTCTCAAAATAAAAATCTATGAGATGGATCCAAAAGGATGTTAGACCTATCACGAAAGCTGTACATAGAAAAAATGCTAAAAAGGTTCAGCATCAAAAATTCTAAAAGAGGATTTTTACCTCTTAGATATGGTATTTATCTTTTCAAGATGATATATCTGATCACATCTGAGAAAGTTCAGCACATGAGTAGGATTTCTTATCTCGATCATAGGGAGCCTCATATATACCATACTATATACTCGATCTGATATTATCCTTGTTGTGAGTGTCACGAGCAGGTATTAGTCGAATCTAGACGATGAGCATTGGATAGCTATGAAGAACATCCTCAAGTACTTAAGAAGAGCTAAGATTTATTCTTGATCTTTGGAGGAGGTTCTATGTTGCGATTCGAAGGTTACACTGATTCAAACTTTATGTCTGATCCTGATGATAGAAAGTTTACATCAGGGTATATGTTCGTATATAATGATGGCGCAGTCAGCTGGAAGAGTTTCAAACAACCCATCATAGCAGATTTGACCATAGAAGCTGAGTATGTCGCTGCTTCGAATACTACAAAAGAAGACTTTCAAGAAGTTCATCACGAAGCTTGGGGTAATGACATCAGATGCCATACTACTGTATTATGACAATAGTGACATCATAGCACTCGCTAAGGAGCCGAGATCTCATTAGAAATTAATGCACATCGAGCTGCGGTTTCATATCATACATGACTACCTTGAAAAAAAATATTTTGAGGTGTAAAGAGTAGACTCCATGGATAATGTGGTAGATCTACTGACAAAGCAATTGAGCCAGCCAAAGATGGAAGTCCACTTTGAGAAGATGAAATTTAGATTAGTGGCCAATTGGCTTTAGTCCAAATGTGAGATTATTGGATGTATATTCTAGAAGTCAATACGGTTAACACATTATAATAACTCTAGAATATAATTTTATACTTAAAATATTGATTTGATCATTAAAAAGATAAGTTTTATTTTTATTTAAGTGTGATATCCTTCAATCATCCATGGAATTAATATTTACGATACATATTCTTAAAATATTGAGAATTAAAGACATGTATAATTAATTCCTAAATACTTCCGATCATAGAATCATCATGAGGAGGTGATCGATCTGGATAGAGCAATGCATAGTCACTTTCTTTGAGGTAAACAAGTCTCTGATTTACAGTGTAGAGACATTGAGCGACAAGTGCACATAGTTATTAGAGAAAACTTGAAGAAAACATATGGCAGTGCTATGTATGCAATTTTAAAATTTTATGCAATAGAACTATTAGATTAAATGATTTAATCTAATTTACATATGTAAGATCTAATCTAAACTATCATATCAATACCTATAATATGATTTAATATGTACTTCAAGATTTGAAAATAAAAACTGTATCGATCTAATCGATGCTGCAATCTATATCTAACTCTTAGATCTACAAAAACTACTCTAACAAGTTCAAAACTCGTTACCTGATTATGGGAAGCTAATCTCCACAAATAACTTGTATAGGAGAGAGTCTCTTCTGATTGCTCATAGCTGCACGAAGTCGTCCAGCCTCTATAGAACATCCACACAAAGACCGGCGCAGATTAGGCTCCTTGAAAGTGCTAGCTTGCAAGGATCTTCGAGGTTGATTTCTTCCTTCTTCTTCACAACTTTTGGATGCTCCAAAGAAAGAGAATATCTAGAGGAGGAAGAGAAGTGGAGAAAGAGCTCTAGAGAAAAAATAAATTCAGTAAGGAGAACACATGGGGCATCCACTATTGGAGCCCCCTTTATATAGACAAGGGCTAGAGGTTTGGGTCAAAGGGAGAAGGCACCAATAGAGTCCATGCCAAAACAATTTGGGCATCTCAAAATTTTAAGAAATAGCTTTTGGTGTGATGAAGGAGATCTGATCTCTCACACACCCAAAAATCTTCAAACAAAATAAGAAAAAAATTAATTAGTGCCTCCCTTCTTTCTAAACTTGAAAAATCTCTTTCCTTCTTAGCACCTGATCTCTAATTCGGATTGCATTCGAATTAGGTAGGAGATAAGATTATGACTCATCATGCTATGCTGCCCACCCTTACTGGGTGCACTCTCATCATGCCAAAAATCTCAAGTCAAATCCAATTTGGCATTGAGAACAGGGCATGGGTCCAAGGGTGGCGCAAGGATAAAGAGTTAAGAGTCCCTGCCGACTGGGACTCTTCATTTTCAAATTAATTCTAAACCAAATCAAATCTTGTTCAAATCTAATAATAGAAATGAACCTAATCTAATTAGAAGCCTAATCATCTCAATAAATTTTTAATCCAATTAGAAATTAGCTGAGACCAAGTTCTGATCGAATCAGAATCAAGTTTTTCTTACAATCAGGCTTGATCAAATCAAACTCAATCTAAGTCAAACTAAATCCAATTCAATTAGACTTAATCCAAAGCTCTTTACTCAATCAAATTAAGTTAATTAGCAATCTAATTACTAATTAATTTTTCATTAATAGTAGAGTTCCAATTCAGTGGGACTCTCCTCCAAAGTCCTAATCTCAGTGGGACTCCTCACCAGAGTCACAATTCAATTGGACTCTTAAGCCATCAGATCTGATCAAATCTTCTAATGTGTGTGACTCCATAGATTCAAACCTAAGCCAGTAGCATAAGAATAATTTTCTATACTAATTGATATAACCATCTAGCAATGAGATCCGATGTCCGGATAGACCGAAGGATGCAAAGCAATATTTTAGAACCTACCCCGTATGGTTATCGTATCATTCATCCCTTTGACCCTAATGCTCAAGGTGACCTAGGATTTGATGTCAATCCTAATATAGTCGACTATATTGTATTTCAACCTTTCAAATCCATCACATGGATTATTCTGGCCAAAATTTTACTAAATTAAATATGCTGATGCATATCTCCTACTAATTTAGAGGGATCAATTCCATCTTGACTTACGCACCGACTTGATAAATACTTAACTGCATCAAATAGCCTTTTGTCACTGAATTAGAAACTTAGATGGATCAATACTAAAGTATAGTAAGTTACTTATAAGTCACCATGATGATCTCAGGTCTGAGGGACACTTATACCCATACCCTTCACGAGCCACTCTTGACAGTAGAGTGCTCGACAAATGGTCATGTTCGGTGTGGATGTATTCCTACATTCCACCTGCATGCCATATCAGTATCTTCACACTCCTTGATTAAGAGGACAACCAACTCATATATCACACAATGACCTAAACTTGATATTACTATCGTCCTATTAATAGCATATCATTTGGTCACGAACACTTTTAAGAACTAAGCGATAAATCTTTCTTTGTCAATTAAATATAGTCCTAAGGACTTCATTACAACATAGAAGTTCAAATAAAATGGATAAAATGTGATAAAAATATTTAATAACTTTTATTAATAAAAATTTATATACATTTACAATTATGAGCATAATCATTAACAGGCTGACGATTGACTTTAGGATACATTTTCTAACAACTCTAACTTGAACTCAAGCCAATCGGTATAGTATCATATACCAATCTTTGACTTGTGATCATTGAACTCCTTGATTTTGAGAGCTTTAGTAAATGGGTTGGCCAGGTTCTCCTTCCCATCGATCTTCTGAAGGTCGATGTTACCTCGATCCAAGATCTCTCGAATACGGTGGTAGCAGTGCAGAATATGTTTGGTGTGCTGATGGGACTTTGGCTCCTTGACTTGAGCAATGGCTCTAGTGCTATCGTAGTATAACAAGACAGAGCCATTAACGGAGGGTGCCACTCCAAGCTCATCGATGAACTTTCACAGCCATACAGCTTCCTTCGCTGTATCGGATGTCGTGATATACTCTGTCTCGCAAACAGAGTCAGCCACAGTGAGCTGCTTGAAATTTTTTCAGCAAATTGCTCTATCGTTCAGGATAAAAATATAATCTGACACACTCTTGCTATCGTCATGGTCATACTGAAAGCTGGAGTCAGTGAACCCCACTAGTTTCAAGTCAGTTTCATGATAAACAAGCCATTGGTCCTTAGTATTTCTTAAATACTTAAGAATAGTCTTTATAACCTTCCAGTGGTTCTCTCTTGGATCAGACTGGTATCTACTCACTACCCCTGGTGAGTATACCACATCTGATCTTGTACATGTCATGACATATATTATAGATCTCACTATCGAAGCATATGAAACTTTACTCATATGCTCTCTCTCTTGAGAAGTTGTCGGACAATCCCTCTTCGAGAGAGAAATTTCATGACCTATCGAGAGATAGCCTTTCTGAAATTTTTCATGATGAACCGCTTCAGCATGGTGTCTATGTATGTGGATTGGGATAATTCAAATAATCTTTTTGATCTATCTCTATAGATCTTCATCCCAAGGATGTAGGATGCTTCTTCCAAGTTCTTCATAGAGAACTGAGATGATAACCAAACTTTTATTCCTTATAATACAGAGATATCATTTTTGATTAAGAAAATATCATCCATATACAGAATGAGGAATACAACCATAGAGTCATTTACCCATTTGTAAATGCAGGGTTTGTCTCCGTTTCTAACAAAGTCATACATTTTAATAACTTTATCAAAATGCATATTCCAACTCCTAGATGCCTGCTTCAAATTATAGATAGATCTGAAGGGAAGAAACTGTTTCTCTTCTGAAGGTCCAGTTGCATTAAAAAATTTTTCTATTCATCTACATTAAATCTTTACCTGATTAGCAGTAGAACTAGAGATCAAATCTCAAATTATCTGATATAAACTTTTGTGGAGGCCTGGATGTGTAGATCTTCTACTTCATATGTACGTCAAACACCGTAGGAAAGCAGGATGAACTCCAATCTAATTGCCTTTACAACTCAATCAATCAAAAGATGAGATGTGCTAGTGTGACACCTCACACTAGCAGGTGGGATGCCCAAGATGGATCCACGCCCAAGGGAAGAGGGGCGGCAACAAGAAGAAAGGGCTAGGGAAAGAAGGGACCTCTCTCTCTTCTCACGCCTCTCACTCTCTTTCTCTCTTCTCTCGATCTGATTTATTTGCTATACATCTATAAGTAGAGACTCTCTCTATTTATAGATAATTTTTATGACCCAATAAGTATAGGAATCCTAACTCAAATCTGATTTGAATCAATCGAATACTCATAAAAAAAGATTCCTACATGAGATAGAATTGCCATCACACATGATAACCAATTTGCACCCACTCCCTCACCCACATGGGATGTCCCAAATGAGCAAAGCTCCAGGTGTTGGTCGGCCCATAATAGAGGAGAATCCTAATATAAGTAGAAATACTCATATCTCATCAAAAATGGATTCGATTCAAATCTAATTCGAAGCTGGTTCGAAATAATTTTGAAAGGCTGTCAATCCCAAACTCTTTAGAACTTTTGTATCAAGTCTAACTTGGATTTTAGATCCAATTAAGACTAATTAATTCAAATTTGATATAAAATTAATCAATACTTAAACCCAATCTTTCATATGCTTCATGGATCATAGATCAGAAACTATTTATTCCTAGGATTGAACCTGAATCTCACATGTAGTGCTAGCTAGATATAGTCAACTCTTCAATCCTGTTTGACCCATAACTTAATTCTTAATCAAATTAGATTATATATTCAATCAAGTCAAGTACTTTCAAATTGGACATATAAATATGAACCAATTTCTTCCTACTTTATCTGACTTGTGTGCATGACTCCATAGGTTCAAATACTAAGCTGATAGCACAGGAACCAATTTCTACACTAATCGAGATACCATCTAGCAATAGTTTTCAATATCTAGATAGGTTAAATTATCACAAAAAAATATTTCAGAATGCATATACATGGTTACCGTATAATTCATCTTTTTGACTCTGAATGTTCTAGGATGGTCTCAGGTTAACTGTCAACTGAGATTACTTCATCCGCATTATATTTCAACCTTTCAAATCTATCTCATGGACTATCCTGATCAAGATTTTGCTAAATTGAAATATAGCGATACATCATCTCTAATAATCTGGAGGGGTCAATCTCATCTTGATCTACACACAGACTTCATAAGTACTTAACTGTACCCAGTAGCCTTCCATCACTGTATTAGAAATTCAGATAGTCCCGCACCAAAGCATAGTGAGTTACTTGTAAGTCACTATGGTGATCTCAAGTCTAAAGGATACTTATACCCATATATTTCGCAAGCAGCTCTTGACAGCAGAATGCTCAGCAGGTGAGTCACTTATTCAATGATGATGTACCCCTACATCTTACCTGCATGGCATACCAATATCACCATACTCCTTGGTAAAGAGGACAACCAACCTATACAGCCATAACGATCTTTACTCGACAAACGTCATCATCCTGTAATGACGTATCATTTGGTCATGAATATGTTTAAAAATTATATGATAAATCCGCTCTTTATCACACACTAGCATAGTTCTAAGGACTTCATCACAGTACAAGAGTTTAAAGAAGATGTAACTTTATGATAAAAAATATCAGAATAACTTTTATTCAATAATCAATAATTCATATACAAGGATGAACTCAATCGTCATACGATTGATTTTAAGATACAATTTTCAACAACTCCCACTTGGACTAAAGCTAATCGGAGTAGTATCTTATACCCATCTTTCATTTGAAATCATCGAACTTTTTGATCCCAAGAGCTTTAGTGAAGGGGTCGGCTAGGTTCTCCTTTCCGTTGATCTTCTGAAATTCGATGTTATCATGATTCATGATCTCTCACACCAGATGATAGCATTGCAAAATATATTGCAGCATCCAATGCAGCATTATATTCTACTTCGCATACAGAATCGGCCACAGTATATTGCTTAAAACTCTTCCAGCAAACAGCTCCTCCATTCAGAGTAAATATGTAGCCCGACACACTTCTGCTATCATCATAATCTGATTGAAAATTAAAATCAGTATATCCCATAAGTTTTAAATCAGTATATCTATAGATAAGCCATTGGTCTTTAGTATTTCTCAAATACTTAAGAATTGCTTTCGCAATCTTCCAATGCTTCTCACCCGGATTAGACTAGTACCTACTAACTACCTTTAGTGAATAGGCCACATTTGATTTCATACATGTCATAGCGTACATGATAGATCCCACTGTCGAAGCATATGATATTCTACTCATGCATTCTCTCTCCTCAGAAGTTATCGAACAATCTTTCTTGAAAAAAGTAATTCCATGGCCTATCGAAAGATAGCCTTTTTTGAAATTATCCATATTGAACCACTTCAATAGGATGTCGATGTACATGATTTGGGACAATCTAAGCAACTTTCTAGATCTATCCTTATAGATTTTCATCCCAAGGATATAGAATGTTTCTCCTAAGTCTTTCATGGAGAACTGTGATGATAACCATAGCTTCACACTCTGTAAAGTTGGAATGTCATTTTTTAGTAACAGTATGTCATCCACATACAGCACAAGAAAGATGACTACAGAATCAGAAGCCAACTTATAGATGCAAGGCTCTTCTCAGTTCCTAACGAAGTCATACGTTTTGATCACCTTATCAAAATGCATGTTCTAACTCCTAGATACCTGCTTAAATCCATAAATAGACCTTTTTAGCTTGCACACTTTTGACTCATCTGTGAATGTGAACCCTTCAAGTTGTATCATATACACCTCTTCTTCTAGCTTTCCATTAAGAAAAGTAGTTTTGACATCCATCTATCAGATCTCATAATCTAGTGTGCAGTGATAGCAAGTATAATCTGGATGGACTTGAGCATTATCACAGGAGAGAACATCTCATCATAGTCAATACCATAATGCTGATGGTAATCTTTGGCAACTAGATAAATTTTATAGGTCTCGACCTTTCCGTCTGCTACTCTTTTTCTCTTGAAAATCTATTTACACCCTATGAATTTTATCCCTTTAGATGGATCAACTAGTGTCCATACACTATTGATCTCCATGGACTCCATCTCAATTTTTCAAGCTATTTCTGGGAGTCAGGCTTTTACATGACCTCCATATAGGTGATCGGATCCTTATCATTCTCATCAAGCTCGATGGGATTATCGTCTCAGACCAAAAAATCATAGTATCTGTCTGGCTGATGCGGTATTTTATCGTATCTCCTTAATTGCACCTCTACTGACTTCAGATTTGATTCACCAATCAAATCTTATTCTGTGTGTGTCGATCCTTCCACCTCATGAATTTCATCAAGTTTAATTTTACAGGTATTAGCTCCTTCACCAAGAAACTTCTTTTTCAAAAAGATTGTCCGGCTGCTAACAAACACCTTTTATTTTGCAGCGAGGTAGAAGTAATACCCTTTAGTTTTCTTTGGGTATCCTATGAACAAGTATCTGTCGGACATCGATCCAAGCTTATCTGTCTTCAAACATTTGAAATAAGCTGGACACCCCCAGATCCTAAGGTGTGAGAGCACCAACTTACGCCCAGTCCATATCTCATATGGAGTTTTATCGACAGACTTACTGGGCACCTTATTCAGAATGTAGCAGGCAGTTTCTAGAGCATATCTCCAAAAAAAGATTGGCAGACTCGCAAAGCCCATTATGGATCTGACCATGTCTAACATGGTTTGATTTCTCCTCGCCGACACCCCATTATGTTATGGTGTTCTAGGAGGGGTCCACTGTGAGAGAATCTCATTCTCTTTTAGATATGTCAGAAACTCACTGGTGAGGTATTCACCTCTCCGATATGATTGAAGGATTTTAATATTCTTTCTAGTTTGTTTCTCTACTTCAGCACAGAATTATTTGAACATTTCAAATGACTCTGACTTGTGCTTCATAAGATAAACATATCCATATCTCGATAGGCCGTCTGTAAACGTAATGAAGTAGTAGTATCCTCCTCTGGCACTTATGTTCATAAGCCTGCATACATCAGTATGTATTAGACCTATGACATCGCTGGCTCTTTCATCTTTTTCTTTAAAAGGTGACTTAGTCATCTTACCAAGTAGACAGAACTCACAGGTAGACAATGATTCACAATCATCTATCTTAAGGACACGTTCTTTGATCAACCTGTCAATCCTATTCTTGTTCACATGACCAAGCCTACCATGTCAAAGGTATGATTCACTGACATTATCTAATTTAGGATGTTTACTGGGTGTGTACATTACACTAACAGATTATGATATTATGTATATACCATATTTTAATTATCCATATATAATTAGAGTATCATTCATAATGATATCACAAAAATCAACTTTTATTATAAACTTGTAACTAAGTTTGGCCAAAAGGCCTACAAAGATGACATTCATCAAAAAAGAGGGACAATAATGACAATCATTTAATATGACACTACTGGACTCGAAGACAAGCTGCAAAGTTTTTAAGGTCAGAACTGGAATAAGACTTTCATCTCTAACGTTAGGGAACCGCTCGTCCTCTCGAAACTTTCTACTTACCTACAGTTCCTGTAATGAATTGCATATATTAATAGGACTTTTAGTATCCAATATCTAGGTAGTAGTATCACAAATAGAAAAATTATAAGATGTTATCATATAACTACTTTGTGAAGCAACCACTTACTTCTTTCTCTTATTTTTAGACTTTTTTGGATCAAGGGTGGCTATGTAAGCAGGATAATTTCTTTTCCAATGATCTAGCTTCTTGCAGAAGAAACACTCTGCCTGGCTCTTGTCAACTTTTAACGATTTGCTCTATTTGAGATTGACAGCATGAGATTTCTGTACCTTTTTCTTCTTTTCTCTTCTAGAAGATCGATGCCCTGTAGATGAACCACCCACTAAATTCACTGGCTTCTTCTAGAGCTGGTGATCCTTCTCAAAAGTCTGCAGTAACCCTAGCAAACTATGGTAGTTTACCGTAAGCTTCATCATTCTATAATGACTGAGAAAGGGTAGGTAGGATTTCAGTAGCGAATTGAGGATAGCATCCTTGTCTAACTGTTCGAGCAACGGAAAGTCAAGTTTGCTAAGGCATTCAATCTTCACAATCATGTACAATATATGATCGATGACTGAAGTCCTCCCTCGTATACGGGTATTGTGCAGGAGATTTTGTATCTCTCCGCATCCTCAGGGGTATCGAAGGACTCATTCAACATTTGAATGATCTCCTCTGGCTGCACATCCTCGAACTTATGACTAAATTCATCATTCATGGCTGCCCTCATCACAAGATGCACAGTCGTGTGGTCATTGAGCCACTTCATGTAAGTGTCTCTCGTGGTATGTGGAGCATTGACTGTAGGTTCTTCAGGTACCTGATCTGTAAGGACTGATACGATCGTGATGCTGTCGTTAGGACACTGTGATTATCAATCAAATTCCGACTTCAATAAAATTTAAAAATATATAGAAAGTAGTGAGTCTGATCGAATCCACAAAGAAGGCAGGATTTTGACTTGAAATCTTTGATTTTACAAAAAAAAAATAAAATTTTGGAGAAAGCAATTTAAGTCAGAAAATAAAAATTAAAAGTATAAAAAATAAATCAGGTACTAAGATCTACTAACTAGATCCTAGCATCTACTTACAATAAAAATAAATAATAAAAATTTAAAAAATATAAAATAAATCAAGTACTAAGATCTACTAACTAGATCCTAGCATCTACTTGCAAAAATAAAAGATAGAAATTTAAAATATTAGAAAATAAATTTTGCGTTGATTGAAATTGAAATTTAAGTACAAAAAATTTTAAAAAAATAATAAAATAAAATAAAACTATAATAAGGATCTGAAGTTGATCAGCCAAGCTTCGTCGGAAAGATGGTTGATGACCTCTCCATCTTCTATCGTACTCTGTAAAGCGAACCGACTTTTCTCTTTCTTTTCCTTAGTCCCTAAAGCTATTTAATTTTTTTCTCTATTTTTTTGTACACTTTCTACTCAATTTTTCTACTCTCAAATTTTATTCCCAGATCCCCTATTTATAGATGAATTTTTTATAATTTTTTGATAGTAAAACCCATAGGAATCATATTAATCCTCTTAGGAATATTCATGGCCGTCGGATGGAGCTTGAACCGTCCAGATCTGCCCAAAATTCATAGTTTTAATCCTTATCAAAATCGGATCAAACCACAGCCATCCGATCATGTCTGGGATTGGTTCTAGACCGTCAGATCATGCTGATAATCTCTTATTCTCAGTCGGGAGCAACCTTAGCTGTCGGATCTCATGATAAATTCATTTTTGGCCATCCGATCGTGCAAAAACCTCTCTTTATAAACTGACAATGGATGCTGACTATCGGATCTAGGTCGGGATGAATTTCAGCTGTTAGATCATGTAAAATAGCTTTCGCTACTCGTAGACCACATCTGCGGACTGCGTAGCATTTTCGGTGGACCGCACCCTGGCTCTGTGGACTGAGCGGCTGGTCCACCGTACATCGAAGGCTATTTTTTTATTTTTTAGAATATTTTAGCTCCATTTTTTTGCTCCAATTTTCATCTGAAAAATTGAAAAAAATATACATTAATTTTTTTAAAAATTTTTCTTCATTTTGGTACTTAAATTATTCAATTAAATTAACATCTATTTTTTTATAAATATATCTAATTTCATATTTTTTTTTCAAAATCATTTATTTTTTAAAAAAATTTAATAAATTCATGAAATTAGGATTTTTAAGAAGATGTTAGCACCATAAATTATCAAAAATATCTTCAATAAATATAAAAATATATCACTTATCACACTCTCCAACTTAAATTTTGCTCGTCCTTGAGTAAAGAAAGAATTTAAAATCAAGTATCGTTTAACTTAAAATCTCAAATTTTATCAAATAATTTTCAAAAGGACCACTGATGTTCAGTAGAGTGTAAATAAGGTATGTCATTGGGGTATTAATACTAGTCAATATGAGAGTTAAACTAAAAATATTAAATTTTTTCTGAATTTTTTCAAATTATCGCTATTTTTATCTCCAAATCATTCACCTTCATATGCACAAGTATATTGTTACTTCCATCCTTCATTTATTGATTGATTTTTTATTTTAAATGTTGTACTGCTATTGAGTGTCTTAACCCCTTAAGCTTTCTGTTTGACCCATATAATGAGTTTTCAGTTAATGACTCTCAAACCAGATGGCTTTAGGGCACTAGGTATAAAATACCCCTCGAATCAAACAGGCTACGAGTTAAAACTAGCTTTATAATAAAGCTTCTTTGCCCTTCCTACTTTTTGACACAAAACTCAATGCTTGCTTGGCAAAGAGGCTCGGTTACTCAGTATGAAGTACTTGGAAACATCTTTTTTTTTTAAATATATGAAGAAACGTATAGTTACTTTACATAAGCTCATAAGAAGTAAACTCTTCTTTGATGCTGGTAGAAAAATTTAGAAATACTCAAAGAAAACTATTTAAGTTCTAAACTTAACTCTTTATTGAGTTTTCTTATTACTTGATCCCTCAATATCTCACAAACTCTCTGATCTGTGCATCAATTTTTTTTAAAAATGCTTAGTTTAACTTGATTCTTAAGTGTAATCAGATGCTTAAATACTAAATACTAACTTACTTGAAGACTTAAAAAAAATTTATTCTTCCCCCCAACTTAATCAACATTGTCCTTAATGGAGTAGAAAATATGAATGGTTCATGTAAAGAGAAAGAAAAAGAGAGATATCATCTGATCCAGAAGTCTTTTCAAAATTGATTATCTCCCCAACTTAGTCAAGATTATCTTCAGATCCCTACAAAAAATACTAAGTAAGACTCGATTGACCTAAACAAAATACAAAAGATAGCAAAAATATAAAATTAAAAATTTGAAAATTGGGTTGCCTCCCAGGAAGCGCTAAGTTTACTGTCTTCAGCCAGATCATGCTGTTCAGTTTAGTGTGGATCTGTTAATGCTATTTAGTCAATATTTTGATTTAATGATATCCCTTCTATGTATGGTTTTAATCTTTGACCATTTACCTTAAAGAAATTTTTAGATTTAGTATCATAAGTTTGATTGCACCATGTGGGAATACTTGATTTACAATATAAGGTTCATCCCATCTAGATCTTAATTTTTCTAGAAATAATTTTAGCCTTGAATTAAATAACTAGACTTGTTGATTTGGCTCAAAGGTTTTCGTCGAAATATGTTTGTCATGAAAGGCTTTCATTTTTTCTTTATAAATTCATGAATTTTCATAAGCCTCTTGTCTCAATTCATCCAATTCACTTAATTACAACATCCGATTGAAACCAGCTTGTTTTAAATCAAAATTTAATTGCTTAATTGCCCAATATGCTTTATGTCAAGTTCTACCAGAAGATGACATGCTTTTCCATAAATCAATCTATAGGGAGACATACCAATAAGATTTTTATAAGCTCTCCAATAAGCCCATAATGCATCATTTAATCGATCTGACCAATCTCTATGATCAGGCCTAATAGTCTTTTGTAGGATGTTCTTAATCTCCCTATTGGATACTGTTAGGATTTGACGTCTTGAGATTCAGTCCACATTGAGCCCACAGCAGGTTCGCAGGAAAAATGGAGTCCAACGAGACCAAGATCACCTGAAACGGAGCTCGGATGGAGGAGATACGAGCTTTTGAAGTTGGCACGAGATTCGAGGCGGTGGAGGACCACCGGCGACCGGCGGGGCGGCAGCGGTGCGCGGACGTGCGACCCAGGCCCGCGTGGAAGCGCGACCCACACAGGCGGGCGGCCCAGTCGGGCGTGCGGCCCAGGCGGGCGCGCGGCCCAGCTGGGCGTGCGGCCCAGGCTGGCGCGCGGCCCAGCCGGCGCGCGGCCCATCCCACGCGGGCCCGCATGCAGGAACAGACTGCTAGCCCTTTGCCCCGATCCACCATGGATCGGACGGTGCACGGCTGGGCTTGTGGACCGCGTGGGCATTTCCCACGTATTTCTCGCGGTCCACGGCACTATTCTGTGGACCGGAGCATGATCTGAGGGTGTGGGTGGCTCCCGTCTTGATCCGACGGTCCAGGGGTTATCTGGCTTTATTTAGGACTCCTAATCCATCTCTAATCAAGTTTTTAACCCTTTAAAAGGGCCTGATCAGTAACAGAGAGAGGAGGTTCGGATTCTTGCACCGTACGAAGCCCGTACGAACCCGATTGAAGAGAGAGAGGTGGAAGCGCTTAGAGAGGAGCAGGAGGCTCCTGGACAGCGGTCGCCAGGCACTTCAGGGGTTCAGGGAGATCTTCCAAGAGAGAGAGAGCTTTTGTGAGGGAACTTCTAGTGAGAGAGAATTGGGTGTACAAGGATTGAGGGTGAGGTCTCCTCTTGTAAATTTTTTTTTCATAGTGAAGTTTGCATGCCCCATGGAGGCGAGCCTTTTGTGGCTGATCCAATATTTTGATTGTTTTTCTTTTATTTTGTTTCTTCTTTCTTCCTGCTGCATCGCGTGGTACTGAAAAGATCTTGGAGGTGGTGTCCTGGCCAGACATCCACCCAACAAGTGGTATCAGTGCAAGGCGGTACAAGGATGCAGATTGCAGTGGTGGTAAGCAAGACTGAAGATGAAGAAGACAGGAACAATCAAGATGGAGATCAACAAGTTCGATGGTAAGAGCAATTTCTCCTTGTGGCAGGCAAGGGTGAAGGACGTGCTCATCTAATAGAGGTTGATCGATGCTCTCTTGTGCGATGAGAAGCCGACCACCATGGAGGTGCAGGATTGGAAACAGCTACAGATGCAGGCGGTGAGTACCATCCGCATGTACCTAGCGGATGAGGTGGTGATCCATGTACTGAGCGAGACTTCCTCGATGGTACTGTAGTCGAAGATCGAGGAGTTGTACATGGCGAAGTCTCTCACCAACATACTTTTCCTCTGGAGACAGTTTTACCAACTACGAATGACTGAGGGACAGAGCGTGCAGGAGCATTTGAGCCACTTCCAGAAGATCCTCGCCGACCTCCTCAGCGTTGGTGAGAATGTTGAGGAGAAGACCAGGGTGCTGGTTTTGCTGGCGTCGCTTCCCCCTTCGTACGAGTCCTTGGTGACTGCTCTTCTAGTGGGGAAGAGCACTATCAAGATGGACGAGGTCACCGTGACGATACTCCAGAATGAGGTTCTCAGGAGGGAGAACCCAGCTTCGAGCTCAGGAGGCGGTAGCTCAGCTTTGGTGGCTTCTAGAAGAGCAGGAGGCGGTAGACGGAGCGACAGGAGATCGCAACGAGGGCGTCCAAGTCCAGAGGGACTTGAGCAAAACCAGGTGTTACCGGTGTGAAGAGTTGGGGCATCTAGCCAGAGATTGCCCTCAACTTAAAAATCGGACGGTGGCTGCTGTAACGACGATCGGTAGTGATTTAGATGGAGATGTCCTGGAGATATCTGATGAGGTATCTACTTTTTCCCAGCAGTGGATATTAGATTCTGCATGCCCCTATCATGTATGTTGCAGAGAGAGCAGCTTGACTCCTGGAGAACAGTGAGGGCACTGTATATCTGTCGGATGGATCGAGCTGTACGATCAGAGGCATTGGGACGGTCAGCTGGAGGACACATGACGGTGCAGTGAGGAGATTGGGGGAGGTCGATACATATCCGATTTAGGCAAAATCTTATCTCACTTAGCAGACTGGATTCAAGAGGCTACAGGATGGTAGCTAGTGGAGGAATCCTGAGGGTGTTATGCGGCGATAGGATTGTGCTGGAGTGGAAGAAGGGAGCAGAGAATATTATTACTGGCAGGGAGCCCATGCGAGGTGGAGCTTCGGGAGTCAGGTGGAGCCCAGAGCGAGGTGGAGCTCCAGGAGGCAGATCAGGCATGAGACAGGAGACTCGGAAGGATGAGAGGCGACGTCGCAAGGTGAGATTTCTATTGCCGCAGGACGATGTCCCGAGCATGTCTCAGGTCAGGAGGAGCACAGCATACATGGAGATGGATCGGCAGCCTGGCTCGACTCCATGTTTGCCCATCCATGATCAGCAGGCGATTGCCCCAGGACATGGGGGGAGGAGATCCAAAAGCTCTCGGAGTTTGGAAGAAATCGAATATCGAGTCGAGGTGGAGATTGTTAGGATTTGATGCTTCGAGATTCAGTCCACATTGAGCCCACAACGAGGTTCGCGATGAAAAATGGAGTCCAACGAGATCAAGATCACCTGAAATGGAGCTCGGATGGAGGTGATACGAGCTTTTAAGTCGCACGAGATTCGAGGCGATGGAGGACCATCGCGACCGGCGGCGGGGGCAGCGACGCGGCCGCAGGGGCGGCGTGCGAGATGCGCGCCCAGGTGGCGTGCGGCCACGGGCGCACGGCCCAGGCTGGCGCGCGGCCCAGTCCCACGCGGGCCCACACGAGGCGCGGCCTGTGGCCCTTTGCCCTGGTCCACCATGGATCGAGCGGTCCACGGCTGGGCCTGTGGACCACATGGGTTTTCCCATGCATTTCTCACGGTCCACGGCACTATTCTGTAGACCGAATGCATCTGAGGGCGTGGGTGGCTCCCGATCTTGATCCGATGGTCCAGGGGTTATCTGGCTTTGTTTAGGACTCCTAATCCATCTCTAATCAAGTTTTTAACCCTTTAAAAGGGCCTGATCAGTAAATAGAGAGGAGGTTCGATTCTTGCACCGTACAAAGCCGTACGAACCTGATTGAAGAGAGAGAGGCAGAAGCGCTTAGAGAGAAGGAGAAGGAGGCTCCTGGACAGTGGTCGCCAGGCACTTCAGGGGTTCAGAGGGGTCTTCCAAGAGAGAGAGAGCTTTTGTGAGGGAAACTTTAGTGAGAGAGAATTGGGTGTACAAGGGTTGAGGGTGAGGTCTCCTCTTGTAATTTTTTTTTTCATAGTGAAGTTTGCATGCCCCGTGGAGGCGAGCCCTTTTGTGGCTGATCCACGTATTTTGATTATTTTTTTTATTTTTTTCTTCTTTCTTCCTGCTGCATCGCGTGGTACTGAAAAGATCTTGGGAGGTGGTGTCCTGGCCAAACATTCACCCAACAGATACTTCAACTTGGCCACTTGTTTGTGGGTGGTATGGTGTAGCTATCTTATGTGTGATCCCATACTTTTGTAGCAAAGTTGAAAATGGTGGTTTGTGAAGTGGGTACCTCCATCCTAATGATAGCACATAGAAATCCGAACCTAGAAAAGATATTCCTTTGGTCAAATTTTATGACTAGTTTATGATCATTGGTTCGTGTTGCTATTGCCTCAATCTATTTAGAAATATAGTCGACGTCCACCAAAATATATTCAAAACCATTGGAGGGTGGAAAAGGTCCGATAAAATCAATTCCCCAAATATCAAAAATTTCAACTACCAAGATGGGATTCAAAGGCATCATATTTTTCTTTGAAATATTTCCTAACGCTTGACATTTGAGACATTCCTGGCTAAAATTATAAGCATCCTTAAACAATATGGGCCAGTAAAATCCGCTTTGCAATACTTTGGCCGCAGTTTTTCATCCAGAAAAATGCCCTTCACAAGCAAGAGTATGATAAAATTTCAAGATACTCAATTGTTCAGTCTCAGGAACACATCTATGAATGATCTGATCAGCATAAATTCGAAAAAGCTTAGGATCTTCCCAAAGATAATACTTGATTTAAGCAAAGAATCGATTCTTTTCATTTTTAGACCAACCATCAGGAATTTGTCCAACTACTAAGTAATTCACAATATCTGCAAATCAAGGGGCCTTTGTATGTGAAACTACAGAAGTTGTTCATCTGAAAAAGATTCTCCAATTGATGCAGGTTCACAATCTTTAACTAAGATTCTTGATAGGTGGTCTGCTACAATATTTTCGGATCCCTTCTTATCTTGAATTTCAATATCAAACTCTTGTAGCAGTAAAATCATCTAATCAATCGTGGTTTGGCATCTTTCTTTGAGAGCAGATATCTCAAAGTCGTGTGATCTGAATAAATCATGATTTTTGATCCTAACAGGAATGATCAAAACTTCTCCAAGGAAATATTACAGCTAGTAACTCTTTCTCGATTATGGTATAATTCATCTGAGCTTCATTCAGAGCTTTACTAGCATAGTAAATCACTACATGATATTTGTTTATCCTTTGGTCCAAGATAGCTCCTATAGCAAAATCAGAAGCATCTCACATGATCTCAAAAGGTAGTGACCAGTCTGTGGTTGGATGATTGGAGCTTTGGTCATAGCTTCTTTCAAAATTCATAAGCTTTAAAACATTCTTCATCAAAGTTAAAGGGGACATCCTTAGCAAGCAAATTACATAGAGGCGGGATGTTTTAGAAAAGTCTTTGATGAAACGATGGTAAAATCCTACATGACCAAGGAAAGATCGAATTTGTTTGACAGAAGTGGGTGGAGGAAGTTTAGAAATTAGTTCAACCTTTGCTCTATCAACCTCAATCCCTCTCTTGGAAACAATATGCCCTAATACGATTCCCTCTTTAACCATGAAATGGCTCTTCTCCCAACTTAAAACTAAATTGGCCTCAATGCATCATTTTAACATTTTTTCCAAATTATTGAGGCAACTTTCGAAAGATTTCCCAAAGACTGAAAAATCATCCATGAATATCTCTAGAAAATCTCCTACCATGTTGAAAATATTGACATCATGCACATTTGAAAAGTTGGGGTGCATTACGTAATCCAAAAGGCATTCTATGGAAAGCAAAGGTTCCATAGAGACATGTGAAGGTGGTCTTTTCCTGATCTCTGGATAGATTGCTATATGATTGTATCTTGAGTATCCATCTAAAAAGTAAAAATATTATTGGCCAGCTAATCTCTCTAAGATTTGGTCAATAAAGGGTAAGGAAAAATGATCCTTACGGGTGGCTGCATTAAGTTTTCTATAATCTATGCAGACACGCCACCCAGTAGAAAGTCACATTGGTACAAGTTCTCCATGGTCAGTGCAGACAACCGTGAGTCTAGATTTCTTTGGAATGACTTGAGTGGGACTCACCCAGTGGCTGTCAGAAATAGGATAAATGATACCAGCATCTAACCATTTAATTACCTCCTTCTTGACTACATCTTGCATATTCGGGTTGAGCCGTCTTTGCATTTCTCGGATAGGTTTGGCATTATCCTCTGTGTAAATATGGTGCATGCATATTGATGGACTAATACCTTTTAAATCAGCAACAGTCCAACCTATGGCCTCTCTATGTGCTTTTAATACATTTAACAATTGGTCTTCCTGTTCGTGGGTTAGGTCAGAGGCAATGATTATTGGCAGAGTTTTCTCAGATCCTAAAAATGCATACTTGAGTGATTCAGGCAAAAGTTTCAGTTCAAATTGTGGTGGGGCCTAGATTGAAGGACGTAGTGGTTCAGATTTTAACTTAGGTAAAGGCTCAATTTTCATTGACCAAGGTAGTGATTGTGCTAAATGAGGTGAATCAAGCAAGTATTCACCTCTTGATCTTGGATTTCATCATTGAATTTATCCTGAATATCATCTTCTTTCAAATCTAAGAAGAAATCAGTTTCAACTATCTCATCTATCAGATCAATTAATGAACAGCTTTCCTCCTTTTGAGCATACTTTGAGGCATTAAAAACATTGATTCTCACCTTTTGATCTCCACAAGAAATATCCATAGCTCCTGTTTTACAATTAATATTGGCATTGGCAGTGGCTAGGAATGGGCGACCTAAAATTATGGGATTTTGATTCAGCTCTTGGGATGGTTCCATATCAAGTATGAGGAAGTCTACTGAAAAATAGCATGTATTGACTTTAACTATAACATCCTCAATCAGACCACATGGAATCTTGACAGATCTATCAGCTAGTTGTAAAATAACCGATGTGGGTTTCAGTTCTCCTATCTCATATTTTTCATAGACCGAGGTTGGAAGTAGGTTGACACTGGCTCTTAAGTCTAACAAGGCTCGGTCAAAGGTGATGCCTCCTATAACACATGAAATCAAAGGAGCACCGGGATCTTTTCTGAGGTAATGGATTTAACAAGACTGCACTAACATCCTCAGATAATATGATTCTCTTTATTGTTCGTGGCTCACGCTTTTGGGTGCAAAGTTCTTTAAGAAATTTAGCATAGGCTGGGACATGTTGAATTGCATCGAGGAGGGGTGTGAACTTGTTTAAACAATTCCATTAGTTTCTTGTTGCTTGCTCCTTGCTTTTTATGGGAAGAACCAGCTTCTAAGGCTGAAGGAAACAGGACTTTTGGTCTATATGTCTCGGATAACTCATCTGCTTTCTTCTTTTTTTGTCTTTTCTATTTAGATCAGTAGCAATTTCTGGCTCTGGTTCTTCTATCGGGTTAGTCTCAGTTCTAATCTCTTCTTTCAAATTTTTATTTGGGCTAGCATCAGTACTAGCTTCTCTCACTTGATCTTGGTATGGGTCCTTAAGAATCCTACCACTTCTAAGTTTAGTAATTGCTTTGGCATTTTCAAATTGAGGATTCTTAGATGGGACATTAGATTGATGACTAGGTCCAGGTGTTTGATGAGTGGATGGATTGTTCTTAGGATTTAGTACTAGTTGGCTTGAGAGTTGACCTGGTTCTCTCCTCATGGTAGACTCAGCTAATTATCCTATTTGTGCTTCTAGCCTAGTGATAGATTGTTATTGGATCATGATCAATTGTTGTAGTTGGTTTAATCTATCATCAGCTAGATTAGTCTGTTGAGGAGCCGGTATGGTGGCTGATTTTGATATGGTGGCTGGATAGATTGACTGGACTGACCTCTATTGTAGGCATAATTCTGGTATGGAGGCCTACTCTGAAAGTTTTGCAAAGAAAGAATTTGGGTCTGAGCCTGAATCTATTGGGGTCTCTAAGAAAAATTAGGATGGTTCCTCCAGCCAGAATTATATTGTTAGAGAATAGATCATTGACAGATTTGGAGTAACCTTGGACAGCTTGAACTTGTTCTTGAATGAAAGGTGAAAACTGTGCAGTCGTTGGATATTCGCTCACATGATGGGCCAGGCTAGCACAGATAGAACAAATCTCCTAATAATTAGATGGTGGTGTGTATTGTGCAGGAGATTGTTGACCTAATGCTAGGAATGATAAAATTTTGGGTAAGAAGGTCGACTTTATCTAATCTTTGGGCTATTAGGTTCAGATCGATCTTAGGACTAGAGTTTGTTTGCTTGATCTCAAAAATTTCTACCCACTTTTGGTGAAGGATTGATCTTTTGTAGGAGGATAATGAAGCATGATTGATTGAATTGTCACTCAAAATTTTAAATAAAGTATAGGCTTCATCCTCACTTTTACTCATGAATGCACCCCCACAAGATGCATCTACCATCTGTCTGTATTGATCACCTAAACCTCATAAAAAGCTTGAACAATTTGCCACTTAGATAGACCATAGTGTGGGTATTTTTTAAGAAGTTCTTAAGTCTCTCCCATGATTCATGAATTTGTTCTCCTAGAAGCTGAGCAAATCCAGTGATGGCTCACCTCATGGTGTTGGTTTGACCTATGGGATAGAATTTCTTAAGAAACTCATGCTGTATTTCAGCCCAAGTTTGGATTGTCTCCCTATTGTGCCAAGCCAGTACTTGGCTTTGTCTTTAAGTGAGAAGAGGAATAAGGTCAATCTAAGTGCATCATCAGTAAAATTTTGAATTTTTATTGTGGAATAAATTTGTAAGAACTCATCCAAATGCTTGTAAGGATCTTCATTAGTATTCCCATAGAAAGACGGAAGCATCTGGATTGTGGTCGACTTGATCTCATAGTGGCTTGCAGGGATATCAGGTAAGTGGATACAAGTCGATGGGTTATAGGTGGAAGAAATAAAATATTTCTTCATCTACATAGGTGGTTCTCTAGGATCTCTAGCCATCTGATTTTAGGTTAATATGAATCAACCGTTCAATCTCAGGATTGGGTTCAACTAGATCAGGATAGAGAGATCATCTACCTTGCATATACCAGTGCAAACCCTAATATATGATTCAAGTTTTGTTTTTGTTTCTTTTTTTTTAAGGAGGAGAAAAAGAAGAGAAAAGAAAGAAAGAGAAAAGTTCTAAAGGTGAGATCCTTAAGAAAAGTCTTAGACCTAAAGACGTAAGATAAGAAGAATTAATTGTGGTTAAGTTTTAATTGCAATCAAGTTAGCAAACAATTAAACCTAGATACCTATGGGTTTCTTAGACCTAATAGTTCAATGTAGAGTGGCTTAATCTAGATACAAATTGGGTTTATTCTCACTTCCTTCAACTAGCTAGATAAGAGGTGAGATCGTGGGGGTCCCCCCATTGCTTGCCTTAGACACCAATTGAATTAGCCAGATAAGCTAACGAAACTAATTAAATAACCACAAATCTACTTAGGTTGAGCCTTTATAACCTCTAGCCTTAGACACCAGTTTCAAGAGTGAGTCTGGACTTACTTTGCACTTGACTTGACCATAATACTCAAACTGAACTCAATTGATACTAGGGGCCAATGTCAACTTGATTTTAGTTAGGCTAGAGTTAATGTGGGATGCTGGTTGGTTGTTTTTGGGCCAAGGGAGGGTGATAAAATCTCCATCTTATCTTGTTATGGTGTTGCCATTAAATTGATTTGAGATGAATATGCATAACCAATTTCAAACAAGGAGTTCTATGCAACTAAATTAGATGCATGAAACTAATAAAACTTGAAAGCTTATCTTATCTCCAGCGATCACCAAAAATAAATCTACAATGATGAATGCTCCTAAAAATTAAGTTTCTACTCTTGTCATGCAATTTTTATTAGGTTTATGTTGATGAATTTTAGGTTAATTTAAAAAAAATAATAATTAATACTAAAAAAAATTGGGATTAGGGTTAGGATTGATCTCACCAAGCAAAATTGGAAGCTTTCTATCTCTTTTTTGAATTTTTTTCTTTTTTTCTATAAAAAAATAATAAAAAAAGTTAGTAAACTATATTTATAAAAAAATTAAAAAAATCAAACATTAAAATTGTTGCCTTCCCCGATAATGGCGCCAAAAATTGATACGATCGTGATACTGTCGTTAGGGTACCGTGATTATCAATCAAATTTCGACTTTAATAAAAATTAAAAATATATAGAAAGTAGTGAGTCGGGTTGAATCCATAGAGAAGGCAGGATTTTGACTTGAAATCTTTGATTTTACAAAAATAAAATAAAATTTTAGAGAAAGCAATTTAAGTCAAAAAATAAAAATTAAAAGTGTGAAAAATAAATCGGATACTAAGATCTACTAACTAGATCCTAGCATCTACTTGCAATAAAAATAAATAATAAAAATTAAAAAATATAAAATAAATTGGGTACTAAAATCTACTAACTAGATCCTAGCATCTACTTGCGAAAAATAAAAGATAAAAATTTAAAGTGCAAGAAAATAAATTTTGCATTGATTGAAATTAAAATTCAAGTATAAAAAATTTAAAAAGAATAATAAAATAAAATAAAACTGTAACAAAAATTGAAGTTGATCAGTCAAGCCTCGTCGGAAAGATGGTTGATGATCTCTCATCTTCCGTCGTACTTCGTAGAGCGAACCGACTTTTCTCCTTCTTTTCTTTGAGTCCCTAAAACTATTTATTTTTTTTTATTTTTTTCTATATTTTTTACTCAATTTTTCTACTCTCAAAGCTTACTCCTGGACCCCCTATTTATAGATGAATTTTTATAATTTTTTGGTAGGAAAAGGAGTCCTAAAACCCTTAGAAATCATATTAATCCCTTAGGAATATTCCTGGCCATTGGATGGAGCTTGAACCACCCAGATCTACCCAAAATCCATAGTTTTAATCCTTATCAAAGTCAAATCAAACCACAGCATCCGATCATACCTGAGATTGGTTCTGGACCATCAGATCGTGCTGATAATCTCTTATTCTCAATCGGGAGCATCCTCAGCCATCGGATCTCATGATAGATTCGTTTTCGATTGTCCGATCATGCAAAAACCCTCTTTATAAATCGACAATGGATGTTGACCATCGGATCTAGGTGGAATGAATTTCAACGTTGGATTACATAAAATAGCTTTCGCTGCTCGTAGACTGCACCTGTGGACCGCGTAGCATTTTCGGTGGACCGCACCCTGGCTCTGTGGATCGAGCGGCCGGTCCACCATACATCGAAGGCTATTTTCTTTATTTTTTAGGATATTTTAGCTCATTTTCTTGCTCTGATTTTCACCTGAAAAATTAAAAAAAATATGTATTAAATTTTTAAAAAATTTTTTTCATTTTGGTACTTAAATTGCTCAATTAAATTAACATCTATTTTTTATAAATATATCTAATTTTATATTTTTTTCAAAATCACTTATTTTTTAAGAAAATTTAATAAATTTATGAAATTAGATTTTTAAGAAGATGTTAGTACATAAATTATCAAAAATACCTTCAATAAATATAAAAATATATCACTTATTAAGGACGTACAAAATCTTCTCGTGCTTGAAGATGATTTTTAACTTTCGATACCAGCTATCGAAGTTGGATTTGATGAGCCTGCTGCTATCCAACAGCGTACGAAGGGATAGTGTGTTAGTCATAACTGAAAAGAAAAAATATTAACCTATTAGTATATGAATTATTTTTGATCTTGAAGACATGAAGTTTAGTCTAAAGGTCCTCCCATTATTTTTATGAATTGGTAGCCTCTATCTCTAACTCAAGAAATTATACTAATTCTTTAGTGGGTACTAGAATCCACACGGATTGCATTCGAGCCCAAGTGTGGCTCGACCAACCCTAGTGCATCCATGGATAGGTTTATAATAATTGTTTCTCCAAATAACTTCTAGCAATAAGTTTTACCCTAGGCTTCCCTTCAGCAGGCGTGTGGCACCTCCATTGAAAATTTCGATTAGGTCCAACCATTAACATGATACACCAAGTGTATCCAACAAATGAATGTTCGGCCCAAGTATGGTTCGACCAACCTGAGCATTGATTTGAAGATACATCATGATGGTCATATGATGAATGACAATTCCAATATATAATAGACACTAGGCGTGTGGCACCTCCAATGTCTATTTAAATATTAGACTCATTATCATGTACCTTAATGGAAGCAATGATCCAGTTATCTCATAATTTTATCACTTTATGGACCTAATAATTTAGAAGATTTAATTTATTGATCTGAGAATAAGAGAAGAAGTCAACCTGTAAGCTGCAAATCCTCCCACTGACTTCATCAGGTCATGTAAAGGATTAGACACAAGCTGGTCTAAAGATACTTAAATCAATCGTATTGATTCACCTTAATGGCATGGGTCTGCACGAATCGACTAGTGACTTAGTCAAAACATAATCTACCATGTTGGCTAGATAAGTGAGATCAGTGGGAGAGTTATGTCTTAACTCATCGTAGATGCATCCAGGTGAATAGCTCCCAATTAAAAATCACTTGATCGAATCTGCCAAACTTATCTTAGACACCAACTAGTTAATTAGTTTTAATTTGGTTCACCAGAAGATTCGAGCTCAACCACGGAGCCATGATCATGGTCCATTTATTAGGGTCAAACACATAGACTTGATCAAATTATAACTATTGAGATTGATTTAAAGAAATACTAATCTGATCTAATTTAACACTTGATTAGATTTAATCAATTTCTCTATATGGTCCATATATATTTCTAACCATAGGTCTAACTCATTAGAAGGATCTAATTTATGCTAACCTTTTTCACATCATTTTATGTGGTATCTTAATGATCTTCAATTCTCAAATCTAGATCATTCAAAATTTAATTCATAATTAAGTGTGTGAAACATGTGTTTCAGTCTGTAGAACTATTCTACAAAGATTTTAGTTGAAGCATATTATATGTTTCAACACATAAAATAAATTTTTATAATATGTTTAATAATTAAATATACATAGGTATGATCTAAACTTCATACATACATCTCATGTATCATGACAACCTTTAGATCAATATCGATTACATCATATGTAACATATAATTCAGATCTAAAATAATTTTATATCTAAATTTTATCCTATTATAATACATCATAAATTATTTTAGATCTAATTTAAATATATTTATGATCAAAATAATACATAAAAATTTATTCATTTTTTTTCATAAAATCGGATCGCAATGACACCCCTACATATCATAAGAGAATCCACGAATAGACAAAAGAGAGATTAATCTCTTTAATCTCCTATGACTGGATGGTCTGATGATTTCAAAAATCTGAGTACTAGGCTACTAAGATCTAAATCTAATTTCATATATAATTACATCAACATGCAATTATTAATAAATCTATTTTATATCATAAATATATCCTTGATCTTATCAATTATATTCTTCATCTAATCTAATTAGATTTAATATATCATATACATCATACTAGATCTGAAACATATCTTATACTGATTATAAAATATTAATTTTAAATTTAATATTATATAAAAAATTAATTAGATGCAAATATGAATGATAAAGAATAAATTTTTGGTAAAATCTATTTTCACGCAGTGCTGAATTTGATAGGATTCATATCTAAATATCTATCAAAATAGATTCAATTTAGATCTAAAATAAATCACTTCTTAATAAAAATAAAATATTAAAATTCTATTAAAATAAATTTAAAATAGATTTTAATTTATATTATTATTCTATCAGAAATTCAGCAATAGCAGAATTCTGTTATAATAGACTTATAACAACCTCAATCAACCATTAATTAGGCACCTCTAATCCAATCAAAATCAGATCAAAAATTTTATATTAATAGATTTAAATTATATTTAATGTTTCATAAAAAATATTAATTATATTTATGTAATTAATCTCAAAAAATTCTATTATGTATGCATATATTTTAGGCTTGCTCTGATACCAATTGAAGGGAAAGAAACTATTTCTCCTCGGAAGGCCCAGATTGCATCTAAAAATTTTTTTATTTATCTACATGATTAAAGATCAAATTATTACCTTATTAGCAAAAATTAGAGATCAAATATCAAATTATCTGATATAAACCTTTACAGAGGCCTAGATGTGCAGACCTCTACTTCGCATGCACATCAGACATCGCAGGAAAGCAGGATAAACTCTAATTCAATTATCTTTGCAACTCAATTAATCAAGGGATGAGATATGCTGGTGTGATACCTCACACCAGCAGGTGGGATGCCCAAGATGGATCCACACCCAAGAGAAGAGGGGTGGCAACAAAAGGAGAGGGCAAGGGGGAAGAAGGGACCTCTCTCTCTTCTCATGCCTCTCTCTCTCTTTCTCTCTTCTCTCGATCTGATTTGTTTGCTATATATGTATAGGTAGAGACCCTCTCTATTTATAGATATTTTTATGACCCAATAAGTATAGGAGTCCTAATTTAAATCTGATTTGAATCAGTCCAATACTCATAAAAGAGGGATTCCTACATGAGATAGAATTGCCATCACATATGATAACCAATTTACACCCACTCCCTCACCCACATGGGACACCCCAAATGAGCAAAGCTCCAGTGTTGGTCAGCCCATAATAGAGGAAAATTCTAGTGCAAGTAGGACTACTCATATCTCATCAAAAATGAGTTCGATTCGAATCCAATTGAAGCTGGTTTGAAACAGCACTTAGGACTTTTGTACCAAGTCTTTAGGACTTTTGTACCAAGTCTAACTTAAATTTTAGATCCAATTAAGACTAATTAACTCAAATCTAATCTGAAATTAATCAGTACTTAAATCCAATCTTTCATATGCTCCATAGATCATAGATCAGAAGTTGTTCATCTTTGGGATCGAACCTGAACCTCATGTGTAGTGCTAGCTAGACATAGTCAACTCTTCAATCCCGTTTGACCATAACTTAATTTCAATCAAGTTAGCTTATATGTTCAATCAAATCAAGTACTTTCAAATTAGATATATAAACATAGATCAATTACTTCCTACTTTGTCTGACTTGTGTGCGTGACTCCATAAGTTCAAACACTAAGCTGATAACACAGGAACCAATTCCTACACTAATCGAGATACCATCTAGCAATAGTTTTCGACATCCAGATAGGTCAATTATCACAAAAAAATATTTTAGAACCCATACACATGGTTACCGCATAATTCATCCTTTTGACTCTGAATGCTCTAGGATGGTCTCAAGTTAATTGTCAACCAAGATTGCTTCATCCGTATTGTATTTCAATCTTTCAAATCCATCTCATGGATTATCCTGGTCAAGACTTTGCTAAATTAAAATACAGTGATACATCATCTTCAATAATCTGGAGGGGTCAATCCCATCTTGATCCACACACAGATTTTATAAGTACTTGACTGTACCCAATAACCTTCCATCACTACATTAGAAATCCAGATAGTCCGACACCAAAGTATAGTGAGTTACTTGCAAGTCACTATGGTGATCTCAGGTCTGAAGGACACATATACCCATGTGTTTCATGAGCAGCTCTTGACAGTAGAATGCTCAGCAGGTGAGTCATTTGTTCAGTAATGATGTACCCCTATATCTCATCTGTATGCCATACCAGTGTCACCATACTCTTTGGTTAAGAAAATAACTAATCTATATGGCACACAATGATCTTTACTCGATAAACGTCATCATCCTATAATGATGTATCATTTAGTTGTGAACATGTTTAAAAACTATATGATAAATTCTTTCTTTATCGCACACTAGCATAGTTCTAAGGACTCATCACAGTACAAGAGTTCAAGAAAGATGTAATTTTGTGATAAAAAATATCAAAATAATTTTTATTCAATAATCAATAATTTATATACAAGGATGAACTCAATCATCACATAATTGATTTTAGGACATAATTTCTAACAGGATCTCTGAAGCTTGCATACTTTGGACTCATCTGTGAATGTGAAACCTTCAGACTGCATCATATACATCTCTTCTTTTAACTCTCCATTTAGAAAAGCTATTTTCATATCTATTTATCAGATTTCATAATCCATGTGTGCTGCTATCGCAAACATAATCCTAATAGATTTGAGCATTGCCATAGAGAAAAATATCTCATCATAGTCAATACTATAATACTGACAATAACTCTTGGCAATCAAATAGGCTTTATAGGTTTCCATCTTTTTGTTTGCACCCTTCTTCCTTTTGAAGACCCACTTACACCCTATGGGTTTAACCCCTTCAGGTGGGTCAACTAATGTCCATACATCATTGACCTTTATGGACTCTATTTCAAATTTCATAGCTTCAAGCCATTTATCAGAGTCAGACCTCTACATTGCATCCATATAGGTGATTAGATCCTTATTGTTCTCATCAAGTTCAATAGGATCCCCATCCTGAATCAAAAAATCGTAGTATCTGTTCGATTGATGCGATACTCCATCGGATCTCTTTAATGGTGCCTCTACAATAGGTTTTGGATTTGATATCATCAAATTCGATTTTATGGGTTCACTAAACTATGTCAGTTCTATCTGTTGAACTTCATCAAGTTTATCTTAGAGGCATTAATTCCTTCTCCAAGAAATTTTTTTTCTAAAAAGACTGCCTTAAGGCTGACAAACACTTTTTATTCATCAGCAAGGTAGAAATAATACCCCTTAGTTTCTTTGGGATACCCTATAAAATTATATCTATCAGATCTAGCTTCAAGTTTGTCTATTTTCAAACATTTGACATAAGCTGGACATCCCCGAACCCTAAGGTGAGAGAGCCCTGGCTTACGTCCTACCCATATCTCATATGGTGTCCTACTTACAGATTTACTAGGAACCCTATTAAGCACATAACAAGCTGACTCAAGTGCATATCCCCAGAAAGATATCGATAGACTAGAAAAACTCATCATTGATCGAACCATGTCCAATAGGATTTGATTTCTCTTTTCCGACATACCATTATGTTGTGGCATTCCAGGAGGTATCCATTAAGAGAGAATCTCATTCTCTTCAAGATATGTCAAAAATTTACTAGAAAGATATTCACCTCCTCAATTTGATCGAAGAATTTTAATATTCTTTTCAGTTTGTTTCTCTACTTCATTGTGGAACCGTTTGAACATTTCAAACGATTCAGACTTGTGTTTCATCAAGTAGACATACCCATACCTAGATAGGTCATCTGTGACAATAATAAAATAGTAGTATCCTCTTCTGACATTAGTGCTCATGGATCCACCTACATCAATGTGTACAAGATCCAGCATATCATTAGCTCGTTCACCTTTTCTAGTAAAAGGTGACTTGATCATCTTTCCAAGTAGATAAGACTCACAGGTTAGCAATGATTCATAATCATTGTCATCAAAAATTTCTTCTTGAGCTAATCTGTTCATCCTGTTCTTGTTAATATGATCTAGTCTACAATGCTAAAGGTAGGCATCCATGACATGGACTATCATAGGGCATTTATTAGAGGTATACATTACATTAGGCCATGATACAATATAAATCTTATTGTTCAACTATCCACACAATATAGTAATACTATTCAAAATGATATCACAAAAATTTTTCTTTAGTAAAATTTCATAATTTAATTTGGCTAAAAGGCCTACAGAAATAATATTTAAAACAAAACTGAGACGGTAATGACGTTCATTAAGAACAATAAAATGAGACTCGAATACAAGCTTGATAATTCCTAAAGCTAGAACTGAAACTGATCTTTCATCTCCAACGTTCAAGAATCTCTCGCCGTCTCCAAATCTTCTACTGATCTGAAGACTCTACAATGAATTGCAAATATTAATAGGGCTACCAGTATCCAATACCCAGGTCATTGTATCACAAATTGAGAAGTTACAAGGTGTTATCATATAAGTACCTTATCCAACAACCGATTGCTTCTTCTTTTTTAGCCTGTTCGGATCAAGAAAAACTAAGTATTGAGGACAGTTCCTCTTTCAGTGACCCTGCTTCTTGCAATAGAAGCACTCTGTCTGACTCTGATCAACCTTGAACTTGAGCTTCTGGATCTGACTCCCAGTACTTTGCATCTTTTTATTTTTTTTCTTTTCTTTCTTAAAGGGATAATGCCCATCCGAAGAAGATACTCCCACTACATTCACCGTCTCCTTGTGGAGCTGGTGATCCTTCTCAAAAATCTATAGCAATCCCAATAAATCGTGATAGTTGACTACAGGCTTCATCATTTTAAAATGACTGAGAAATGGCAGATAGGATTTGGGTAGGGAGTTTAGGATCACATCCTTCTCCAGCTATTCGTGCAAAGAGAAGTCGAGCTTGCTCAGTCACTCGATCTATTTGATCATGTACGATACATGATCGATGATTGAAGCTTCCTTCCTCATCCGAGCATTGAAAATGGTGCAACTAGTTTTGTACCGCTCAACATTATCGAGAGTACCGAAGGACTCTCCCAACACCTTGAGCATGTCCTCTGGCTAAGCCTCTTTGAACTTTTGGCTAAACTCATCATTCATTGAAGCCTGCATTATACAACGAACCATAGTGTGATCGTTGAGCCACTTCAAATAAGTATCTCGAACCATACCACGGGTATTGAGAGCAGGCTCTTTAGGTGTCAGATCTATAATGACATACAAGATCTGCTCGTCTCTAGGATAGTTTTAAGTTTTTGATATCAATTATCAAAATTGGGATCCGTCAACTTCTCACTATCCAATAGTGATCAGAGCAACAAGTTTGAGGCTATATCTACACAAAAAAAAAAAATCAAAATCTAATCAATATATGAATTAAGCCTAAAGACATAGACTTTAGTCTAAAGATTTTCTCACTATTTTATACGAATTAGTAGCTTCTACCTCCAACTCAAAGAATTAATTTAATTTCTTAGTGGGTACTAGAATCCACACAGACTGCACACAAGTCCGACTTTGACCAACTCACCTATGTGCATCCATGGGTAGGTTCATTAACCAATTATTTCACCAAACAATTTCTAATATTTGATTTAGCCCCAGATAACTTTTCAGTTGACTTTGATCTTCTCTGCAAGTCCTGGTTAGGTCTAACCATTAACATGATCATACTTATGAATCCAACTACCAAATGATCAGGCCTCACTTTGGCCAGCTAACCTAACCACTTGATAGAGAGATTCGACTAAGTCATCATATTATGAATGATAATTTTAATAGTAGATGAGTACTAGACCTTTGGACCTCCAATGATCATCATACTAATAGATCCATTATCACCTAACTTAATGGGAGGCTATGATTTAGTTATCACCATAACTATCTCATTGTAAGGATCTAATAATTTAGAAGATTTAATTATGAATTAAGAGAAGAAAAGAGAAGAGATCAATCAGCAAACCACAATCCTCCTACTGACTCAACCAAGTTATTGAATCGGATTAGAGTCATGCTGATTGAAATAGTACCTAAATCAGTCACATTGATCAATCTTAATGACATGGATTAACTCGAACTAATTAGCTATCTAATCAAAACATAATTCACCAAATTGATCAGGTAAGTGAGATCGATGGGAGGATCTGCTAAGCTTGCCTTAGACACCATCGAAATGGTCAGGTAAGCCACTCCCAATTAAAAATCATCGATCGAAATTTCAAACTTACCTTAGACATCAATTGATTAATTAGTTTTGATTTGACCTACTTAATGATTCGGGTTCAACCACTGAACCACAATCAAGGTCCATTTGGTCTAATCAAAGATATGGACTTGATCATCTACAACTATTGTATTAGAGAAATCCTGATTTAATCTAATTCAATATTTGATTAGACTTAATCAATTTCTTTATATGGTCAATTAATTTTTTGATTCTAACTTTAGGTCTAATCCAATTAAGAGGACCTGATTTGAGCTAACCCATGTCTCATATTTTATGTAATGTCATTAGATCTTAAATCACAATTCTAGATCTAATCGATTTTATACTTAATTCTTAATTAAATTTTTGTATCAACATCATTTAGATTTTAAAATATTCTCTCATATAAATTTTTTACATTAAATCATAAAATTTTTTTAGATCATATCCATATTTTTATAATTTTAAATTAAAATAATTTTAATTATCAAGATTAGATGTAACTAATTTTCTTTGTAACTTGTATCGCATACAACAAATCTTAAGATTTCAAGATCTAGGGTTTTATAAGAAAGTAAGTTTTTTCTTTCACTTTCTTCTTCATAGAACCTCATAGTGGCACTCCTACATGCCATAAGAGTACCCCATTGAATGAGAGGAGAGGGTCATGTAATCCTACTTGCTCCTATGACTGGACGGCCTGGTGATTACCCAATTCGAGTATTTTGCTACTCAGATAATCTAATCTAACATATAAATAATCAGATCTGAAAGTAAACATATTTAGATCTAATCTATATAATAAATAATCAGATCTAACAACATATAATCAGATTTAAAGGCATATCAAATCATATTATAAGGAATATGGCTCTGATACTAATTGAAGAAAATATATGACAGTGCTATGCATGCAATTTTAAAATTTTATACAATAGAACTATTAAATTAAATGATTTAATCTAAATTATATGTATAAGATCTAATCTAGACTATCATGTCAAGACTTATAATATGATTTAATACGCACTTTAAGATCTAAAAATAAAAATTGCTTAATCGATGCTGCAATCTAGATCTAACTCTTAGATCTACAAAAACTATGCTAACAAGTTCAAAACTTGTTCCTTGATTGTGGGAAGCTGATCTCCATAAATAACTCACATAGGAGAGAGTCTCTTCTAGTTGTTCGCAGTTGTATGAAGTCATTCGGCCTCTATAGAATGTCCACATAAAGATCGACGCAGATCAGGCTCCTTGGAAGTGCTAGCTTGCAAGGATCTTCAAGGCTGATTTCTTTCTTCTTCTTTACAACTTTTGGATGCTCCAAAGGAAGAGAATATCTAGAGGAGGAATAGGAGAAGAGAAAGAGCTCTGGAGAAAAAATAAATTCAGCAAGGAGAATGCATGGGGTGTCCACTATTGGAGTCCCATTTATATAGACAAGGGCTAGGGTTTTGGGTCAAAGGGAGAAGGCGCCAATAGAGTCCACGCCAAAATAATTTGGGATCTCAAAATTTATAGAAATGGCTTTTGGCATGATGAAGGAGATCTGATCTCTCACACACCCAAAAACTCCTAAAAGAAAATAAAGAAAAAATTAATTGGCACCTCCCTTCTTTCCAAACTTGAAAAATCTTTCCTTCTTATCGCCTTATCTCTAATTCGGATCACATTCGAATTAGGTAGGAGATAAAATTATGACTCATCATGCTATGCCTCCCACCCTTATTGGGCCCACTCTTATCATGCCAAAAATCTCAAGCCAAATCCAATTTGGCATTGAGAACAGGGCATGGGTCCAAGGGTGGTGCAAGGATAAAGAGATAGAGTCCCTACCGATTGGGACTCTTCATTTTCAAATTAATTTTAAATCAAATCAAATCTGATTCAAACTTAGTAATAGAAATAAATCTAATCTAATTAGGAGTCCAATCATCTCAATAAATTTCTAACCCAATTAAGAATTAGCTAAGCTTAAATCCTAATCGAATTAGGATCAAGTTTTTCTTACAATCAGGCTTGATCAAATCAAATCCAGTCTAAGTCAAACTAAATCTAATTCAATTAAACTTGATCCAAAGCTCTTTACTCAATCAAATTGAGTCAATTAGTAATCTAATTACTATTTAATTCTCTATTAATAGAAGAGTCCCAATCCAGTGGGACTCTCTTCCAGAGTTCCAATCTCAGTGGGACTCCTCACTAGAGTCACAATCTAATTAGACTCTTCAGCCATCAGATCTGACTAAATCTTCTAATGTGTGTAACCCCATAGGTTTGAACCTAAGTTGATAGTATAAGAATAATTTTTTATACTAATCGATGTAACCATCTAACAATGCGACCTGATGTCTGGATAGGCCGAAGGATGCAAAATAACATTCCAGAACCTATTGACGTATGGTTTGAAAGAAACATGCGGTAGTGCAGTACATGCGATTTTAAAATTTTTTATGTAGTAAAAATAAATATTTAAATAATTTAATCCTAATCACATGCATAAAATCTAATCTTAAACTATCACATCATGAACTTTGATATGAAAAATATAGACTTTAGATCTGAAAGTAAAAACACACATGGATCTCATCGATGTTGAAAATCTAGATCTAACTATTAGATCTACCATAACGATCAAAACAAGTTAGAGATCATTACCAAATAAATTTTAATCTTGATCTCTTCTGATCCAATGGTTGGAGAAGGTGTTCCTCAGATCACTCACAGCTACACAGAGTTATCTGACCTCTATCAGAAAATCCACACGAAGATTGGCGTAGATCAAAGGCTCAGAGATGCTAGTCTGCAAGCAACTTCGACAGCTGATCTCTTCTTTCTTCTTCAAGTACCATGGATACTCCAAAGTCTTAGAAGATCTAGAAGAGAAAGAGAGGAGAAGGGGAAGAGCTCTAGAAAATCAAAAAATAGTAAGAGAATTGATCATGGGACATCCAAGAGAGAGGATCCCTTTTTATTGACTAGGAATTAGGGTTTTTCCAAAGAAGGGCGCCAATAGTCCATGCCAAAATCACCTTTTGGCATCTTAAAAAATTCAAAAAAGATCACTAAAATGTGGAGAAGGATTTTGGAGTCTCACACACCAAAATATTCTTCAAGAAAAATAATAGAAAAAATAATATGGCACCAATAATATTCCATATATGAAAATTTTCATTCCTATTTTACGTCTTATCTCTAATTCGGATCGCATTCGAATTAGGCAAGAGATAAGATTATGACTCATCAAATATTATCACCCACTCTTATTGGACCCTCTATCATGATGCCAAAAATCACAACCCAAATCCAATTAGGCATGGAGAAATTGGCATGGGTTCAGGAGTGGTGTAGGAGATAAGGATAGAGTCCAAGTTGACAAGGACTCTTCAATTTTAATTTTGATTCTAATCCAAATTAAATTTGGATTGAACCCACTGATAGAAATAAATCTAATCCAATTAAGAACTAAGATATCTTATCAAATTTCTAACTCAATTAGGAATTAGCTGAGTCAAAACCCTGATCGAATCAAGATCAAATTTTCCTTGTAATCGGGTTCGATCATATCAAACCCAATCAGAGTCAAACTAAATCCAATTCAATTAGACTTTATCCAAAGTTCTTTGCTTAATCAAATTGAGACAATTAAATTACTAATAAACTCTACATTAATAGTAGAGTCTCAGTCCTAGTGGGACTCTCCCACAGAGTCCTAGTCCGAGTAGGACTCTTCGCTAGAGTCACAATCAATTGGACTCTTCAGCCATCAGATCTGATCAAATCTTCTAATGTGTGTGATCTCATAGGTTTGAACCTAAGCCGATAGCATACGAACAACTTCTTATACCAATCGATGTAACCATCCAGCAATGGTGACCCAACGACCGGATAAGTCAAAGTATTGTAAAGCAACCTTCTAGAACCTACTGGTATATGGTTATCGTATAATTCATCCTTTTGACCCAAATGCTCAAGGTGACCTAGGGTTTAACTATCAATCCAAATTTAGTTGATCACATTGTATTTCAACCTTTCAAATCTATCTCATGGATCATCCTGGCCAAGATTTTACTAAATTAAAATACACTGATGCATATCTCCTACTAATTCAGAGGGGTCAATTTCATCTTGACTCACACACCAACTTGATAAGTATTTGACTGCACTCAGTAACCTTTTGTCACTGAGTTAGGAACTCAGATGATCCGATACTAAAGTACAATGAGTTGCTTATAAGTCACTGTGGTGGTCTCAGATTGGAGGGACACTTATACTCATATCCTTCACGAGCTACTCTTGACAACAGAGTGCTCGGGACATGGTTATGTTTGATGTGAATATACTCCTACATGCCATCTGCATGCTATAATAGTGTCTCCACACTCTTTGGTTAAGAGGATAATCAACTCATATGGCACACAACGATCTAACTTGATATCGCTATCGTCCTAGTAATAGCGTATCATTTGGTCGCGAATATTTTTGAGGACTTAATGACAAATCTTCCTTTATCGATTAATTATAGTCTTATGGACTTCATTACAACACAGGAGTTCAAAAATGATCAATTTGTAATAAAAATATCAAATAATTTTTATTAATAAAAATTCATATACAATATACAAAATGAGCACAATCGTCTAACAATTGATTTTGGGATACATCTTTTAATATGGTTATCGTATAATTCATCCCTTTGATCCGAATACTCAAAGTGATCTAGATTTGACTATCAACCGTAATATAGTTAACCCATTGTATTTCAACCTTTCAAATCCATCACATGGATTATCCTGATCAAGATTTTACTAAATTGAAATATATTAATGCATATCTTCTACTAATTCAGAGGAATCAATTTTATATTGACTCACGTACCGACTTGATAAGTACTTGACTGCACCCAATAGCCTTCCATCACTAAATTAAAAACTCAGATGGTCCAGTACTAAAGTACAGTGAGTTACTTATAAGTCATCATGGTGATCTCAGATCTGAGGGACACTTATACCCATACCTTTCATGAGCTACTCTTGACAGCAGAGTGCTTGGTAAATAATCACGTTTGGTACGAATGTACACCTATATTATACCTGCATGCCATACCAGTGTCTCCATACTCCTTGGTTAAGAGAATAACCAACTCATATGGTACACAATGACTTAAACTTGATATTATTATCATCCTATTAATAGCATATCATTTAGTTGCGAACACTTTTAAGGACTAAGCAACAAATCTTTTTTTATCAATTAAATACAGTCCTAAGGACTTCATCACAATATAGGAGTTCAAATAAAATAGATAAAATATGATAAAAATATCAAATAATTTTTATTAATAAAAATTTATATACATTTACAATTATAAGCACAATCGTCAACAGACTGATGATTGATTTTGAAACATATTTTCCAATACAACTAGTACTGAGTGTGACCACACGAGAGATCACATGGATTTCTACTCATAATTGTCAGTGATCGTCTCGATGTTGTAGTTGTGTGAATAGTTCTTTGACCTGTGATGGCACGGTTGCTCATAGTAAAACTACTGAAGTTTGACTGATACATAAACATGACCTTATTAAGTTTTTGTAGTGGATGTTGGTGACAATTGATCTACTGTAGGAGTAAGGTGCATATCTAGATAGAATCTATCAATCTTGATAGAGAGAAAAAGTCCTATGAGATTTGAGAGGCTAAGTCCATGAGTTTGTGGATACAGCAGTCTAATTGATAAAAAAGAGTTTTCATGAGAATCATAATTGAACTTGAGTTAACTGAATCTATTATATGACTGATAATGAGGTTTGACGATTTATTCATGACCTACCATCTAATCGAAACTCATGATAGAAGGACTGAATCACATGAAAACTATAACTTGATATTTTTTTTTGATTTACTGGATTGTCAATATATATTGTTAGGTGTCACTGATGGATTGTGAGAGCTCACTAAGATTATTCAGGATCGACGATCTTTGTTGAGTTAGAGTGAAATTGTTCCGATCCATTGAAAAGAGCTTCAATGATACTATGATAGAGATCATGGTATATCTCACTATCAGATAGAATTGAGTCTATGAGATCATACAACAAAGAGATTAGACCTGGATTAAGCAATTAGACTTATGAAGTCTCAATTGGATTTGGAGAAATCCTATTGGGTTCAGAGTAACCTTGCTAGTACAAGGTTGAACCCAATTTTCTCTTTGATCTTGAATTACTTATTTAATAAGATTAATTTAAGTTAATTACCTACTAAAGATCTAAATAAATTAGATTCATCAAGCTCCAATTATTAAATCCATAAGATTTTAGATCATATGAATTAGGGGTTCAAACCCTTAATCAATTCCTTGATTGATTTGTATGGGACGTCACTTAATTTGATCAAGTTGGATGTGCCCACTTTATTAGTGGCATGATGGACCAAGATGGGGCATCCCTTAAGCCCTACGAGGCATGTGAGAGAGAGCCCTAGAGGGGCCAAATGTTGGCGCCCCCTTAGTTCTCCTAGGCATGGTCAAAGATAGAGAGCTACAAGGATTGCTAATGCGAGTAGGACTCACATTAAGTAGCTGTTTGATTTTGAATAGGATTCAAACCTTTTCTCTATTTAAAGGACCCTTTCCTAAAGATCTTAGCATCAAATTTTTAGCAAGCTCCAAGCCTCCTATCAGTCCCCATGCCTCTCTCTCTTCTCCCACTTGGTTCCAATGCCCAAGAGTTGTTGGGCATTCATCATCCACATGCCCAAAGTTGTATGGCATCCCCTTCTCCACTACCAGATTTTCAGATCTTGGTTACTTCCAGATCAAGAGAAGAAGATCAAGAGAAGAAAAGAAAAGAAGAAGATCAAGAAAAGATTAAGAGTTGATCAAAGGATCCAAACTTTGTTCAGATTCACAGGGTGATCGTTCTTAAAGAAAAAAAATCAACACCATAGAGGACTGTGCCAGATTGATCCTGAGTGGATATCCATAGAGGTTGGATACTTGTGTGGCTAAGGAAGAACCTACCTTCTTTCAGATCTAGATTCGAAGAAAAGAATAGCAATACAGGTATGTGATCCGATCATATATTCAATTTCAGCATAAAATTTAGTATGTGTTAATTTCAGCATATGAAGTAGATCATTATGTGTTATGTTCTTATGCATGCATGATTTAAATTAAAAGAAGTTTTAATCTTCTATTCCACTGTATTATTTAGAAAAAAAAAATTGAAACATACATGTATGTGCCCCACATAAAATTCTAACATATGAATCATTGATGCTGCGGCACACTCTATAGGTTGATCACTTCTATAGATAACCTTTTCAAAATAATGCTCAATAGATTTTTTAAATACTGATAAGCTGATTTAAAAATATTTTTACACCAAAAATGTTATGATGTTCAAACTGGTTGCACATATACACACACATACTTGAATAACATTTCAAATAAGAATTACTTTCTGTTTCCAAGCTTGTAGATGTATATATATTTAAGCTGTAGAATAGTAGAAATCTAATTTTTTCTTCAAAATCAATCTCTTTTATAGCAAAGTATAGTAAAAAAAATACCAAGATTAGATAGAAAAGCCCACTCACCTTTTGAGAGCTAGGGCACTACCTTGGTACTTGACTTACCTAAAGCACCCCTTGAGCCCTCCTCCTCTCTTATAAAATTGGCACACACAATTATTAATGCAATACTTACATGATATATGAATAAAAGAATGTATGCTTTGCTTTATATGCTTATTCTTTAACCCTTTTAACACTTATTTTTGTTCTATTCTGTTTTGCCCTGATTAGGGTTAACTAAACCTCAACATAACTCAAGAATTCCAGCAATTTAATTGTATTTTATTTTCATAATTTATCCTCAAATTCAACCAACATAAATTTTAACTTATTTGCTGAAATAATTCAGACTGGTTTAATAAAAATTGGCAGCACCAACTTAATCCTCCAAATTCAAGTTTATATCCATAATTTAATTTACCAAAACACCAAATCTGATAGTAATTATTCAAAGTTCAATGTAAATTTAGTTTATTGATTAAAATCCTTATCTTAAGTGATTAAAATCCTGCTGAAATCAATACAATCTTCTTTTTTTTTTCCACAATCAGTAATTTTAGCAATCCTTCCCCTTTCAAATTAAAATCTTCATTTCCAACTGAATTCTCCTTGATTTCTTGCTGAAAATATTATCTTCTCCAGCCCCTTTCTCTCTCTATTCTTTCTATTTTAATTAAAAAATTAAAATGACTGCAAAGAGGGATATGTGGCTAGAGCTTAGAATATAATGTAAAATAAGAAAGTAACTTGCCATTGTCAACCACCTGAAAGACCAATAATTAATGAACATGCTGAGGTGGGGCTAAGAGAGTTTTTAGCTCCTTTTTAAAATAAAACTGCTGAATCAACCCCTTAATTTTTTTTTTTTAAATCAGAGCTTTAGAATATTTGGGACCCATCCTGACTTGCTCTTTTTCCTGTAGATGAGTCGACTCACCTGAAACTTGAGTCGACTCCACACAAATCTGCCACAAAAATATCAGCTCATTTGATTTTAAATAGTCATCCAACAATTCAACTTCAATATCATTATTATTAATTCAATCTCCTAATCAATTTCTTCCTCAAGTATCAAACAAATTTATACTTCACTAATACTAATCAATCAAGTTTCAAATGCTCCAATGGATCATGAATGAAATGCTGTGCCATATATATATATATATATATATGAATGCTAAATGCAAATGCAAAAATTTTTTAGGCCACCACATTCTCGATTCGGGATATCACAACCACCCCATGTCTTGAAGCCTTTCTTTTATGGCCAAAAGTGGGTGCCTAGGGTTTTCATGAAACCCTAGTGTGCTGCCCCATGTGAGAGAGGTCAAAGCTTCCTTATTTGGTCCTCAATGTGGTGCCTAGTGTTTTCATTCAAGAAACCCTAGGGTGTGGATCCAATTGACTTGGTCAAAACTAACTCAAATTAGTTTATGGAAATCAGGTTTAGATGTCATACATCTAATGCATCCAAACCCATTTGGGTGCATATGACTTAAGCCCAAAGCTTGACCCAAATTCAATTGAACTCAAATCCTTATTTGATTCAACTTGAATTCAGTCATAATTAATTTGATCCAATCAAATTAAGATGTGCAACATTTGCACCTTAGTCTTCCTCGAACTTACTAACATTTAGCACTAAGTCTTTGCTATTTGTAATAATTACAAATTAATCTAATTTATCAATCACATTGATAATATTGGATCCAACCATCTGATCAGTCTCAATCTCCTATTATGTGTGACCCTATAGATCCTATTCTGTCTGGTAGTAAGAAAAATTATGATCCCTATCATAATATTATTGAAATAATTTCAATTATCTAATAAAAATTATCGATCATCAAGATAATCCTCATAAGCCCCACAATCCATCGGTGACATCTAGTAGCATGTAGTGGCAATCCAGTAGAATAGAAAATAAAACTCTAGGTACAGTTACTGTGTGATACAGTCTTTCTATCAGGATTTCGACAAGATAGATGTTATGAATTACTCATCAAATCACAACATCTGTCGTATGTAAGATTTATTCGAGTTTAGCTCTCGATATGAAGTATATGAAAATTTTTTTTCACTGTTCACACTATCTTGATCAAGATCTTCTGAACTCGACCATCTTTCTTGTCTATCAAGGATGATAGATTTCATCTAGATATACATTCTATTTCTATAATAAATCTACTATAACCAACATGCACTACGAGGACTTATATGGTTAGAGATCAAGTTTATATATAGTCAAATTATAGCGGTCTCATTGTGAATAGTCAAGACACCACAGGTCTAAGGACTAGACACATTACTGTAGCATTGAGTAAGTCATTGATGAATGGATAGCCATCCAAGTGACTTTTTGTAATGGTCATGCTTGGTATCTTTATTCTCTAACAAACACCTGTACTCTCGCTCCAGTGTCCCCACACTATAGATTTGAGACTCGTCTACCTTATGAAAAGTGATCTGTGCACCAATCTCAATGGATCAATCACCATCCTCATGATGATCCATCGATCAGGAGCAATATAGAAATTAATCACTAATAACTTATGTCTCAAATTTTAACTCTTAAGAATATATGCCATTATCTTATTAATCCCTAGGACTATTCATGAACATAACATGAATGAAAAATATTTCAAATTTTATTTTATTAATAAGTCAAAAGATACAAATTATGTCCTTAGAAAAATTATGTGTCAGCCTAATCGGCTTTTAGGGCATATATCTAATAGGCTGGTGGCCTATCGCTACCTATGTTTGAAGAAGGGCTTGATCTTCCTTACACAGGATGGAAGGAGGAGTCCTAGTCCTCAGCATCACACTTCTTTGGTGATTTCGGGAGGAAGGAGACTCTCGATAGAAGTCTTCTTCATATTTTTTTTTCTTTTTTCTTTAGATTCATGCTTTAAGATCCATGCTACTCTTTTGGGCCATCTTCTAGTGGCTGATTTTATTATTTGGACTAGTCAAAAGGACCAAGCCCATACTTCATTTGATTCACTGGGATGGGGTATGACAAGAAGAACACCTATCTTCTTGGTTGTCATTCTTTGATGGGCATGCTTAAAATTGAAAGGACAACGAAAGAGACCGATGTGACAAATGCGATTGGCATGACTTCAAAAGCTTATAATGCTGGATACATGGGAGCTCTGCCTTCCAACCATAGGATAAAGGGATTAAGGTAGACGAGAAGGTAAATAAGGGTAACATTGATTGTTTCTTTCCCTATTCGATCCATGCCTTTATATTGATATAAGATGCACCTTCATATACATTATGAATCTCCTAATCATTTTGACCTACCCATCAAAATTAGTTACTTAACAAATACTAAATGCTATTTGACCGGAACATGACTTCCTTGCCAGTCCATGCCATCCTATTGTACAATACCAAAATTATTGTTGGAACAATTCATGCATGCACCCTGCGGTGCTCTTATTATCAAAATGGAACAACCTATATCAATCATGCTAGTACTGCATGGTCTATAGGACTTGGTATTGCCTCCACACCAAGCCAATCTCCTCAAATGACTAGCACATATTAGTATTTTCAGCATGATACTTAATTTGCCCTCGATATTGACAAGACTACAATGGGTATGCAGCTTTGGAATAAGTGTAACCCCCCAGAGCTCACCTTAAGGGTTTTATCAAAGGTTTTCTCCTTAGTCTAGCTTAACTATCCAAAGATCTTCCCAACACACAGTCTGATGTGGAGTTGAATATATGCTCACGTGGATGCTCACATATTTTTCTAGTCAAGTATTGGCATCCTTGCCATGTGAAGTGTCCAATCACAAACACCATGATCAGCTCATGATCAGCCCCTAAAAGACTTTGATATAATTTGTAACCATCTAGGACCTCCAAAAAAAGGGCTATGTAGAAGCTTATATTTTGGGGTCCTTAACCCCCCTTACGTACCCAACACCTCCCTAGTGCCCATCCATTGGGGAATCAAAAATATTCCAACATAGAGCCTTACACATTCCCTTGTTTAAGAGTTGGAATCATCACTAGCAAAGAGACTAATCCAAAAGGGCCTATGCTATAGTATCTTCTAATCACATGGTTTGTGGTCTAGATAAGCTTCGATACTACTTATACACCCAAAAAAGGCTAGCTAGCTAGAAGGTTATTATTTTGAGATCCTTGCACCTACTTAAGGTTCAAAGATATGCACACTTAGTTCGGGGACTAAACACTAAACACATGCCCGTGTAGGTCTTCACAATAGATTAATCCGTTGTTCTTGTGTTAGATTTTTCTGTTGCATGGTACTCATCATCGAGTTCTTGGATTGATGCTTTAAGATTGCTAGTCTCACAAGTGTTTGTACTTGATCTTGCAGCTTTATATGACCTCCAAATGATTGGCATCATGCTACAAGTCAATAATGTAATCCTATAGTGAACCATGGCTATATCATCAAGAAATATGGCTTAAGAAAGACATCATCAAATAATTCCAATCCATGATGATCTTGATGTTGTACAGTATTAGCAATGATGGTTGATCTAAAGCAACCAGTCATTGTAAGTTTTAGATAACATGGCAAAAAATTATTGGAACAAATTTGCTTGTTCCTTGTAATTTTCGTCAAGCTTTACTTCTAACATAGTATATCTAAGTGGTTATTCTATATGTATAATGCCCAAATAGTATGGGCATCATTGTAGAATTTTTAACCCAAAAATAGGAAGTCAAAATTGTTTTGTATCGTAAATAACTTTCCTAGTTTCAACATTTATTAAGATATTAACCTTTACTAGTTAGGTTCTGAACAAACATGACAATGAAGATAATGATAATATGATGAATATTTCGCTATAATATTTTATAATGTCATCCATTAAGAAAAAAATATCACTCTCATTGGTCCCACCTATCAGGTTTTAACCGTTCTTTACAATTTAGTAGTCCCTCTCAACAATTGCAGTATGCAAATGTACGGAATAACTAGTCCAATCAACACAACCCCATAGCATGATTGATCCGAGCCAATATGGACTGGTCCATTAAGATCTTATAAAGAAATTCTTAAAGAGGTGTGAATCATTTGAGTGAGCCATTTTCTACCCATCAGAGTTCCTGGTTTGAGACTCACATGTCCTAAACCACATTGGAGTTCCAGTCCAAGGAGAAATAATGTCAAATCTACAACCTTGGAGAGCGACCAAGCTCCTCACCGTATAGAAATTGATTTGATGATGGCCAATCTTAGCTCATCAAGAACTAACCCAAACATCGAGTAAGGCCACCTTGAGGATGATGACCTCGCATATACTCGATCACCCCCAAATTCATACCGAGGTAGCACCGTGGTGCTCTATAGACCTTAAGCTACCAGCTAATTCAATGGTGAGGTCGACTTACTGAAATCTCTGAACAATGTTTGAAACATGGATAGAATCCATGACTAACACCCATGTCTAACCATCATGATTTGTAGGTTAGAGGATTCCATATCCTAATGGCCTATCAAATCAAGGCCTAATAGCCTTGGAAGGTTGATCTGGAAGGGTGCGGGTCGTCAGCCTTGGGAGGTGAGCAGTGGCCTTTGATTCGACCCCTTGTTGATCCTATGATTGATTTTGATAATTTTAAAATATTAAGTATAAATGATACTAATCATATGTTTCAAGGATAAATATAAAATTTTTCAGATGCTTAAATTGAAGAATTCATTCATAAAAAAGATCTCCTCAAAAGAAGCTAAGTTAAGAAAAAGAATAATTTTAAATGCTCAAATACAATTCAAATAAGAAGTTTTTGAAAGCCTTCATGGTGGAAAAGATCATAAAAATCAAAGTGGAAGATGTCCTCAAAAGATAAAATCAAAAAGCCACTCATGTAAAAAAATATTCAATATTTTTCAATGGGCTATCATCCAAGTCGACTCAAATTTCATCCGAGTCAACTCAAACTGAAAAATAGAAGAAAAGAAGATTCTAGCATACTAAAGTTTCCGCCAGTATACGCTCGAATCGACTCAAGTGTTATCCTAGTTGACTCAAAAGAAAAAGGCAGAATATTTGAGTAGACTTACAGAATTTCAAGTAGACTCACAAAAATTCAAGCAGTAGCTTGAGTTGATTCGAATTATCCGATCGAAGGTTGTAGAAAAAGATAGAGAGAAATATTTTCAGAAGGACAGACTCGAAGGTCATTCGAGTTGACTCGAATCCAATCCGAGTCGACTCCATTTCTCAAAAGTGTGCAAAACTATTTCTAACGGTTAGTTTTTCACTCCAACGGTTAGTCCAAGCCTCCTAACGGCCAAAACTTATTCTTTAGCTAATATTAAGTCTATTAAAAGCTAGAGAATCAATTTGGAAAGTAAGACTAGGGGGATTGAAGGGTAAAACATTCATTTTTGTGAGCTTCATTGAATACCATTGAAAGAGAAGAAAAGAGAGGATTAAGTGCATTATTTTGAGAGCTTTCAAAGAGTGATCTTCTCCAACCTTATCTATATCCTCTTAAGCATTAATTAAAGATAAGTGAAGCTTCAAAAAAATCATCTCACAACCACTTCTTCGAGCTTCAAAGAATTCTTTTTCTATTTTATTTTACCTGTGCTTAAAATTATATCTTATATTTTATTTGCTTTATAAATTTTTTTGAAAGAAAGAAACTTGAGAATTAAGTGAAGGAACCAGATCTAGGGTTTCAGGGTTAGATCTTGAAACTTTTTCAAGATCAGACAGCGAAAGAATAAAATAAATTAAAATTTATCTTGTAAAACTAGAGAATCTCTAGATCTAAGATCCTATTACATAATTATTATATGGTATTAAATTAGAAATTAAAATATAAAGAGCAAGAACTACATATTGATCATATCAACATATTTCTATACTACATCTAATGTATGTAAAATATAATAGATCAGATCTATTACCTTGCAAGTTAGACATTCTAACTTTGCTGATCTGGGCTTGAGGATGATGTTGTGAGCTACACATGCGTTCGGTCTCTAAAATCATCCACACGAGCCTACGAATCACGATCAGAAGTCCTGATCCAGAAAATTAGCACAGTACGCTAGTACTGTGCTGATCCTTCTTCGATGGTCGATCAAATACCTCCTTCTTGATTTGGACTCTTCCAAAGATGAGAAGTAGGAGAAGGAGTTTTAAATGAGACACTCTCAGAAGACTTACAAATGGAGGAAGAGAAGGGATGAACCCAGCAACTCTAGAAGAAGACCCTCTTCTTCTTCTCTTTACTCTAACCCAGATACCTAGTTTTGTGTCTATTAGATCTCTACTCTCCAAGACTCTTTCTCCTTGATTTTTGGATGCCCTAAAGGTCTCTCAATGCTCTATGTTTCATAAAAATTTAATGAAAAAATTTATTTTAAATAGAGAGATATAAAGAGTCCTTGTCTAGGTCAAATACCTAGTCAAGGATTATCTAAACAAGGCAAGACAAGGGCGCCCAACTCTTGAGCATCTCCTCCTTCTTTTTTCTATTGTGGACCACCAGCAAGAGTGCATATTATATGCCATAAAAGCTATAAAAGTCTCAAAAAAAATTTGGGTAAAATCAGTGTCATAAGGAAAGAGTTTTGGTTTCCTAAAACTCTATCTCATAGAATTTGAAATCCAAACTAATTCCTACTTTGACTTGATCCACAACCACATTCCATGTAAGAAAGAAAAAGAGGAAAGTTTTAGGCATGCATGAAGATCTGGGAGAGAGAGTTTTGTCACACAAAATAAGAGAGAGTGGGCATGGGATAAGAGAGAGTGGGCGTGGGGGCTAAGGTGGCACAAGGTGGAATCCTAGTCTTACTAGGATTCAATTTATGATTTGTTCAAATTTGGTTTCTCAAATCAAATCAAACCAAAACCAAATCAGTCCAATTAAAATAAGTCTTAACCAATTAAAATCTAATTTAATCAAATTAAATTAAATTTAAATTAGATCTAATTTTTTAATCAAATTAAAAATTAGGTTGATCCAAGTCCTATTTGAACTAGGACTAGTTTTTTCTTGCACTTGGCTTATCCAATAAACTAATTGGACTTAATCCAATCAAGCCCAACCCAAATCTAATTAAATTATATTTAATTAGACTTAATCTCAGCCCTTTGGCTTAATCAAATTAAGTCAATTAGTAATCGAATGCTAATCGATCCTCCTACAACATTTGCACTAGGTTAAATGTCAATCGTATTGATCGTTTAACCCTAGAACGATTCTTAATCGTTGATCAACATCCGATCGGATCATGAACTCTAATGTATGTGATCTTATAGATCCGAACCTAAGTTAGTAGCATAAGAATAAACTTTTATACCCAATCGAAGTGACCATCTAGCAATGGTACCTGACGGTCAGATAGGTCGAAGTGTAGAACAACATCCTTAGAACCCATGCGGATATAGTTTTCATATAATTCATCCCCTTGACCAAAATGCTCATAGATACCTCAGAGTTAACTGTCAACTCTGATCAGGTTGTCCACATTGTATTTTAAAATATCAAATCCATCTGATGGATTACCCAGGCCAAGGTTTTGCTAAATTGAAATACAGTGACTCATTCTTCTCCAACTCTT